>NW_025766960.1:495000-1095000 GCF_003918875.1 Haliotis rubra | reverse complement strand
TAAGCATGTCCTACCCTAGCGGTAGTACAGACGTCCCTAAAATAACTATGTATTAATTTTGCTGACTGACTCTCGGCCTGTATGGGCGGTGGGCACACTAGTGGTTAAAGCGTTCGCTCGTCACGCCGAGGACCTGTGTTCGATTCTCCACAGGGGTACAATATGTAAAGCCCATTTCCGGTGTACCCAGCCAATATATTGCTGAAATATAGCTAAACGCGGCGTTAAACTAAACTCACTTACTCGGCCTGTCTCAATATAGAACCACAACCTGATCGAGAACTAATGGATATGTGTGTGTGCGTGCGTAGATAGTGCCCATGACTGCTTGCCTCTGCTCTTTCATCATGAAATGATGTCCTCGTCCCAACAATCACAGTGTAGCGGTATTCTATTATGCGGCTCATATTAACCTGTATTCGCTAGGTGATTGATTTATATCTCCAAAGCTTTAGTAAGAGTGTATGTGCTTACCGATATCAACAGGAGCCATAGCACGAAAGAAACGCCGAAACTGTATCCCAACCAAGAAGACATCATAACTTCATGGGGTCATCAGAGCTGTTCTTGGTGGACTGTTGTTTCTCAGGTCCCGTTCACAGTTCAGGCGACTGCGATTTCTGGACAAGACGTTCAGACGCACATCTGTTGTGACGTATCTCAAATGTGACCAAAGCATTGCCTAATGCGCGAATCACTATTGTTAGCTGGTAAGATGTGTGAGAGTTTCCGTTCCATATGCCTCCTTAATTTCCTGATATAACAAATGTTCCTTAGGAACTAAATTACTTTCATCAGACCTCAGCCACATTTACTAGCATACGCTTCTTTTCATACTCTTTCGCTACTCATTTTGTATCCTTTATTGACATTTTCATTATTTTCGTAATTTACAAATAGACATAAAAGCACCTGAAAAACATTACATACAAAATGCCATTCCGGCCTTTCAGAAAACAGGTTCCTTGGGGCATAAAAGACAACATTTCTGACTGCATCACAGAAATACTGACTGAGTTTCGTTTTACGCCGCTTTAAGCAATATTCCAGCAACATCACGGCGGGGAACACCAGAAATGGGCTTCACACATTGTACCCATGTGGGCGTGACGAGCCAACGCTTATACCACTAAGCTGCCGGACCGCCCTGAATCACAGAAATAAAAGATGACACTAAGTGTCACAGAAAAGGATATGTTCTACCGGTAGAACATAATATTCCGAAATAGGAATGCTTTTGCTGACTGCTTTGGAGTACTCCTGCCAATGCACTGCCAGCAAACCTCTTTTCTTAACGTCCGTAATATCTTCCAGATAAATCTACATACTGATCCGGACCGCCTCCGTGGTGTAGTGGTTAGAGCGTCCACCCGGAGAGCGGAAGGTCGCGGGTTCGATCCCCGACTGCGTCATACCGAAAGACGTTTAAATATGGTACTTGTTGGTCCCTGCCTGGCGCTTGGCATTAATGGGTTACACCAAGCACTGGTCGGCTCGGAGTCAGTATAATGTGTCTGAGTGGGGTGTTCATGCTTCACTGCGGCATGGTATCTCAGTGGGCTAGCACTATAAAACCAGCTTAAGTCTGGGCTAGTACAAGCCGCCGCACATACACATACACACACATGCACGTCGTCATATGAGCGAAATATTCTCAAGCACGACGTTAAACCCAATTTCACCTCACCTCACCTCACATACTGATCTCATTTCCTGCAGACCTTACAAGAAGTAGGTCATATCACACAGAAAGCAGAAAAGGGAAATAAGAGGGAAGTCAAATAACAATTCTCGTGGGAATATAACAATATTTTTTTATACCGCTTTGTGTCATACAACAAAGATTTTTAAGTGTATTTCAATGTTACTTTTAAGCCAAAAATATTTGCTCTCAGAAATAGATCTTGCTTAAAGCGAGATAGTAGTGGATAAATAAGAAATGTAGCGATACTATGACCTGTCACAAAACGAAACAGCGTCTATCGTGCCAAGTAGGGCGTGAATAACACATGAAAGAAGGTCTGAACTTGACTGAACAAAATATCCTTAAGGTGTTGTTTGAAAAAAACAATTCAGCAATAGATAATAACCACATGGTGGTTGTTATGCTACACATCATATGCCCTGCGATTACAACGAATTATTGGAAAACGTGTAGGAGAAATCATATGTTATAACATATAGTACATTAAAAGGAATTTGTACATTTCATATCAATGTATCACTTCAGATGTTTACTGATATAAATAATAATGTGGAAAGTAGGCCTGTGTGCAATTTTCGTATGCAACTTGTAGTTAGAAGAAGAAAACATCCCCAATTGTGCATATGAATTAGAATTTCTGCTTTAAATCCACTGATTTAACCACCGACACTAAAGAGAATAACGAATCATATAAAACATTCAGTACCACGACAAATAACTGCTAGGCTGTATGGACCGCCTCCGTGGTGTAGTGGCTAGAGCGTCCGCCCGGAGTGCGGATGGTCGTGGGTTCGATACCCGACTGCGTCATGCCAAAAAACGTTAAAATATGGTACTTGTTAGTCCCTGCCTGGCGCTCGGCATTAATGGGTACAACAAGGACTGGTCGGCTCGGAGTCAGTATGTGTCTGAGTGGGCTATTCATGCTTCACTGCGGCGTGGTATCCCAGTGGGCTAGCACTATAAAACCAACTTCAGTCTGGGCTAGTACAAGCAGCCGCACATACACATACACACGCATGTACGTCGTCATATGAGCGAAATATTCTCAAGCACGACGTTAAACGCAATTCCACCACCACCACTAGGCTGTATGATAAAAGGGATGATATCATCGCCCCAATATTCAACTTTATGTTGTTGGGCGGTGGGGTAGACTGGTGTTTATCGTGATAAAGACCCTCATAATATCAATCACAAGTTTGTTCGATGTATACTCGATTTTTGTACTAAATTACTCAAGATATTACTTACCTATACTATTTACACGTTCCTAAGCAATGTGGGGCGGTGGGGTAGCCTAGTGGTTAAAGCGTTCGCTAGTCATGCCGAAGACCCGGGTTCGATTCCCCACATGGGTACAACTTGTGAAGCCCATTTCTGGTGTCCCCCGCCGTGAGTGAGTGAGTGAGTTAATATTTAACGTCACATCGGCAATATTTCAGCCATATCGTGACGAGAACATTTTACATTGTAATGGCATATGTATATATTATAAAACCTGTCATCGAAGGACAGTAAAGCAACTAGAGTATCACAGATATATATATGTAAAACTAGTAATTGAATCTAAAACATTTTAACCATAGGGGACAACACAATCTAAAAATGGGCTATAGATCGCTAACAACTGAAGGTAGATCACCATACTAGGGACCATGGGGACTTATAGTACATTTGCTTCCTGCATGGGCCCTAGCTGGATTTATATCATCCCCTCAGCCGTTAGCAATTAACACATATCTAGCCATACATTAAAATTACAAATATTCTACGATTAAAAAACGGAAAGTTGAAATTGACTTTGAATGTTTTGGGACTTACGTACCCTCTCAGGAGGACAATAATTTTACAGTACTTTAACCCCCCCTCGAGGATACAGCCACTAACAATCTATGTTACTAATTCAAACTTCCAATCATAAAATATTTAGCTATTTACAAATCTGTTAACAAATCTAATTCTTTTAAAAAGGCAATAACTAAATGAGAACTAACATTATTAAAAAAGATCCTTCAGTGTTTTGACATTAAAATACTTATCCCTTGTGATGGAATATTCAATGCAGTCAAGCAAGACATGCTTGACTGTGATCCTTTCATCACAAGGGATACAAAACGGAGGATCTTCGCCTTTCAATAAATATTCATGAGTATATCTGGTATGGCCAATGCGACATCGTCGCATAATGACCTCTTCAAATCTGGACTGACAACCCAAGTAGGTGTAACCAATATAGGGTTTTATTACATGTAACTTATTAATACCTACTTGGGCGTCCCACTTCTTCTGCATCAGATCACGGATGTAAGTTCTAATGCCAGCTTTATAATCAGAGTATGGAATAAGAAGTGGTGTCACAGATTTGTTGAGTGCTGCCTTGGCAGCAAGATCAGCCATTGTGTTCCCAGAAATGCCAACGTGGCTGGGTAACCAACAAAAGACGATGTCGCATTGGCCAGTAGCAAGTTCATTATACAATTCAATAATTTCTAATAAAAGTGGATGCTTACAAGAAATATTTTTAATAGCCTGAAGACAAGAAAGAGAGTCAGAAAAGATGATATATTGATTATGTTTTGGATGTCGTTGAATATATTTAAGAGCTGCTAATATGGCGTTTGCTTCTGCTGTAAAAATGGAGCTGTTATCTGGTATTCTAGAAGATATTGTTCTGGATCAATGACCGTGGCACATGAAACCGCGCCACCGTCCTTGGACCCATCTGTAAATAAGGATTTGTGTGTATTATATTTAGTTTTTAGTTGATTATATTCTTGTTTATATTGTAATTCATTAGTTTCCGATTTCTTAAACTGTGTCAAAGTAAGGTCAACTTCAGGCCTAACCAGTTGCCAAGGAGGAGAAGAAAGAAGACGGGAAGGAGCTATATTTCCCAGCTCAATGCCGGCAGCGGACAGGAATGGCTTAATTCTGTGCCCAAGAGGCGGAACAAGAGAAGGTTTTTTATTGTATAAATCCTCATAGACGGGATGAAAGACACAGTTAAATGCAGGGTTAGACTCGCTAGAATATAGTTTAGTAATGTATTGTAAGGATAATTTTATCCGACGTTGTGTAAGAAAGGCTCATCTGCTTCAACATAGAGACTATCAATAGGAGAGGTTCTAAAGGACCCAAGACAAAGTCTTAGGCCTTGGTGGTGGACAGAATCAAGAAGTTTTAAGTTGCTTTTGCAGGCTCCACCATATACGATGGAGCCATAATCAAGCTTCGAGCGGACCAATGATCGATATAGGTGGAGCAGGGTAGCTTGATCCCCTCCCCACTTTGAGCTGGAAACAACTTTCAACAAATCGAGTGCCTTCAGGCATTTGGCTTTAAGTGATTTAATATGTGGCAAAAAAGTTAAATGGGAGTCGAAAATTAGACCCAAGAATTTGGCCTCCTTAACAACTTTGATGGGAGTGCCATTTAAAGATAGTTCTGGATCTTTATGCGGTTTATATTTTCTACAAAAGTGTAGACAATTAGTTTTGGATTTAGAAAATTTAAAACCGTTTTCAAGACACCATTTATTTATTTTATTTAAACACAATTGCAATTGCCGTTCAATAGTATGCATATTTTACCACGACAAGAAATGTTAAAATCATCCACAAAAGTGATCCATCAATGGAATCGTTTAAAACCTTGGATAAACTGTTAATCTTGATACTAAATAAAGTGACAGACAAAATACTGCCTTGAGGGACACCCTGATCCTGATTGTAATGATCAGACAGGGTTGAACCCACTCGGACTTGAAATTGTCTGTCTTTCAAAAACCGTGATATAAAAGAGGCAAACGGCCTCTCAAACCAAAGTCATGTAAATCCTTCAAAATGCCATGCTTCCAGGTCGTATCATAAGCTTTCTCAAGATCAAAGAAAATTGATACAGCATGTTGTTTACTTACTATAGCATTCTTAACAAAGGATTCCAAGCGTACCAAATGATCAATGGTACTACGATTTTTCCTGAAACCACATTGAATATTGGTAATAAGGTTATTGGTTTCAAGATACCAAGTTAATCTATTATTCACCATACGTTCCATGGTTTTACAAACACAGCTAGTTAGAGATCGGTCTGTAATTAGACGGATCTGTATGATCCTTACCAGGTTTTGGTATTGGGACTACAATGGCATTACGCCATGAAGGAGGAAATTCCCCAGACGTCCATATTTTGTCAAATATATCTAAAAGTGTCATCAGACATGGTTCCGGTAAGTGTTTCAATAGCTGGTAATGTATATTATCATCACCCGCTGCAGTGTCATGAGCTTGCTCAAGAGCAGTATGTAGCTCATGTAATGAAAACACTTCATTATAATCTTCACCGTTATGCGAGTCGAAATTAAGTTTTTTCTTTTCCTGTTGTTTCTGATATCTCTGAAACTCAGGGACATAATTTGCCGATGATGAATTTTTGGCAAGAGTTTCGCCAATTTTATTTGCAATGTTGCATTTGTCAGTTATGAAATTGTCACCATCTTTAAGATGATGAACAGCAGATTTGGAACCTTTGCCTTTTATTCTCTGAACCATGTTCCACACCTTAGACATTGGCGTGCGTGAATTAATATTGGAAACATATTTCCTCCAAGATTGTCGTTTGTTTTGTTTGAAGGTACGACGTGCCTTTGCATTGAGTATTTTGAATTTATTTAAATTATGGACCGTTGGATGGTGGCGGAAATAATGTTCTGCCTTCTTCCTCGCCTTTCTGGCTTGTCTACAGTCTGTATTAAACCATGGTTTCCGTACATGTGGAGTTGTAGAGGATTTCGGTATACACTCGTCAGCTATTTCATTTAAAACGTCAGCAAAAATCTGAATGGGATCAGTTATATCACTGAAACATTCAGGTCGCAATTAGATTTACATAAAGTTTGATATAAAGACCAGTTCGCCTTCGAAAAGTTCCATCTTGTATACGATGGAGAATCAGATGGAGTTATTTCTGAAAGTATAGTTGGGAAGTGGTCACTTCCACAAAGGTCATTATGAACAGACCAATCAAATTCATTCAGGAGGGTAGAATCTGCAAGAGACAAATCTAGAGAAGAATAAGTGCCAGTTGCAGGATGAAGATAGGTGCTTGAATCATCATTAAATATGCACAGGTCATTATTGGAAATGAAATCTTCAATGATTTTGCCTTTAGTATTAGTGTTAGTACTGCCCCAGAGTGGGTTGTGACCGTTTAGGTCACCCATAATAACACATGGCTTTGGGAGTTGATCATAGAGTGATTGAAGGTCAGTCAGCTGAAGGTTCGATGAAGGCGGAATATACAGAGAGCACAATGTAAATGCTACACCCAGAGTAAGTCGCACTGCAACAGCTTGGAGAGTAGTATTAAGAGTAACAGGGCTGTGAATAACATTCTGTCGTATAAGGATAGTAGAACCTCCAGTAGCTCTATCACCTGGAGGGAAAAATAATTATAGTCTTCAAACTGGCGTAAGTTAAAATGATCTGTTTGTTTCAGATATGTCTCTTGCAGACAGAACGCTGATGGTGTTAAATCTTGGACAATTAGCTGTATTTCATTAAAATTTGTCCGGAGTCCTCTACAGTTCCACTGCACGATATTGGTAGATAAACCTATCTTTTAGGCGGATTAATTGGGGATCTACCCCGCACTGTTTTCGAGGGCGACAAGCTATGTGCCCTAGAATGGACGTTTTCGGACACGTCCATGTCCTCAAGTGATCCGTATTTGTTATATAACTGAATTCTATTTTCCGACCCTTTTGGGGCTCTGCCACTTTGTTTTTTGAAAGCATCAAGCTTCTGTTTATGTTTGCTTTTAGCAGTTTGCTGAGTATCAGATGACGATTGAGATTGTGATCGTGACTGAGTGAGTGACTTGTGATCTGAAGATGACTCTGCCTGCCTTTCAGATGTACTAGGAAGTGATTCCGTGGTTTGAGATGATATAGCAGGATATAAACACTGTGGACTGTCACTTTTGACCCAAGTCAAGTTTGTTTGACAGCTTGTCGATGATGTAGATACTTTAGGGCTTGATTCAGTTGGTGTTTTGGTTATTGAAGCATAACTTTCTGTAAGTTCAGAGCTCTTTACAAGTTTTTTGGCATCAGAAAAACTGATGTTCTGGGTGAATTTGATTTTGTTGATCTGCATATGCTCTTTCCAAATCGGACACGCTTTTGAGAAAGATGAATGTTCTCCTGAACAGTTAGTGCATTTTTTAAAGGTACTTGTACAATCTTCAGTTGTGTGTGTCTTCTCACCACAGTGAGCACACACAACAGACAATGTACAAGTATTTACACCATGTCCATACTTCTGGCATTTAAAGCATCTCAGCGGATTAGGAATGTAGGTGTCAACATTGATATTGCAATAACCTGCTTTCAGTGATTTGGGAGCAGTGGGTGACGAAAAGGAAAACAGATAAGTATTTGTCTGAACAGTTTCATTGTTTTTACGGATTGAAAAGCGTTTTACGTAGAGTACACCTTGATCTTTCATTTCAGAAACGATGTCAAGTTCTGACATGTCCGAAAACAACCGATCACGATCTCTGATGATACCTTTGCTTGTGTTTAATGTCCTGTGAGCAGATACAACGACCGGAATGCCGACAAACGATTCAGTGGTCAACAGATTGGCTGATTGATGCCGTTTCCCGCACTCAACCAGTAACGCACCTGAACGTAACCGTTTAATGTTCTTAACTTCGCCGGCAATACCTTGAATACCCTTGGAAACCGCGAAAGGGTTCAACTTTAATGGTGTTTTGTCGAGAGTTTCGATCACAAGAAAGCGTGGCCAAAAGTCAATTGATTTGGACGGTCTAAGGTCATCATCATCAGAATTATTTTCCAGAGGACGTTTTGTTTTTGGTAGGGGTTTCATAAGCCATGGTTAGTGTTTTTAAGATTCATCATCCGAGCTCCCCACCCACCACGGAATATCACAAGGACAATGCTATATACAAGTGGGTCTCCGACTTGCAGCACCAAGGATACCCGGATGATATACTCAAGCAGAAAGATTAAACAAGTAATCAATCTACCAGATTGGCCCATGAGCCATCGCCTTCTGGGCATAAGACTCTAGGCAATATAAATTGTACATATTTCAAAATCAACTGATATTTTATAAACGAAATGAGTCAAGACCTAAAGTCAAAAACGTGGTACAAAATATAATTCTTGTGCAGATACAATTTAATGCACAGGGCTCGACATGACCAGCCGATTGGTTGAACCGGGCCAGTTCAACCACCCGTCTAGGTGAAGTAAGGGGCGAAGTGGTGTGTTGGGCAAAGGAACACTGTTCCTGGACCCAGTGCCCTCAACCACCAGACTCCCGTCCTCCACCGACACAGGGGCGCAACCCACGGCAAACGGGTTGGTGGACCAAAATATCCCCCCCGGGTCCACAACGGGGGGTTGAAAGGCGCTTAGCGTGACCCAGCACCCACCACGAGGAGGTGGCCTTTCATGGGTGCCTCCCCCGCCGTGATATTGCTGGAATATTGCTAAAAACGGCGTAAAACCATACTCAGCCAGCCTAAGGAATGTTTGATATTCAATTGCTGACTACAACATAACACTGATATAGAGTATACGCGATACTAGAATACAAACGACGTCCTTACCCACCAGCTGAGACTGACCACTTCTCCGATCTATTTACCACCTCTAATGACAAACATCCATTGCTTGCCAATGTCATTCATTTGTAACTAGTGTGGATATTCAGAAATAATTGTACGCATAAAACATGTGGCTAACATGATCATGGCAAAACTGACAGTGACGAGGAACTATTTTCAAATGTAAAGTAATATCTGTTTGGTGTATAGTGTGTATAAACATAACATGAATATTGAGTGCCTATATTTACTTGTGAAATATTACATGATTTTCAAAAGCCTAAATACAAAATCATATAGATACATGTATCTTTAATGTGTTACAAAATCTAGTTTCAAACAGGACATAGTATTCGTCATGAACACTGGTCACGAATAACAAGGGAAAACACAGATCATATTTGCATGCAAACACTTTAAATATGAATTGCACACACATAATATATATCTGCACATGTAAAAAAAAAAATCCTACTGTTATGTTTTAACTTTCTTAAGTTAATTATACACAGAAATAATCAAATCTTCGTTTCCATACATCATTTAATAAATGTTCAGATATTTTCCTTGACTTAGTTATCTGTTAGATACTACAAAATCCCTAGCCTGTGATATAATATATATATATGTAATGCAGTTAGAGAAATGAGTACATAAAATGATAGTTATGCTTCAATACCTATTTAACCTTTGGAAAACACGTTTATGACAAATATACGTCCCCATAAGGATGGTCCTCCGTTGCCCCATCTACATTAACGTCATTAATGTCAGTGTGGTCATCGGTTGCATGGTTGCTGTTGTGTGGTGTAGGTGTAGCTAAACGAGCATAATTGTTCTCGTCAGGAAGCGTGTCGTGAATGGGTTGGATGTAGGAAGTGGCCTCTTTACGCGAGCTGTGTGGGAGAGTATGCATGGTGAAATACAGTTGATCAATTTGTATATAATGTACTTATTATAATCTATTCAACAGCTCTGGGTTCTCGTATTTGACAGATATCACTCAACCCGATGTCCACATAGAAACAAAAACAATTTGCAATGAAACTAATCAAAATATACCTTGGGAGCACATTTTGGTCCCGCTCGAAAAGTGACAGCTGTAATGGTCAGTGGTGGAAGCCTTGCAGTATGTCAGACAATCAGCCAGTCAGGAAGGATCACAGTAGGCACGAACACGAATTTGTAAACTAAAGAAAAGATTTCTAGTGACTTTGTTAGGCTGTTCCAAGAATGTTTAACCTTTCCTCGTTTATATTTCAGATACATAAACCACATTATTGCTTCCAGTGTGCATCCCTGCTGTAGTCCTGAGAACACAGTTTTGTATTACGAGGTCTGAAATAGTCCAACGGTTAAGGTATGAAAACGATGTGTATTCCAGTTTAAAGCATAAAGAATCACACAAAGAACGTTTCATTTAAGTTTACACACAACCAAACTGTGTTATGTTCAAATTCGTAAACTCAACCGGACATAAAACAGTTACAAATAATCACACAAGTCTGTATTTGGGTACGTTCACGTCAGCCTGACGGGGCGGCAAGTGTATTGAAATACATTGAATACGAAGTTTACATCCACGGCTGGAACCGATCTGAATAGCTCCTCAGTGCTGTGTTATGTGGTAACCAGATCTGTCCGTGTGCTCCAGTAGAGATTTCCGTTTGGAATTCCCGGAAAATCTTCGAAAACCTTTTAAATATATTGTATATATTCGATATTCATAAATTATTATACTGTCTTACATTTTGAATCACAAATCAACTTCAAGTGATTTTTCACCCTCACGAATCTTAAAATGTGTCCAATGACCTAGCAAATGGGGAAGTCCAGTGACTTAGTACACGAGGTCCAGTGACCTATTACATTTGTACACGAGAGGTCCAGTGGCCTAAAACACTAAGTCCAGCGACCTAGTAAAACAAGGCCCAGTGACCAACTTCAACCTGAAACGGTTTTGCTGTTTACGAACCACTGTTGTAAGTTTCACCTGACCCATATTTACCTTGGGTGGGCGGGCAGTCCTGCCCCGTCAGTCGTGAATCTCAAGTGCCTGCTGCACGTGCAATCTACCCTTTTATAGGACACCCATCACGTGACTTTCTGTACGGACTCAAATTCATCTGTACTGAATACTCTCGAACCCAAATACACACCCACGTATTAGTAAATATATTTCTGTTCTAATTCGTAAACTCAACCGAACATAAAACATTTACAAATAATCACAACTAGGGTCCATGCAGGTAGCAAAGGTACTGTAAGTCCCCATGGTCCCTGGTATGGTGATCTACCTTCAGTTGTTGGCGATCAATAGCCCATGTTTACATTGTGTTGTCCTCTATAGTTAAAATGTTTAAGATGTTTACATTTATATCTGTGATATTCTAGTTGTTTTACTGTCCTTCGTTGACAGGATTTTATACCCTTTCTTTAATTATTGTTAATATATATGTTGTTTACATTTATATTTGTGATATTCTAGTTGTTTTACTGTCCTTCGTTGACAGGATTTTATACCCTTTCTTTAATTATTGTTAATATATATGTTGTTTCCGTCACGATATGGCTGAAATATTGCCAAAGTGACTTTAAATTTTAACTCACTCACTCATTCACTACAAATATTCACACAACTCTGTATTTGGGTACGTTCACGTCAGCCTCAAGAACTAAGAGAGCGGGCAAATAAAAGGATAATACAAATATGTTTAATCAATCATTTATTACTGGCAACAGGAGATCACAACATTGAAATTCCCATTTTTTTCGATACACTGAGTCTTGCCAATAAGCTATTCTTCACATAAGAGTCTTTTGCAGTCTCTGACCGCCGGCACCCGTGAAGAGCCACCTCCTCATGGTGGGTGCTGGGTAACGCTAAGCGCTCTTCGAGTATACATCGAACAAACTTGTGATTGATATTATGAGGGTCTTTATTACGAGGCACCCATGAAGGGCCACCTCCTCGTGGTGGGTGCTGGGTCACGCTAAGCGCCCTTCAACCCCCGTTGTGGACCCGGGGGTATATTTGGTCCACCAACCTGTTTGCCGTGGGTTGCGCCCCTGTGTCGGTGGAGGAAGGGAGTCTGGTGGTTGAGGGCACTGGGAGCCTTGAACCGTGTTCCTTTTGCCCAACACACCACTTCGCCCCTTACTTCACCTAGACGGGTGGTAGAACTGGCCCAGTTCTATCAATCGGCTGGTCATGCCAAGCCCTGTGCATGGTGAATATATTATTTGCTCATTTACATATTTTTGGGCCTTGGATATTTTTTATCCTGAATGTACAAATTATTATTATATTAAATTGCCTAGAGTCCTATGCCAGAAGGTTGTGGCTCATGGGCCAATCTGGTGATAAAGACCTCCAAATGATGTATGTCTCCAATTTATTGTTATGGGCCGAACCAGTCTGACATTAGATTGGTAGATAAATGCAGCTATTTGTGTCGTTTTCGCTGGAGTATAACACCCCTGTATCACTGGTGTCGGCATCTTGGATATCCGGTGTCCTTGTTGACACTCCATGGTGGGTGGGGAGCTGGGGTGTTGAATCATTTTCTTTTCAACATGTTACCCCAACCAGCTGGTTCATCTCGCTCTGAAAAAAAGAGACGTTTGGATGAACTTGTTTGTCCAACTGAATCAAATTCTTCAAATGTTGATTCCTGGCCTAGATTTCTAGTGATCGAAGCTTCTGACTACTTACCCATTAAACTAAACCCATTTGCTATTTCCAAAGCTATCCATGGGATATGTGGGGAAGTAAAAAATGTAACCCGTCTCCGTAGTGGTTCACTTCATGTGGAATGCGCACGGAGACAGCAATCTCTCTTAATCTTTTGTCTATCAGAACATTTGCTAATGTTGAGGTTGCTGTGTCCGTGCACAGGACTCTCAATTCCTGCCGTGGCATTATACGAGACAGGGCTCGTTGTCTCTCTGACATGTCAGAGGAGGACATAGCTACGGAGCTTGATGATCAGGCCGTTATGTCCCCAATCCACTCTGTTGTTATAAACGTCAACATTTCGGTCATGGTTCTCACTCCTGTCGAAATTCTGTTACATGTCTTCGTTGTGGTGATCACCATGAAAGTACAGATTGTACAAATGACTACAAATGTGTAAACTGTGACGGCCAACATCCAGCTTCATCAAGGTCTTGCCCTGTGTTCCAAAGGCAATCAAAAATCATGAAAATAAAGTGTGAAAAAAAACGTTTCGTACCTTGAGGCCAAGAGAATTTACAAGTCAGTCTTCATCTGTACCAAATATAACATATTCCGCCGCAGTTGCCCGCTCTGTAGCAGTGTCTTCTACTGCTTGTCAAACTGTCTCTTCAACAACATAAACTACTTCTTTAAAATCTACTTCCCCAGTCAGTCAGTCTACGTCAGGGTCTCAGACTTCACAAACTTCTGCTTCACAACCAGCAAATTCCCAATCAGCTGATCAATCCAAAAAGAAGGAAAAGAAAGGAAAAAAATTAAATAAAAACCAACATTCTGCCCCTTCACCTCCGGAGGTTCCTCTCCAAAATTCATTTGGACCTCTTGATATGGAGGTCACTCTGTCCTCTCAGGACAGGCAGAGGAGCTTTTCCTCCTCACATTCACGTGAACGATCTCCAATTGAGCCGCCATGACTCAACTGGCACCTTTATTGCAGTGGAATTGCAGAGGATTGAAGAATAACTTTAATGAGATACAATTACTGATACAAGATCACCACCCGTCAGCATTCTGTCTCCAAGAGACATATCTTAAAACTACAGATACCTTTAATCTGAGACACTATAGTGATTATCATTCTTTTTCTCCTCCGGGAGATCGAGCAACTGGAGGCGCTTCTATTTTGGTTCATCAGAGTGTTATACATAGCCCTATCCCTCTAACTACGAATCTTCAAACTGTTCCTGTTCGCCTGACGCTGCACATTGCCCTGACATTGTGCAGCTTGTATATTCCCCCCTCTTCTAATATCCGTGAGGCGGATCTTCAAAATCTGTACGATCAACTTCCTAAGCCATGTGTTATCATGGGCGATCTTAACGGACACAACCCGCTTTGGGGAATTGTTCATATCAATACTAAAGGTAAAATTATTGAGGAATTCATTTCCGATAATAATTTATGTATATTTAATGATGATTCAGCCACTTATTTACATCCAGCTACGGGACCATATTCTTCCCTTAATATGCCACTCATCGATTCCAACTTATATAATGAATTTGAATAGATGGTCCATGATGACCTATGTGGGAGTGATCACTTCCCCACCATTCTCAAAACAATCAACCCTGGTGATGGTCCACCTTTATCAAGAAGAAACTTTGCCAGGGCTGACTGGTCATCATATGAGACACTATGTACTGATACCTTAAAACATGATGCATTTGCGAACAGCGAAGACCCCATACAGTTGTTTGCAGATATGCTCAATGACATTGCTGACCAAACTATACCCAAGTCCTCTGCAGTTCCACATATTCGTAAGCCATGGTTTGATAATGAATGTAAACAGGCCAGAAAGAGCAGGAAGAAAGCTGAAAAATATTTTCGGCGACATCCTACTGTTCATAATTTTAAAAAAGTTAAAATTTTGAATGCCAAAGCTCGACGTACATTTAAACAGAATAAGCGTCAGTCTTGGAGGAAATATGTTTCTAAAATATATTCACGCACACCGATTTCAAAGGTGTGGAACATGATCCAAAGAATTAAGGGCAAAGGTTCCAAATCTACTGTTCACGGTGATAATATATTAACTAATAAAACCGATATTGCGAACAAACTTGGCGAAACTCTCGCCAAACATCCATTTTCATCCATTTATGTTCTGGCACCCATGAAGGGCCACCTCCTCGTGGTGGGTGCTGGGTAACGCTAAGCGCCCTTCAACCCCCCGTTGTGGACCCGGGGGATACTTGGTCCACCAACCCGTGTGCCGTGGGTTGCGCCCCTGTGTCGGTGGAGGAAGGTAGTCTGGTGGTTGAGGGCACTGGTTCCAGGAACAGTGTTCCTTTGCCCAACACACCACTTCGGCCCTAACTTCACCTAGACGGGTGGTTGAACTGGCCCGGTTCAATCAATCGGCTGGTAACGCCAAGCCCTGTGCATGGCGAATATTTTTGCACATTTAAATTATAAATTGGACTTGGATATTTTGATCTATTGTATGTAAATTATTGCTTACTTTAAACTGCCTAGAGTCCTATGCCAGAAGGCGGTGGCTCATGGGCCAATCTGGCAATGTTGACCTCCACATTCAATATGTGTCCAGTTATTTGTCATGGGCAGAACCACCCTGGCACTTGATTTGGTACACAAATATTGCTTTATGTGTCATATTTGCTGGCGTATAACATCCCTGTATCCCTGGTGTCGGCATCTTGGAGATCCGATGCTATTTGACATCGTCCTTGTTGACACTCCATGGTGGGTGGGGAGCAGGGATGCTGAATTATTTTCCTTTCATTATGGCATCCCCACAAGCTGGTTCATCTTGCTATGACAAAAAAAGAGACGCCTGGACGAACTAGATCGTCCAACTGAAACAATTTCGTCAAACGTTGATTCCTGGCCTAGATTCTTAGTGATCGAAGCTTCTGACTTTCTACCCATTAAACTAAATCCATTTGCTGTTTCTAAAGCTATCCATGGGATATGCGGGGAAGTTAAAAATGTTACCCGTCTTCGTAGTGGTTCACTTCTGGTGGAGTGCGCACGGAGACAGCAATCTGTTAATCTCTTGTCCATCAAAACTTTTGCTAATGTTGAGGTTGCTGTGTCCGTGCACAGGACTCTCAATTCGTGCCGTGGTATCGTACGAGACAGGGCTCGTTGTCTCTCTGACATGTCAGAGGAGGACATAGCTGCAGAACTTGAAGACCAGGCCGTTACGGCGGTGAAACGTTTTTCTATGAAAAAAGATGGCAAAACCACAAACACAAATACATATCTCCTGCCCTTTCTTAGATCATCCCTTCCACAGTCGATCAAAGCAGGTTATTTTAACATCGGGGTGGATGTGTATATCCCCAGTCCACTCCGGTGTTACAAGTGTCAACGCTTCGGACATGGGTCCAACTCTTGTCGTAATTCTGTGGTGTGTCATCGTTGTGGTGACCTCCATGAAACTACTGATTGCGAAAAGGACTACAAATGTGCTAATTGTGCTGGTTTACATCCAGATCCTGCCCTGTGTTTCAACGGGAATAAAAAATAATGAAAATTAAATGTGAAAAGAATATGTCTTACCTTGAGGCCAAGAACCTTTTCACAATTCAGTCATCACTTCCAACAAATATCACCTATTCTGCTGCAGTCACCCGCTCTGTTGCGGTGTCCTCCACTGCTTGTCAAACTGACTTGACATGGGTCAAGTCAGAAAAACCTGTCTCTTCAGCCACAAAAACTACTTTTTCAAAGTCTGCTTCCCCAGTCAGTCAATCTACGTCAGGGTCTCAGACTGAACTTCAACCTGAGACTTCACAATCGTCTGCTTCACAACCAGCAAATTCCCAATCAGCTGATCTAGTTAAAAAGAAGGAAAAGAAAGGAAAAAATTAAATAGAAACCAACATTCTGCCCCATCACCTCCGGAGGTTTCTCTCCAAAATTCATTTGGGCCTCTTGATATGGAGGTCACTCTGTCCTCTCAGGACAGGCAGAGGAGCTTTTCCTCCTCCCATTCACGTGAACGGTCGCCAATTGAGCCACCATGACTCAATTGTCGACTTTATTGCAGTGGAATTGCAGAGGATTGAAAACTAACTTTAATGAGATACAACTACTCATACAAGATCACCATCCGTCAGCATTTTGTCTTCAAGAGACATATCTTAAAACTACAGATAGCTTTAATCTGAGACACTATAGTGATTATCATTCTTTTTCTCCCCCGGGAGATCGAGCATCTGGAGGCGGTTCTATTTTGGTTCATCAGAGCGTCATACATAGCCCTATACCTCTAAATACGACTCTTCAAACTGTTGCTGTGCGTCTCACTCTGCACATTGTTCTGACATTGTGCAGCTTGTATATACCTCCCTCTTCAAATATTCAACAATCAGATCTTCAAAATCTGTTTGATCAACTTCCGAAGCCATGTCTCATCATGGGCGATCTGAACGGCCACAATCCGCTTTGGGGAAGTGACCATACTAATACTAAAGGTAAAATCCTTGAGGAATTTATTTCCGATAATCACCTATGTATATATAACGATGATTCTCCCACTTATCTACATCCAGCTACGGGAACATATTCTTCCCTGGATCTGTCAATTGCCGACTCCAGCTTGTATAATGAATTTGAATGGGCGGTCCATGATGACCTATGTGGGAGTGATCACTTCCCCACCATTCTCAAAACAGTCAACCCTGGGGATGATCCACCTTTATCGACAAGGAACTTTGCCAGGGCTGACTGGTCATTATATGAGACTATGTGTGCTGAACAATTAACTCATGATCGTTTTAGGAACAGTGAAGATCCTATTCAGTCGTTTTCTGATATCCTTAATGACATTGCTGACAGTACAATTCCTCAGTCCTCTGCGGTTCCACATATTCGTAAACCATGGTTTGATAATGAATGTAAACAGGCCAGAAAGAGCAGGAAGAAAGCTGAAAAATATTTTCGGCGACATCCTACTGTCCATAATTTGAATAAAGTAAAAATTCTAAATGCCAAGGCTCGACGTACATTTAAGCAGAATAAGCGTCAGTCTTGGAGGAAATATGTTTCTAAAATAAATTCACGTACACCGATTTCAAAGGTGTGGAACATGATCCAAAGAATTAAGGGCAAAGGTTCCAAATCTACAATATATTAACTGGTAAGTCTGACATTGCCAATAAGCTTGGTGAAACGCTCGCCAAACACTCTTCTTCGTCGAATTACGTCCCTGAATTTCAACAATATCAGAAACAACAGGAGAAGAAGAGAATAAATTTTAACTCGGACTATAATGAATTATTTTCATTACATGAGCTCCACACTGCCCTTGAGCAAGCTCATGACACAGCAACAGGAGCTGATAATATACACTATCAGCTCTTGAAGCATTTACTAGAATCATGTTTGGAAACTCTTTTAAATATGTTTGACACAATATGGACTTCAGGGAATTTTCCACCTTCGTGGCGTAATGCCATTGTAGTCCCTATACCAAAGCCTGGCCGGGATCATACTGATCCGTCTAATTACAGACCAATCTCTTTAACGAGTTGTGTCTGTAAAACCATGGAACGAATAGTAAATAATCGATTAACATGGTATCTTGAAACCAACAACCTTATAGCAAATATTCAATGTGGTTTCAGGAAAAATCGTAGTACCATTGATAATTTGGTACGATTAGAATCCTTTGTCAAAAATGCAATAGTAAATAAACAACATGCAGTAACGATATTCTTTGATATCGAGAAAGCGAACGATACCACCTGGAAGCATGGCATTTTAAAGGATTCACATGATTTTCCTTTACCTCTTTTTACATCACAGCTTTTAAAAGGCAGGCAATTTCAAGTCCGAGTAGGTTCAACCCTGTCTGACCATTATAATCAGGATCAGGGTATCCCACAGGGCAGTATTTTGTCTGTAACATTGTTTAGTATTAAGATCAACAGTTTATCCGAGGTTTTAAATGATTCAATCGATGGATAACTTTTTGTGGATGATTTTAACATTTCTTGTCACGGCAAGAATATGCATACTTTTGAACGGCAACTACAGTTGTGTTTAAACAAAATAAATAAATGGTGTCTTGAAAACGGCTTTAAATTTTCTAAATCAAAAACTAATTGCATACATTTCTGCCATAAATATAAACCACATAAAGACCCAGAATTATTTTTAAATGGCACTCCTATCAAGGTTGTAAAAGAGGCCAAGTTCTTGGGTCTGATTTTCGACTCCCATTTAACCTTTCTTCCGCATATCAAATCCCTAAAAACTAAATGCCTGAAGGCACTCGGTTCATTGAAAGTCGTTTCTAATTCAAAGTGGGGAGGGGACCAAACTAAACACACACACACACACACACACACACACACACCACACACACCACACACACACACACACACCCACACACACACACACACACACCCCTATATAGATCACTGGTCCGCTCGAAGCTTGATTATGGCTCCATCGTATATGGGGGAGCCTGTAAAAGCAACCTGAAACTATTAGATTCTGTCCACCACCAAGGTCTGAGACTTTGTCTTTGGTCCTTCAGAACATCTCCTGTTGACAGTCTCTACGTCGAGGCAGATGTACCATCTCTTACCCAACGCCGTATAAAATTATCATTACAGTATATTACCAAACTATATTCTAACGAGTCTAATCCTGCATTTCGCTGTGTCTTCAATCCTCTTTATGAGGATTTGTATAACAAAAAGTCTTCTCTTGTTCCGCGTCTTGGGCACAGAATTAAACCATTCATTTCTGCTGCCGGAATTGAGCTGGAGAATATATCATCTTCTCGTCTTCTTTCTTCTCCTCCTTGGCAATTGGTGAGGCCAGACGTTGACTTAACATTAACCACATTTAAAAAATCCGAAACTAATGATTTAAAATATAAACAATAATTTAGTCAATTAAGAAATAAATATAATACATATAAATCCTTATTTACAGATGGATCCAAGGATGGTGGCGCGGTGTCTTGTGCCACTGTCATTGGGTCCAAAACAATATCTTCCAGATTACCCAATGACAGTGCAATTTTCACAGCAGAAGCAAACCTAATACTAACAGCTCTTAAATATATAAATAGACACCCTAAACATAAACAATATATAATATTTTCAGACTCTCTTTCTTGCCTTCAGTCAATTAAAAATATTTCTTGTAAACTTCCACTTTTAAAAGAAATTATAGAATTATATAATGATCTTGCAACTGGCCAATACGACATCGTCCTCTGTTGGTCACCCAGCCACGTTGGCATTTTTGGGAATACAATGGCCGACTTTGCTGCCAAGGCAGCACTCAACAAATCTGTGACACCACTTCTGATCGCATGCTCTGATTACAAAGCTAGCATTAGAACCTACATCCGGGATCTGATGCAAAAGAAGTGGGATGCCCAAATAGGTATCAATAAATTACATGCAATAAAACCAACTATCGGTTACACTTACTTGGGTTGTCAGTCCAGATTTGAAGAGGTCATCATCAAACGACGATGTCGTATTGGCCACACAAGATATACTCATGAGTACCTATTGAAAGGTGAGGATCCTCCGTTCTGTATCCCTTGTGATGAGAGAACCACGGTCAAGCATGTCCTGCTTGACTGTGTTGAATTCTCCATCATAAGGGATTGATATTTTAATGTCAAAACAGTAAAGGACCTTTTTGTAATGTTAATTATCATTTAATCATTGATTTTTTTAAAAGAGATAGATCTGTTAAATAAATTTTAAAGATATATGTTTTGTAAATAGATTGTATTGTAAAATTATTGTCCTCCTGAGAGGGTACGTAAGTCCCAACACATTTAGAGTAAATTTAGTAATCGTAGAATATTTGTGCTTTTAATTTGTGGCTAGATTTCTCTTCTGTCGCCAATGGCTGAAGGGATGGTGTAAATCCAACTAGGGTCCATGCAGGTAGCAAAAGTAATGTAAGTCCCCATGGTCCCTGGTATGGTGATCTACCTTCAGTTATTGGCGATTTATAGCCAATTTTTATACTGTATTGTTTTCCCCCTATAGTTAAAACGTTTTAGATTTAATCACTAGTTTTACATACATATCTGTGATATTCTAGTTGTTTTACTGTCCTTCGTCGGCAGGTTTTTTATAATATACATATATTTTATTTCAATATCAAATGTTCTCTTCACGATACGGGTGAAATATTGCCGATGTAACGTTAAATATTAACTCACTCACTCTCTGACCGCCACCGACCGTGACGCTTAAATAGCCTGTCCGGCACTCCAGCATTAGCCGCCTCAGTCGCCCCTTCCGACCTGAGGCTGTGCACCCCAAAATCCTGTCTCTTGAGACCAACAGTCTCCAACATACTCAGAATTATTTCTCGCATACGCGTATAAGATACTGGCTTGCTGCCTCTTAACTTATAAGTGTTTGACTTTCTGCAATAATTCACTGGTTTAAAGATATATTCATCACAATAACGCTCAAATGCTTGTTCTAGGTATGACTTCATAATACTAACTGGACACAATTCTGATTGGGTTGCAGCAACAACCAGGTGATGGCCATCTCGATATTTATCAGTTTTGCCTTTCTCTATGAAGATAACAATGTGACCTTCCCGGAAGAGTATGTCAGAATATCTTAAAGTTGCTGCTTCCGAAAACCTGAGGAAGCCAGCTAGAGAAACAATACAAAATGTTAATTTTCTTAGGTTATATAAGCTGTCAACATGAAACTTATCTTTTAACTTTCGTAGAATATCTGCTGTTATAGGCTCGTTCTGCCTGATTTGTACACCGAGAGTTCTCCGCGAAGATTCAAGCACAGACTTGACGAAATGTGACTGACACGGATTCCGTAGGCCTGTTAAATTATGTGCCCAGCCTATGGCGTAGATCGACTGCTGAATTGATGCAGGACTCTTACCGTTCTGCTCAAGAGACAACACGTACAATGGTATGAATTTCAGAAGCCGGTAAATGACTAATACCAAATTGTTTACACCAATCCTTAAACTTCACAAATCGACCTTCATGCTGTTTCACAGTAGTCTTAGCTCTAAATTCCAACAGAAATTATGGTAACCTTTCCCCTAACTAATCAAATTTGGATTTTTAAGCTCCTCCTTCTCCTTCCAAACACCGAGTGAAAACACATCTGAAAGAAATCAGAAAAATCTGATAGCTAAAGCTGATCCCGCGAAATTCTTATCAAATATAGTTTTCGCTGCACCTTACGCAAAAATGATTCTATCTTTGATTTCCCAGACCCCTGATATACCTGGTTTACTCCCACCGTCACGGTTGAATAATTTTGGCCAAAATAGAGCAGATTTCCACAGCGCTATCACAATAGTAGCTCTGCAGCTATTGTATAGAACACAATCAATGGTTTTACATATCAGATTGAAAGGGGGCACAAACCAATTATTGTCACGTTACCAATCTTGAGTGAAACAATCCACTGCTTCTGTCCCTGGAACCATACATCTTGAGTTAAACCTTTTCAGTTTCTTATTTTTATGATCAGCAAACCTGTCTAAAGTGAACGGTCCCCAGAGTTCATTTATCTCGGCAAACACTTCATCTACTACCGTCCAATCTTCTTGATCTCCTGCCCTGCTTAAACTGTCCGCCTACGTATTATTCTCCCTGGGAATCCACTGGAATTCAACTTTAATACTGTTACTTTTAGTGGACATGACAATGCTAGCTGCTAACTTTTGTAATTCTGATACGCTGCGACCATGCTGTGCCACTAGACAGGCTGCTTGATTATCTGAAAAGAGCCTGACTGACCTTCCCTTCACTGTATCAACAAAACTACACAGAGCCAACTCTATCGCTCTCAGCTCCCGCCATGCCGAACTCCTTAGAATTTCATGCTTGTCCCAGGCTATGAAGAACCTATTGTTTGTGTGGGGGATAAAAGCCCCACATCCGAAACTGCTTGCATCAGCAAAAATAGAAAAACTCGGCGAATGATCCATTTCAAAGAATTTCACATTAAATGAGTGCAGATTATTTTTCCAAAATATCAATTCCGACACACACTCTTCTGCCGGTCGGAAGTACCGACTGTCCCACGACCTACATTCTTCGATCTTCTGTTTGTACAAATGTCGAGTCATAATTCTGCGAACATCTCCAAAAACGAATGACAAGGAAAGTATTTTACCCTTGACCTTAGCCAACAATCTTGCTGTAAATATAGGAAAAACTTGTAAACACTGTTCAATTTCATGAGCAGTATTTTCTAGTTTTCCTTGGGGGACGGACACAATGCCTTGTTCAGTATTCCAATTAAAGCCAAGCCAATCCAAGTTTTGCGTAGGTAACCATACTGACTACTCAACATTACACAAAACCCCTGCCTTAGTCAAAGTATCGTTTACAAAATTCGGAGTCTTTCTGACACAAGGAACGACTCTGACTATGCCCAAATCCATCATCAAGACAAACCACAATATTCACCCCATTACCTCTCCAATATCTGACCAAAGGTCTGAGTATTTCAGTGAATATATATGGAGCTGACGTTAACCCGAAGGGAAGTACAGTAAATTAAAAATATCTCACTTTACCACCAATGTTCCATGAAAACCCCCAAAACGTTTGTTGTTTCTCACAGATATCAATATGATGATATCCGGACTTCAAGTTAAATTTAAACATGTAACCCGACTTGGAAATAAACTGCAAAGCCGAGTTACGATTTTCAAAAACTGTCACATGAGAATTCACCTGTCTTAGGTCCAGGATTAGACGCTATTTACCTGACTACTGTACCGAAACTGACAACGGGCTGATTACATGGGGAGGTGAAAATTCTTCTTGTATACATGCATTAGCTAGCAATTCCGAAATAGCACTGTCAACAAAACATGAATGGTTGTAAGCCGACTTGTTATTCCTAGAACACATTCTCTGCGGAGTTGACACAAATGGAATAACGTATCTCGATCTGATAGACCGTAAAGTTCCGGAGCTCTAATTTCTTCCCAGAATTAAACTTTAGCTTTCAAACGTCCTTTTACTGAAGTACCAGAAAGTCTATCCGCCGCACTGTTTTTGCCGGAATCTGAGTTGACCAGTGAATGAGATCATGTGTGTACAGTACCTGAATCTGACATCTTGCTGGCTGTGGTCGTAGCCTGCTTCACCGCACCCTCGCTACTTCCTGTCAGTTCCAGATCCTGTGACGTCATACTGCACGTCGCGGGAAGACAGAGCTTTAGCTGCTGGACACGTCTGCCTCCAGTGTCCGAGTTCTCCGCAGTAGTACAATTGTTGATTTGGTCTGTGACACCTCCGGTTCTGGTTCCGAAATGTTGAAGATTGGTTATCCTTGTGCACCTCCTGTTGCCCTGTACGTTGATTGACGTGAGCGAGTGGAGGGCCATATGGACGACTTGAGCTGCTGCTGCGGCCTCGACTCCGTTTCCTGAGAGCTTTCGCTTCAGCTCTCTCAAACCGACGTTTTTCATCAGAGTCGGAAGCGACGCCACATTCCAGTTCTGTGACAACACCCCAACCAGCTGGGGACTTGTCCGCTAAACGGATAAGCTTGTTGCATTTTTTAACAGAGACAGAGAGAGACTCAATCTTTTCACACATATCAGTAGTATCTTTCTTGTATAATGATGACTTAATGTTGTCTAGACCATCCAAAATCTCACAATTAAACTAAGTATTGCACAGAGTCCCCTTTATATTTGAAGTCAGGGTATTTATCATATTTCACTTTCTTGGCGATAGACAAAGACAGTTGCTCTGATTCACTGATAAATTCTCTCTTAAGTGTAGACAGTTTAGCATCTAAATAATCCCGGAACAGTTGAAAAGACTGAAAGTCGTCACCTTTTGGTTGTTCCGAACGTTTCGGAGAAGCAGAGTCTTGTACACCGTCATCCGAAGAGTGCTCCATGTTTGCAGATACAGCCGAGACACGCAACAGCATTCCTGCCCCGTCAGTCGTGAGTCTCAAGTGCCTGCTGCACGTGTAATCTACCCTTTTATAGGACACCCATCACGTGTCTTTCTGCACGGACTCTCAAGTTCATCTGTACTGAATACTCTCGAACCCAAATACACAACCACGTATTAGTAAATATGTTAAGAAGGAAAATCGAATCATATTACCTAATGCGAAGTATGTGTACAGTCGTACCGGGAACAAGGTTTAGCATTACTCTCCGTGTTCACACGCAAATGTTCCAAATAGTCAACACAATACCTGAAGTAATCTTTAAGAATCATTTCTATTTGTTGTAACATACGCTTCATATTATGAACGAACAATTCCCCAATATAAAAAACTCTAAGATTCAGCAATTCCCTTGGATCGTATGTCATGTCTAAAAGGAGGCAAAACTGGACTGTCATTGATCCTGCTTGGACTTAAATTCCCAGGAAAAGAATTTACTGATGCATTGGTAAGATACCTACTCTTCAACGCACAGGGTAAACATTGGATCACATGCATCACTGCATTGCTTTCGTAGCTCCACTTCACAGCATAACCCACTTGGTACCGTTCCGTCTGACGAATATCTGATGTCGAACTTGCCTTCTTTCTTCACCTGCTGAAAGGTGGAAGTCCATAATATAAAGGGATATGTTTTGGTCTCAGTGGATGCTCCAAAACGGACATTTGAATGCTGATATATAAACAAATGGTCTCTTATTCTTCCCAGTAATTCATATGCCATGTACCAGAACTACTGTACTTGCTGATTATATATGTGAAACTGTTGCTTTATTATGGATCACAGTTTAGTGATTTTAAAACACTAAGTAAAGACAAGCGGAACATTCTGTAAGCAAGTGTATACATTCGATCTGTTTGTAGACATCCACATGGAAAAATGTATCGCAACCCGCATGTACAATGTAGCCCTCTATATCCATATCATAATCATGTTTGTTTGTATGATTGGTTTGACCCGTCGGGAGCACCACATATTAATCTTAGATATGCACGTGCTGGGATCAAAGTTGAGCATCACGTGTAATACGTGTACCCGTCATTAAGCAAATATCAAGTTTTCCTGTAAATTGTTCTTTTATATTGTGGGGATGCCTCTCATATGACTGTACACTTGACCTTGTGACGATCAGACAAAATCTGAATGGACCACTGTTCTCTGACATCTGAGACAGGGTTGTTGCACCATTTCGATCACGATCCTCTGAACATTAGGCCGGTCTTCATGGACGACAATGCTAGGAAACATCGAGCACATGCCGTTTGTGATTTCGTTACATGAAGAGGAGGTGTCTCATCCTTGGTCCGTCAGGAGTGCAAGTCTTTTCGCTGACTATCTTTGTATCAAGCTCTACTTGAATGGGACGTTATGGGAAGGGTCGAAAGTCGATATCCTTTGTTCATGACTGAAGCCCGAGCTTGCTATTGGCGCCACAGAAACACTGCACATACCCAACGGGATATCTTGGAACAAGTATCGTTTGGCGGAGGTTCGTTGATATTGTGGGGGTGCCTCTCACATGACTGTACACTTGACCTTTTTGATTTTTCGATTCTAAGGTAATCGCTATATGGGTCTGAAGTTTGGGGCTTTGGTAACATAAATGAGTTTGAAGCTGTTAATCTAGAAGTATGAAGACGTGTATTTGGTATAAAAGGAATTCTCCAAATCATGTTGTATTTGGGGAATGTGGACGTTACCCCTTAAGTATCCTTATTCATAAAAGAGTCATTAAATTCTGGGTACGAATCTTATCTCTGCAATAGCAGGCGTCCGAATCGCAGTACCATAGATCATGTTTGGGACATCAAGGGTCGCAGAACATGCCAGAGAGATCCTCTTGTACATAATCGTGATGCATTAGAACAAGTCTTCAATAAAAAAATGGAACGCAGTACCTCAACGCCATATTCAACATCTGATATAGTCACTGTTATCGGTTACTGAGACTTGTGTGATTTCGTGAGTATTGTATACTACTGGAATAAAGTAACTGTGGTTTACCTGACGTTTTGCCATTTTTAGTGACAAATATAATAACATAACGTCTGGCGTTTTCCTGAAATAATAATCACTGTTTAACTGTTGACAGGATAATATCGAAATTTGTATGCTTTCACATAGGGCATCGTGAGAAAAGTGTCAAAAGTCGTGATGTCAAAAGTCAGTTCACAAACTCAGTATCGTGTGTCCAGGCTTGACAACGGCGACGCCGAGACGACACGGCGCGACTGAAGAAAGCTTGGGGAATGTTGTTCCATGTCCGAACCAACACTTGTCAGTGGCTGAACCTGGGTTTGACGTAAACGTCTCTCCATATCATCCGAAGTGTGCACGATAGGGTCAGGTCTGGCCTGGGGAGTACTGGAAGTTTCTGCTGTCACAGAAAATCAGCGACATGTGGACGGGCATTATCTTGCTGAAGCGTGAATTTACGCCTCTGCCCTTGAACGAACGGCTGCACAATGATTTCATCCCTGTATCGCAGACTTGTTTTACTGCCATAGACAATGACAAGTTGTGTTTGTGTCCGACCATGACATGTGAAGTCTAAGTCTCTCTCTCTCTCTCTCTCTCTCTCTCTCTCTCTCTCTCTCTCTCTCTCTCTCTCTCTCTCTCTCTCTCTCTCTCTCTCTCTCTCTCTCTCTCTCTCTCTCTCTCTCTCTCTCTCTCTCTCTCTCTCTCTCTTTCTGTAAGCAGTGGCATGATGAACACAACGCATGCGCCACGCATAACATTATATTTCATACAAAGTGCTTAACTACTTCTTTGTTTACGGTTATTTTTATATCTTTTCAAATAAATTATATTTTATGCATTGTTATGTTACTTTTTCTTTTAGTATATGAAAGGAATCTTGAACATGTTAAAGTAATGCGACCATAGTTATCAGCACTCCAGAATGAGTCAACTGTTTGCCAAGTTTGCTTCTATAGATAAAACAGTTTTCGTTCTTTATGCGTTATTGGATTACATTACCTGTTTAATTATTCCATTTGTCTAGACAACAAGTTAAACTGATGTTCGGATAAGTTACTTTGATATGGAAAATATGGGGTGCTGCGATACGTTTTCCATGCATATGCTCAGGAAAATAATGCCAAATCATATGAAATCTTCACATGATAACACATGACGTAACCACGCCTTCATGCATACTACATCGATTCTTGAATATCAAAACGTGATCACCTTTGTTCAAGCGCGAATAGATCATATCAGCAAATATTGGAGAGTGACAACTCTTATAAAATGATGTAAGCGACGGTACAACTTCTCGCTTCCGGTGTGGTTCCGGTCTCAATGTTCCGCTGCGAAAAACTTGCTACATGTAAAGACAGAGTCAAGCTCATGCATTTCCCTGCTTCACCTTCATTGAAATACAGTCGTTTACAACAAAATATCTGTTACTATCACATATTTAGTTGTGATTGTCGATTAAGAATAGCCTCTTTTGTTTAATATCCAAGTGTGTGTGTGTATGTGTGTGGTGGGGGGGGTAGCCTAGTGGTTAAGGCGATCGCTCGTAACGCCAAAGACCCGGGTTCGATACACCCTTCAATGTGTGAAGCCCATTTCTGGTGTCCCCCGCCGTGATATTGCTGGAATATTGCTAAAAGCCGCGTAAAACTAAACTCCTTCACTCACTAATATCCAAGTGCAATACACCATAAAAAGGGGCATATTGTCACAGCATTTCCTACGTCAGATCAGAGTAACATAGAGTCGAATTATTAATGATTAAATATATCAGCCCTATATGCTATTTCCAACGCTATGTTCTCTCCGACATGATCAAGGTACGCCTACAAGAAATACCATGCAGAATTTAACAGTTGACATTAATTTGAAATGTTACATCCACCAATTTACACTTATCAGAGGGGTAGACAAAGTCCGTCCCAATTGTCCGACTTCCATTTTTGGGGAAGCCGCGGTAACTGAGTGGGTTAGACGGCTGATTTTGTATCCTGACGATTTTGTGCCTGACTCTAAGGGTGTTTGTTCGAATCCCGGATGGGACTCAAACAAATACCCTACCCAACAAAACAAAACCCAACAAAAGTAATAGAATCTGTACCTTCCTTAGAAGTGTACTCCCAAGTATAACATACATGTATGCTAAATTTCTACCTTTGTTTATGAGAAACAAACATATGCTGGCATCTGACACCTTATGCATGTATGAATTATGCTCCAACACGACTTACATTCATCCGTCATGTGAGTGTGTATAAAATCACAATCAGTACAGTTGGCTATCTGTGCCACAGGAAATAAGAAGGATGAGTTCATGTCAAAATAGATCTCTGTTTCCTCCATGCATGTGGACGCTAAACAGCTACAAGTTCACATGAGTCATCACGCGGAAGTAAAACCAAAGGTTGGTCAACAATGTTTGCTATTATAAAAGCAATATATTGTAATGTGAGGTCATGTGTTCGTAGCAGGGAGGGTGAAACAGATTTCTTTGATTGTCCTTTGTGTTTAAGACAAGGCTGTATTCTGAGTCCTGTCTTATTTTCACTTTTCATAAATGAATTATATATTGAAATAGCTTCAAATGGTAAACATGGTATCCAAATGTTTCCAGACCTAATAGAAGTTTTGATGTTACTTTTTGCAGACGATGTCATTTTAGTGTCAGATACTGTGGCCGGTCTTCAACGACAACTAAATATTCTAAATGCATACACAAAATATTGGAAATTATCAGTACATCTAGAAAAAAACTAAAATTGTGATCTTCAGGAAAGGTGGTCCAATAGCGCTGAAAGAAAGATGGTTATTTGATGGTCAGTTAGTCCATGTAGTGGATCATTATACATATTTAGGAATCTGGTTTTCACAAACAATGAACTTGAAAAAATGTACCAAAGATTTATCATTGCGTGCAAAGAAAGCTTTAATAAGTGTAATGTCTATTGTCCACAAAGTTGGAACCATGTCACCTAACATATTCTTTAAGCTCTTTGATACCCAGATACAACCAATTTTATTATATGGCTCAGAAGCATGGGGATTTCAGCAGTATGAATGTTTGGAGAAGGTCCACTTATTAGCATGTAAACAAATTCTTTGTGTTGGATCCTCTACACCAAATTGCCTGGTATATGGTGAATGTGGTAGATACCCATTATATATTAATTCCCAAATTAGATGTTTAAAATATTGGTTCAAACTTCTTCATATGCACGAGCAACGTCTCCCCAAAGTAGCTTATAACATGCTTTTACATTAAGATAACATGGGGAAAGTTACAGTGTATCGCATATAAGGAATCTTCTATTTTCCCATGGTTATGGTTGTATATGGTTATGTCAGTCAATTGTAAGTGTAGACATGTTTCTTAATGAATTTAGAACCCCAGCCTGTTAATATGTTTCACCAGGAATGGCATTCCACTTTAGAAGATAGTTCACGATATGCTTATTATAGAACTTTCAAGACCTTACTTCAACCAGAAATGTATTTCAATGTAATCAATACTCACGACGGAAAGTTTAAGGAAGCATTTCATTAAATATCGGTTAGGTTTGTTAGACCTTTTTGTAAATGAAGAAAGAAAACATTCAATTGCAAAATCGAAACGAAAATGTCAGTTATGCGATATAGAAATAAAAAATGAAATTCACTTTGTCTTCGTCTGTCCATTTATAGTGACCTTCGAAAGAAATATATTAAAGATTATTTGTTAGGGATGCCGCCATTGAAAGCTTTCGTATATATTTTAACGACTAAGATCGAATCCCACATTTTAAACCTTTCACTATATATTAAACATGCACTAGTAAAAAGAAATGAACTGTTTAAAGAACGTGTTAGTTCCTGTTTGTAACAGGTATACATACTCTCTTGTATATGGGCCAGAGGCCTTCTGTACAATAAACCTTTTGACTTGACTTGACTTGACAGTTTCCAATTTTACACAGTTTCCTGAATTTAAATACAAACGAACAGATTGTCAGCTGTCAACGACTGTCAACTGATTTCTAACGTTAAAGTAAAGCTACTATAGCCTTTAGATTCTAATGTTTTTTACCAAATGCAATGAGAAGTGAGTGAGTGAGGTTGGCTATAAGCCGCTCTTAGCGTATATTTTTCAAACAGAGACAATTAGTAAAAGTCTCTGCATATATTTAGTGCGCAACATGCCTTTAATGCAGTTAGGTCACAAGCAGACAGCAGATCTCTCATTCCGAAAATTGTCGATGAAATTGTAGAAATCCAGCTATAATCTTCTAGCACATTTGGCCAAGTGACACCACACAATCAAACTTTTATTAATCATCCTGTTTATGTAAATAAATATATGTATAAAACTGTATGCTGGTACATGAGGAGAGGAGAGGACGGCCAGAGTGGTAGAGTCTCCCGGGTCCCCGGTCACATTCGTGGTCTCCACATGCATGCATTTATCCAACCTCGAACAGCCCAGAAGTAACATTTGCAAAGGGACATTAGGGAGAGGTTTTCTGTCAAAATGTTAGGGTAAAGAGAAGGAAAGAAATTATTTTGAAGTAGAATTACAAATGACAGTTTGTGTTCACTGTTTGTATCTTCATTGGAGTTCCTAGACAGTTTTAACTTTTTTTATTTTCAACGTGTAACTTGACACTGCAGCCGTCTTAAGATAAACGTATGTGATTAAACACAATCTACCCTTATTACAATTTCCACGGACGACAACTCCTAGAGAGGATAAATCCCTTCTCAGAATCACAAGACTTCATCCTTTCATGTTAAGTGGTGTTTTAAAGCGTGACTTCCACATCGGCATTTGACCAATAGAAACAGTGACGAAATCGCATACAATCGACCGTGTATAGCGCCAGACGACCTAGAGCACAATGCGGCACGACTAGGCTGGTGTCAAGCTCGAAGTCACAGGCTTTGACATCGTTGGGAGGGTTCCATTGGTATGATGATTTCTTTTGTTCATGACTGGTAGCTGAGCTCGTTGACGCTACGCACAGAAGCACTTCATATGAACAATGGAACCTATTGGCGGGGGCTCATTCATGGTACTGGGATGTCTCTTACATGATCGTAAACTTTGCTTTGTGACGATCAGACAAAAGATTACTTATAACGGTACATCACTAAAATCCTGAATGGGTTGTATTTCGATCACTATCCTTTGAACACAAGGACATTCGTCATGGACGACAATGCTGTTCCACGTCGTGCATCGTGCCGTTAGTGTTTTTTATGTCAAGAAGCGGTAGCAACTCTACCTTGACCTGCCAGGAGTCCAGATCTCAATCCCATAGAGCATGGTCTGGATATTAGAGGTCGCAGAATACGCCAGAGAGATTCCCCAATGCAAAATCTTGAAGTATTGGTACAAGCCCTCAATCAAGAATGGAACGTAATACCTCAAAGTCAAATTCAACGTCTAATAAGGTCAATGATCGAGCAGGGTCGGGAATGTTACTGAAGTTGGCGGAGGTTACACCACTCCTCCACTGTGTACTCATGATTATCTACCATGAAACATTATGCAACACAATATATGGGCGGAATGGAAAACCAATGAAGCATCTTCTGATCTTCTACATCAAATGTAGTTGGGATGTAGACACGCAGTATAGCATGTTAACGAGCCTGTCCATCCTTTAGTCAAGCTGATGGGCGTTTGGAAGACATTTGCAATAATACTTCCATGATTGAGATCTTTGAAGCTGAGAACGGAAACCTTTTGTAGTGACACGTCAGGATTCAATTGTAACCATCGAACAAATGTGGTTTACTTTAAACTACCATTACTGAAAGGACAACATTTACGTGTGCAATATATTCAAACCAACTTTGAAATTTTTTGGAAGTCCATCATATCACAGATCTGGCAATAATCACACATATGATACGCATCGTTACAAGTCAAAATGTAATTTAATATATTTATGCCTACGTAGTTAATCCAAATATCGGCGTACTGTTACCCTACTACATACCCAAACGCTGCTTTTATTCTTGGAACATTTTCTGATTACTATGCAAATGTTTCTACGTATGGGGAATAAAATTCGCAATTGCCCCAGGTTTTGTATATGAGAACGAACTGACAAATTGTGCTCTTGGCATTCATCTGCTATCTACATTTCATCAAACAAAAATTGTTTAGAAACTGTAATCTCTGTTTCAATATACGCATGCGCCAAGTGGAGTGGTTGACCATAACATCTTCTCTCATTTGAAACGTTCTAAATTAGCAAATTGAAGACAGATACGACGTACAAATAGTTCAAACACGCCCCGGACATAGGTGCTTTGAGTTCTGTCAACCACAATGGTGGATATAACAACATGGAGACAACGTATCGGAAGGTACACACATCGACTAGGCTGGAGCCAGATTGACAAGATGGCAACTGTGTATACCCCAGAAACGAACTGGTCAACAACAACCAAGTACAACTACAGAATGGTGAGCCTTCTTGTTGTTGCATGCCTGCTCGGTAGTATTCACCACACAGTCGTTTTAAACTTTGCCTTTTCAGTAACAAGGGGGTTACTTGGATTCGATTTGAAGTACGAAAGTATATCTGTAGAACATGGATATGTGTCAGTGACAAGTTGTATCAACCACAAGCACGAGCAACTCCTCGTGCGTAATATACCGTTAGGGGAAGCTCGGTGTAAAGCGCTATTGTGTTGTGGTGACGTTGAACAAAACCCCAGCCCAGTCACTCAAGCAGCCCTTGACAGTATGAAAGCTGACTTATTATCTGCCCTCACCGAGATGAAGAATGTTATTCAAGGCGACGTCATGCAACTAAAACAAGAAGTTTTACATATGCAGGAACACGTGAAGTCTCTTACGAATTCAATAACTGAGCTGAGAGTGATGTTAGTAGGTTGAGTGAGGATCAGCATGTCCTGCGATTAGATATTGACTCTCTTAACGACAATATTGAATATAAGTATGCATCCCAAAGTGATCAATTTGACCAGTTTGAAAACAGACTGGAACGACTGGAAATATTCAGCCGCAGAGACAATATTGTGTTATTTTGTATCCCTGAGACTGAACAACATGAGTCGTATAGTGACTGCAGAGACAAGGCAGTGCAGGTGTTGAACTCTGTCTGTAATGAGCCTGAGGACTGCATACAACCCAGCGACATTAAACGTGCTCACCGGATTGGTGGTGAACAGCCCAGGAAACCTAGACCCCTTATAGTTGCATTTTGGGATACCGAAATCAAAATATGGGCTCTGAAAAAACGAAATCAACTAAAGGAAAATAAAATTGGTATAGCAAACGATCTAACCATTAAACAGAGAGAGAAACTAAAGGAGCTATCAGATACGGGAAAGAAAGGATACTACAAAAACGGTAAACTTATTGTCGTAGCCAATGCCAGTGCCTCTAGCAGCAGCGAGATCGACGGACCCCAAGAGGCTAGACGCAAAGCACCCAGATCCAGCGCCATACAGGCTGATCCTAAGAGGCGTACGAGAAAGGATCGGGAGTACAGATAGGGGTGCGGCCGGGTCCAAGTCAAAACGACCCATACCCATGAGGATCTGTCAGAGAAATTGACTGATTCAGGTAGTGACGTTTCATTCATAACATGGAACGTATATGGACTGTTCAATAAATGACATGACCATGACTTTATGAACTATCTTAAAGGATATGGCATTATTCATTTAACAGAGACACGGGTTGCTGATTGTGATCTCAGTACTATAGTGTCGTCGTTTCCTTGATACAAGTGTTACCATATCCCAGGTGTACGACTGTCAGAGTGGTATCCTGCTTTGTGTCAAAGAATGTTACCAGCCATATGTTAAACACATTCATAAAGGAGTAAATGCAATATTTGCCCTGTTTGACAAAAGTATGTTTTCCACTGTAAACGATAGAATGTTCATATTTGCTTACATACAACCAGAAAGATCAAACTGGTATTCTTCACGCATCTATTCCAATAATGGTATCGATATTCTATTCAATGACTATTGCGATTACTCTGCGAATGTTGCGTACAGTGATGTCATTCTGGTGGGTGATTTTAGATTTTAGCAATGATAACTATGAGTACATATCGGATGATTGCGATAATTTGAATGACTTCATAAACGATTGATTCTCATCTACACGAATATCTTGCGATACCCATATAAACACATTTGGGTAAAGTCTTTTAGAATTGTGTCGTCTGCTTAACATCCACATTGTAAATGGAAGATGTGGTACAGACAAGGGTGAAGGTGATTATACTTTTATAAGTCAGGCAGGATGTAGTAAGATTGACTATGTTATCGGGTCAGCTACAGTACTTAATCAGATGTCAAGATTTGATATTATCTCCCGTTGTGAATCACAACACCTTCCGATATCGTTTGCTCTATTGTCGAAACATGGCAAACAGCTAGCTATAAATGAAATGTCTATAAATACACCTATTGTTAAGTACATTTGGAAACCCGAACAGGAAGGCGGATTTGTTTCAAACCTCTTGAGCTTGTCAAGCGAGTTGGAGAATGCAACAGAAGTAATGTGTTCTGATTGTGAGCTTGGTATACAAATGTTTAGTGATGTAATAGTTAAGTCAGCGGAGTGCATGAAGCGGACAATTACATCGTCCAAACGAAACCCAGATTGGTTTAACAACACATATCAAGGACTTAAACATCAGCGATGTCATAACCTTAATAGATTTAGAAAGCATGAGAACACGCTTTCTCGGAATTTATATATTTCGTCAAGAAATATCTACAAAACTGCGTGTAGAGATGCGAAGCGTAAATTTGAAACCAGAAATATGAGTGAGCTTTCGGACTCAATTACCAATCCCAATTATTTTGGCGAAAGCTAAAGTACATTTCATGTTCGCAAAAAATTGAAAATAACATCACAGTAAATTCATGGCGCGACTACTTTAAGAATTTCTTTGATTGGGACTCCAGTGTGATTCCCAGTGACTTCGTAGATGATGGTGACAGCATATTTATACCTGAAAGCCAGGCACATGACATAACTAACGATATATTCAGTGCACCCATTAGCCGGGAGGAAATCCAGTCAAGTATTAACAAACTTAAATATAATAAAACTGCTTGGGAAGACCTCGTAATTTGCGAGTTCTTTAAGTCGTCTTGTCATATCATCATACCTTACCTCGAAATCATATTTAACACATTATTTGATAATTGATCATTCCCTATAAAATGGGCAAAAGCAATACTTGTGCCAATACATAAAAGAGGCGATATAAACAATCCGGAAAATTATCGCGCCATTTCCCTTTTAATTTTTTTTGTAAAATTTATACAAACATTTTAAAGAACCGCCTTGTATTCTGGTCAGACAGTTTGGATATGATAAATGAAGAACACGCAGGTTTTAGATCAGGCTATACTACCACAGATAATATATTTGTTCTCCAATCAGTAATTTGTAAATATGTTTCTAAGACAGGTGGCAAACTGTATGCATGTTTTGTAGATTTTTCCAAGGCATTTGATTCAGTACAGAGACACAAATTATGGTATGTCTTTAATAAACACGGTCTCCATTCAAAAATGGATAAAACATTAAAAAGTATTTATGAAAATGTTAAAGCCTGTGTCCGCACAAATAACAATGTTCTTACAGACGTATTTGACTGTCCTGTTGGTGTTAGGCAAGGTTGTGTCCTAAGTCCTTTTCTATTTTCGTTTTTTATCAACGATCTAGTGTCTGAGATTAACCATTCATGTTCCACTGGCGTCCAATTATATCCAGATCTTATTGAAATATTTATTTTGATGTTTGCCAATTATATGGTGTTTTTCTCAGAGTCAGTAATTGGTCTACAGAAGCAAATTAATGCTTTACAAACCTACTGTAATAAATGGTCCTTAAATGTTAACCTTGATAAAACTAAAATTATGATTTTTATAAAAGGACCTAAACTATCAAAATCAGAAAAATGGACATATAAATCAGCTATGCTTGAAATTGTTACATCGTACCAGTCCCTTGGAGTATCATTTAATAGAACTCTAAATTGGTCCCTCTCTGCTAAAAACATTTCACTTAAGGCAAAGAAAGCTTTAGTGTCTATTACAAAATGCCTTTGTAGCTTTAAAGACTTGTCATATGATGTCTATTTCAAAATATTTGACTGTAAGATACTACCCATATTATTATATGGGTCAGAATTATGGGGCTTTCACAAACATGATTGCCTGGAAAGGGTATTGCTTTATGCATCCTTGGTAGGCGAATGTCTACAACAAATACAATTGTCCTTGGAGAAACTGGTAGATATCCTATTCATGTGTACACTCTAAAACGCTGTATTGCTTACTGGCTAAAGCTCCTCTCCATGCCCTCTTCACTCTACCCATTTAAAGCTTACAAATGTTATGCAATCTAGACTTAAACGCAAGCGCCGAGCGTAATAGGTTTAATTGGGCTACACATGTAAAAACAGTTTTATTTAGATTTGGACTAGGTTATGCGTGGATATGGCAGGGAGTTGGAAATAAGCACCAATTCTTAAATTTACTTGTAAGAAGAAGCAAAGATTGCTTTATACAGGAGTGGCATGCAAAACTCCAAAATAGTCCCTGTACATTTACTTATTCCCTGTTAAAAGAAGACTTCTTGTGTGAACCATATGTACGTTGTATCAATATCAAGAAAGTAAGACTAGCCTTATCACAGTTTCGTTCCGTTTATTATGATTTAAGTTGTTATAAGGAAAATTTCATAAGAAATCTACTGTGTGCAGATACTGTAAAATGAATGTCTTGGAAGATTAATACCATGTTCTGCTAATTTGTGATTATTATAGAAACATTAGAAGCAAATATATACCCAGTTACTTTACGAAACAACCGTCAAAACATGAATTCATCCAACTGTTGTCAACTTCTAATGATATATTGATTGAAAATATTGCTTTGTTCATATACCATGCGATATTGAAGAGAAACCCACTCTGCTTTTGAATTTTGTATATACCTGTACTATGGGCCTGTGGCCTTCAGTTCTGAATAAAGATTGATTGAAATCTCTGTTTTATGCGTATTTCTATTATTTGGAAAAGCAATGAAAATTACCTTTAGCTAGACATCTGGAATGTCCATCACATGAGTTCATGTAGTATAGCCAGGAGATGACCAGTGGATTTGTGTAACTTCCAACGTTATGCTACAGCACCTACATGTGTTCCTGTTACGGCACCGGTAGAAAATGAAACTGCGAGCTTGGTACTTATGAATAATCCGGCCATGGCGTGTGCGTTTACTTACATGTATACAACTTGGGCGCTTTGTTCTAAGAATTTAGAATTCTGAAATGTTAAATGCAGTTATCTAGCATTGCCTCAATTGACGTATTTATTCATTAGTCAGAAAGGAATAACATTTTCAGTCTGACTCAAGTGTCCTCAAGTTAAGGTTGTGTTTGTTTACATCAACACGTCCTATGTCAAGGTAATCTAACACGAGGAACACAGGACCATAAGAAAATATTTCTGCAAAGTATTCAGTTAGTCTCACGTCAAGTTTTGTCCAATAACAACATACTCCAGGCAGTGCTTCTTTAAAAGTCACTTTCTATTTCCATTATCTTTTGAATAAATCTACACATGAAATTCTTTAGATTTGCTGAAACGTTCCCCCAAATACTGTATGTGGAGTATTCTAGGGGTTAAAGCCTTTGCTTGTCACGCCAAAGACCCTGGTTCAACTCCCCACATGGGTACAATGTGCGAATCCTGTTTCTGGCGTCCCAAGCCGTGATGTTGCTGGAATATTGCCAAAAGCGGCGTAAAATTAAAATATACTCACTCACTCAAGATGGTCGGAGGGACATTGCCACATCGTCAGATACAAATGCAGCAAATTATATAGATACTCCCACGGATATATCATTGGAACATTATCAACAGGAGCCATGGCACGAACGGAACGCTCAAGCTGGGTCCCGACCAATTTCGCATCACAGCTTCATGTCGTTCTTGGTGCAGGGCTGTATCTCATGTGTCGTTCTTGGGGGAGGGTTGTTTCTCATTTGTCGTTCTTGGTGGAGGGTTGTTTCTCATATGTTGTTCATGGTGGAGGGTTGTTTCTCATATGTCGTTCTTGGTGCAGGGCTGTATCTCATGTGTTGTTCTTGGTGGAGGGTTGTTTCTCATGTGTTGTTCTTGGTGCAGGGCTGTATCTCATGTGTTGTTCTTGGTGGAGGGTTGTTTCTCATGTGTCGTTCTTGGTGGAGGGTTGTTTCTCATGTGTCGTTCTTGGTGCAGGGCTGTATCTCATGTGTTGTTCTTGGTGGTGGGTTGTTTCTTATGTGTCGTTCTTGGTGGAGGGTTGTTTCTCATGTGTTGTTCTTGGTGCAGGGCTGTATCTCATGTGTTGTTCTTGGTGCAGGGCTGTATCTCATGTGTCGTTCTTGGTGGAGGGTTGTTTCTCATGTGCTGTTCTTGGTGGAGGGTTGTTTCTCATGTGTCGTTCTTGGTGGGCTGTTTCTCATTTCTCGTTCACATTTCAGTCGATTGCGATTGATGAGGTGTCTGGAAATTTCAGGCTAACATCTGTTGTGACGTATCTCTCATGTGACCAAAGCATTACTTAATTCGAAACTTACTATCGTTAGGAAGGAGGAGGGAGTGAGAGTTTTCGTTTCAAATACTTTCTTAATTTTCTGATATAACTAAATGTTTCATAAGCAACTATTTGTGCATGAATATAGGTCTATATAACTCACGTCAGACCGATTTCCTCGGCAACAGATGCTAGTCCATGCTACTTTGTTCATCACGCCGAAGACCCGGGCTCGATTCCCCACATGGGTACAATGTGTGAAGCCCATTGCTGGTGTCCTCCGCCGTGATATAGCTGGAATATTGCTAAACGCGGCATAAAACCCAAACTCAATCAATCAATCAATCAATCTTCGGTAGCACGAACGTTCCTAAAATAAATATGTATTTGCTGAGTATTACTCTTCAGCGTAACGACCGAACGCTTTAACTACTAAAGTACTGTCGGAAATGCTAGAAAAATGCGTTTTGACTTATATTTAAAATTCAGAGGCATTACAGTTACATAAATAACAAATATCACTTCAAGAAACATCTACCTAATGTAGAGGGAATACATTTTGAGACATGCTCTAAAATGTGTTTTTACTGATGAAAATACCAAAAACTTAGAAAAATAAGGGGTAGTTGGACGTTATTTGAAACAAACATTAACTGCCTGTGTTACGTCATCAGCATGCACGGTATCGACAGGTGATATTGACACCTGAGCACTAGCTCGGGCGAGGGGTCATCTCAATAGATGTTTTCTGCAAAATGTTGAATATGTGTACGTATAGTATACGTATCAGTTATGTAAGGGATCATTTGTGTATGTGTGTTTGTTTTGAAATATACATACGAATTACTGTACATTGGAACGAATCCTATCACTTGTGTTATCTTATCGATTTATTGTAGAAATGTGCAACGTTTTAATAAATGTTTTGCATGTCAACAGTATATTTCATTGAAAAAATATGGATGTTATTCGATCATTTTATACTAGTTGTGAACATTGGCCAAAGATTTAACGACGTCACTGGTGTAGCTTCTTTAGAATATATATATTTTTCTTCTCATAAAGTTTGTAGACCGCCCGTCTAAGCACTCCCTTGTCAAAGTTGTCAAGGATGGTTTGACGTCCCGGTTTTGCATTTGAGACGGTCCCTGTCTTGTCTGATTTGTTTACAATATTGTAAACTTGTTGGTAAGACATGCCAACAGCTCTACACGTTCTGTAATAAACCCTTTCTAAACTAATGAAAGTTTTACCTATGTCTTTAATAAGCAGAAAAAACTATAAACCTTTGCAACAATCGACTGCAAATCGTTGGCCATAGTGGACGCTGTGATAAGGATGTGCATGCATGACGGGAAACTTATTTATCAAGACTTAACATTTATATTAATATTTCTTCAATAAAGTTAACGATAATTAAGTAAAGTAACATGAACATTCAACATTTATCTGTGTAGGAAAAACGTTAATTTATATTTTTACACCACCTGTATTATTAGCATAAATGTAAAGACTATTTCAGATTTCTGTTGTTGAACTCTGAAAAAATCGTAAGTTGCTGTTTTGGTACCAAATTCTCTCCTGTAAACTGCCCTTTAAATGCATGGGAATGTTCAATCGATTGAAATAAAACTTAGGTAGACAATGGGCGAGTTGATATATTGACAACATAGTACATTTATCACCTTTATAAAGATATTAAGGCTAAAAAGCATTTTTCTAGCATTTCCGACAGTACTTCTCACCGCCCCCAAGTGAATAGGAACCGATACTCTCGATTTCCACAACCGAAAAATTCAGGAACATGCTAATGCATTTCTGTACGTTCCTGAAACCGGAGTACACAGCCATAGACAGCAACCTATTTCCAGAGAAAACGTGTACGTTCTCCATTTAAGATTGAGATATTTTAAGAATCGGACAGATATCTGGAGAAGTACCACCTACGTGATGGTGGGGGTATGGGTTTACATTCGCATAACGAAAGCAAATACCACTCACGACATATACAAGCTTCGCTGTTTTCACTTTGACATTTAGAAAAGTTCAACACTCTTTACTTAATTTTTATAGCTAAATTGAGTTGAGAAGTGGCTGCTGTCGACTCTTTATATACTAAAATCTATATATAAATTCTATATACTATAAATAAAATCTGACATTCAGATTCAGTCCAACAACTTCAAGTCTCTATACATACATATTAATGTCTGACCATTTTCATTCGTCATACAAGATGAATAAAAGTTGGAAAAAGAAAGTGAAAATGAGTTACCCAAATAAACACCAGTTTACCCTAGTCTGTCTTGTCAAGTGCTTTGCTGCGAACACAGGACATTGACAAATACAAAAAGTATTTCTCAGATCGGCTGTGACCAAGTTTCACCTGAGACTTAACTAACTCAGTGCTCTTTCGAGTGAGTAGCCTTGGCTTGGTTATTTAGGGACGCCTTAGCACCGAGGGCCTACTCCAAATACATACTTAGTCAAAAAAGAAACTTCACATTCTTTCTTCAGGGCACTATAAAAGAACAAGAGATGGTAAGATGGTTAAATTGTTATTATTTCATTGCTGAGATCTGTGTGATGTACTCGATACACTGACAGTGTCATAATCTGTTCCATTAGGCTACACCGCCGTTCCAAAACATGGGTATACAGAATGTCAAGTCACAAAAATATAAAAAATGCGAAATTTCTCAGTTCATTATCGCGTATGGCCGCCCCGCGCATTCACCACTCCCAAACACCGCATCCTCATCGACTGCCTGATGCTTGTGAACACGTGGTTGGGGATTGTACGCCATTGCTCTTGCAAGGCAGCGTCAAGTTCCTGCAAATTCTGAGGTTGGTTCCTAAGATCACGAAGCCTTCTCCCAAGTGCATCCCAAACGTGCTCTATTGGATTAAGGTCAGGGGACCTCGATGGCCAGTCCATGACGTTGATTCCAGCGTTTTGAAGGAAATTTCGTGTCAACATCGCGGTATGTGGATGAGCATTATCATGCTGGAACTGTAGACCTGGGCCATAAGCCGCCATGAAAAGAACGAGTTCAGGGGTGAGCACCTGGTCGCGGTAAGCAGCAGCTGTGAGGTTTCCACGGATGACCAGAAGTCGGGAATGGTTGTTCCCACAGAAAGCACCCCACACCATGCAACTTCCGCCCCCGAACCTGTCGACTTCCTGTACACAACATTGAGCATACCGTTCACGACGTCGTCTCCAGACTCTATGCCTGCCCTCCGCGAATCTGAGGGTAAACCTGGATTCATCGCTAAAGACGACTCGATTCCAGTCTCTCAGGGTCCATCGGAGGTGACGTTGGACCCACAGCAGACGTTGACGTTGATGAAACGGCGTCAATATTGGCCCACGATATGGACGTCGAGAATGGAGATTGACAGCCCGCAACCGATTTCGAATGGTCTGTGAGGACAGTCGACCTCTAAACATATCAGCCCTGGTTCGTGAAGCAGGCAGAAATCTGTCACGTAGGTAACGTAGGACGATTTGACGGTCTTCTGCTCGTGACGTCACACGTGGACGACCCGACCTTGGGCGATCAGAAGTGGTGCCAATTTTTTTGTAGACGACCTCGCAAGTCATACACAGTACGACGGCTGCATCCCATTGCTCTTGCGACGTCAATAACTGATCTTCCCGCTTGCAACATGCCAACGGCACGTTCACGTTGCACATTTGACAATCGTGGCATTTCAAGTACCGTTAGAACTGTGGTTTCAAAGTGTTTTATCAATTCTTGAGGCCAATGCAAACACGTGCATATGAAGAAAACTTCGATGTGAAGATCACGTGATCGACTGCACGTGCAAAACCTGATTTGGCACTAACGTCATTTGCATGACGAATGGATGGGTTTGAGTGGGTTTTGCTAACGTTTTTCTAGTCGAAAGATAGGGATCCCATTTCGGATACATAGATGTATCATCAGAGAAAAATTATTCATTATTTTTCAAATTACATTTTGTGAAGTTTCTTTTTTGACTCAGTAAATATACACGTCTATACTTCTATTCATTGACTGATTGTTGTTTTTTACGCCGCACTCAGCAATATTCCAGCTATATGGCGGCGGTTTGTAAATATTCCAGTCTGGGCCAGACAATCCAGAGAGAAACAGTATGAGCATCGATCTACACAATTGGGATACGATCACATGTGTCAACCAAGTCAGCGATCCTGACCTCCCGATCCCGTTAGTCGCCTCTTACTACGAGCATGGGTTCCTGAATGCCAGTTCTACCCCGGATCTTTAACGGTCCCAATAGTTTAGTCGCCTCTATCAACAAACGTACGTTGTTTGGGGTCCGCTTGTAACTATAGTTTCTGTAATTGTAAAGGCTAAAGGCCAATTCTAACCCGGATCTTCACGGGTTTCTATACTTCCAAACTATACAGGCACCTGACCAAAAGAGTACTTTCAGCAGCTCCAGGTTCTGGTGTTTACATCTCACGCCATTATAATTACACGCTAAGCGATCAGTTACTAAAATCACGAAACCATGTTCACAGCGTGATGTATGGGTGCGTCCTCTACTCTACTGACTGTTGTGGCTAGCCTGGTTATCAACAGCCACAGAAATAAAATCACCCCTTAACTCCCAACCAACACCCACCCCACCCCACCCCACCCCACCCCACCCCACCCCCACCTCCTTCCCATTGTCTCCATCTACGAAGTGGTAGAAGAAAAGAAAGTGCCACAAGCATCGAGTTTGGATCGCGTACCAAACACACTATTAAGCTGACTGATATCGAATATGATGTCACCACTTCCTGTTAATTAACTGCTTTGACACGTTCGTATCCCAGAGTCAGTTGTTTGTTCCTGTTCGGCGTCAATTGTTTTGTTGCGGAAATACAGTGGACTGAGTCATTGACTGACCACGTTTCCAACCGTTTGGTTTGGTTGTTGTTTAACGCCGCACTCAGCAATGTTCCAGCTATACGGAGGCGGTCTGTAAATATTCGAGTCGACCTGATAATCAAGTGATCAACATCATGAGAATCGATCTACGCAAGTCGGATACGATGGCATGTGTCAACTAAGTCAGGGAGCCTGACCACCCGATCCCACCAGAAAATATCCGACTCCTCTACGACATCATGTTCGAAACTAAAATACAAAACAAAAAAGGTCTATTAATCCTGATTGATTTTGAAAAAGCTTTTGACACCGTCTCAAATAAGTTTACTACGATGGTACTGGATAAGTTCGGGTTTGGATGTAACATACAGAAATGGGTAAATATATTGATATCAAAGGCTTCTTCATGTATTGTTCAGAATGGACATTTGTCAACATTTCTTGAAAACGAAAGGGGTTGTAGGCAGGGTGATCCAATCTCCCCATATTTATTCTTACTCGTTGCCGAAATACTTGGGATTATGATAAGAAATATCGAAAACATAAAGGGAATTGTGCTAAACGAAATTGAGCGTATTATTGGCCAGTATGCTGATGATACTGAATTATTCTTGGATGGATCGGAAGCATCTCTTAATGAAGCTATGAAAACACTTATAACATTTTACAATATGTCTGGTCTAAAAATAAATATGGATAAAATCAAAGCAGTTTTGCTTGGGGCAATGGCTGGCAGTAAGACAACTTTATCCCGTGATTTTAAGCTAGATTGGCAAAGTGAAAATTTTGACGTTCTGGGAATAAAACTTAATGCAGACTTACAAAACCTATGGGTGATCAATACTAAAAAGAGACTTGAAAATATTAAAAGAAATTCTTTTGAGCTGGAAAAAAACGAAATTTAACCCTGATTGGAAAAATAACTGTTATAAAAACTTTGGCTCTATCTACTCTTGTTCATATCCTCTCTTCTCTTCCAAATCCACCAAATGGGTTTATTACAAACTTGAATACGCTACTTTTTAACTTCATAATGAACGATAAGAGGGACAAGATAAAACGAATAAATTTAATGCGAAAGTACGAGGAGGGTGGCCTCAGGATGGTCGATGTTAAAACTTTTATTGATTCATTAAAACTTTCTTGCTTAAAGAGATATGTTTTAAAATCAAACTGCTTTAGACTAGCCGGTTTTCCAATAGAACACACCATTAAGTTAGGAGGGAATATTAACAAAAACTACAAAGTTACAAATCCGTACTGGAAAGATGCACTTGATGCCTGGCATAGATATATTAAAGGATATGTAGCTAATGATAATGATAAACAATCATATCCATTGGAAGACCATATTTTTGCAATATAGACAAACCATTAAAGACACAAAGCTTTTGGATTTTCAATACAAATTTATTCATAGAGTTATTTATACAAAACGAGAGTTGTTTAAAATGAAACTAGTTGATAATGACATATGTACATCATGTGGCGTAAGTGAAAATATTTATCATGTATATATTGAATGTCCAACTATTTGATTATTTTGGAAAGAATTCACCAATTTTGTTAATTGTGTCCTGCACAGAACTTTCGTACTCTCAGCTCAAGATATACAATTTTGTGCTAATAGCGACCCTTTGCTCAACCACATGATCATATTAGCCAAACGCCACATTTTTGTCATGAATATCAAGGGTGTGAAACCAAGCTTCACCACATATGAAGGGTTATTGAAAGATGTATATGACATTGAGAAATATATTGCTAGAAACAATTTCAATATGAATTTATTTGAGAGAAAATGGATTATACGCCAAAATGTTCTGTGAATATGACAGTGAAATAGCTTATACCCAAATGTATCTGTCATAGCTCCAGTTTTACATGCCCTTTTTTCCCCAGTGAAACTTGAAACAGAGTGACATGCACCCATTATATTATTTCATTACAAAACTATGTCCACAGATTGTTTTATACAAAGTGTATCCAAGTGAAGTGAATACAAAAATGTGAAAAAAAAAACTAAGTCAGGGAGCCTGACCACCCGATCCCGTTAGTCTTACGACAAGTATGGGTTGCTGAAGACCAATTCTAACCCGGATCTTCAAGGGTTCCAATCGTTTTGTCAACGTTTGACCATTTGTAACCATAGTTCCTGCAATTGTGAACCATGTGGTTAACAATGATAATGGCGACACTGGTCACCTCTATAAACTTTACTTGTGAGAAATTACATCAATTTCAATTTTGAAAAGACAATGCAAAATCACTAAGATGTGTTGAATATTTTAAAACTTCTACTTTCAACAGGAAATAATATTTATGACAATCGCAAGTCAAAAGGGATTAATATGTTATTCATATGTACAAATGATAATTATACATGTAAAAGACACCCGTTGTGTTTGAAACACGTCTTTTGATATTTTCCTTGATTTAGTGATCTCATAAATATACAAAATGCACGAACCTGTAATAAAGAAACATTGTTAGTTTCATTTTTGGTTATTCCAAATCGGAAGAGAACAAATTTTATGATAGCTACGTACAAAGGTGTCGGTGTAGATTTACCTGATTAATTACTTATGGAATAATTGTTCAAATACACATATTGTTCATTTGTTCATCGGGACATTTCAGTTCTATGCCTCAGCTCAAAAAAGTCAAAACATTTCAGCATTATGAATGAATGAATGAACTCGACGAAACGTATGGTTTAATATGTGGAACGCGAAAATACGTAGTATGTACATATCACCTACAGAAGCGAAAAGCTTCATAACACACAATATATATATTGAATTGAGCAAAGAAGACACTTACATGCGATGAGGAGGTATACCCCTGTAGACAGGACTTACAAACAACTGAGAGTAAAGCAGGATGGTCAAATGTCAGTGGAAATGGATAATGGCAAAATATACATTTATGTCGTTGCATATATACTCATGCCAATAATGGTTGTCACCCCCTCCCAAAATACAAAATTGAAGGGGGTGACAACCATTATTGGCATGAGTATACATAAACATGTTGTATTAATGTATATTTCATTGTATTAATTATGTTACATAGCAGGATTACTGCAGAGTGTTAGACACTAAACAAACAAAATATATTTTACTCGCATTTTTGACAGCTATCAAAAGTTTTCTGCGCTAGCGCTTTTTCTGCAAAAATGCTCTGAACACACGGAACAAACAGAAGTTATCCATGCTTTCTTGAAACCGCATATCACCATTTTCACCTCAAACTACTTACTATGACGCCAACGATGTCATGTGACTTCCGGAGATAATGAAGACCACCTTAAAATTTGAGATTTATTCTCTTTGTCTAGTTCTATCGAGCTAACTGGCAAAAATACAGTTTTATCTGTTTACAATTTGTCGATTTGTTGGCCAAACAAAATGTTAAAAAGGCCATTCTTATACCCATCATATTCTTAGGAATGGTTAAGTACAATCGTTAAAGCGTTCGTTCGTCACACCGATGATGCGGGTTCGATTCCCAACATGGACACTATCTGTGAATCCCATCTATAGTGTCTCCCGCCGTGATATTGCTTCAGCATTGCTAAAATCGGTGTAAAAGCCAACTCACTCACTCTGGGAATATTGATGTGGTCATGATATCCGCTGTTTCTGTCAGGGCAGGGTACTGTGATTTGAACCTTCTGACTGACCAATTAGAATACGACATTTCCTACAGTCCGTAGAGTAAAAGCAGTAAGCTCTTGTGGTGTTGGATTTGGTCCAGGCGTCGTGTTCTGGAACATATATTACAGCTGGGGTCCAGGGTTCTGTTTCTTGCCTGTCTGTAAATGAATGGACGAAGGATTTGAATATATATATTCATGCAGATCCTAAATAAGGGCTAACGGAATTGGGTGATCAGGATCGCTGACAAGTCATCATATCCCAATTGCGTAGATCGATGCTCATGCTGCTGATCACTAGATTGTCTGGTCCAGACTAGATTCTTTACAGACCGCTGCCATACAGCTGGAATATTGCTCAGTGCGGCGTAAAATAAACTATATATATATAAATAAAGGTATATATATTTATATATATATATACCAAAAATGCTGGTGTATTCTTAAACAATGTTTCAGCTTGCAAAACATGACGATTAAAATGCATGTGTAATGTTTGTGCCTGTGTGTGTGTCCCGTTAGATGCATCTTACGACAAGCATACTGCAGACCAATTGTAATACCGACTGAACCGCAAACGAAACGTCACAGTGAGGTTTCTTTAAACGCACACTTTATAATTTGTTCTAATTAACAGTCAAAACGTAGGGTTGAGTTCAAACACATTTTCGGGAATCACAGTTAGAGTTCGCATAAACAAAATCACCTAAAATTGTACAATTAAGATACCTGAAAGTAAAGTATCGTGTGTGGCCTTCATGGGCATCGATGACGGCATTGCATCGTCGGTACATGGAGCAAATTAGCCGACTGAAGGCCACAGGGACTTAAGTCCATACGCTGCAAAATGCCTGATCGAATCCAGACGCACTTGGTTGGAGGTCATTCAGTCATTTTTTAATCTCGTCCAAAAGGTGTTCAACTGACTTAAATCCGGACTCAGTGCAGGACATTGTAGGGTTTGGATGCCATGTTGTTTTACTAAGGCCAATGTTACCCTGACAGTGTAGGCACGAGCATTGTTTTGCTATAAGATGTGATTCCTGTGACGTCCAAACTGTGGTACAACTTTGGCGAGCAGCTGTCACGCCATTTCTTCGTCCTGGACAGAGATTCTGGAACACCACGGGGCCAACTCACTGGTTCAGAATGATTGCAGCCCATGATGCTTGGACCACCTCATGAGTCTCTTTCAACAATACACTCATTGGAAAACTGTTCCCCACGCCTTCGCCATACTCTCACTCTGTCATCGGCTGTCGAAACACAATCTGCTTTAATCAGAAAAGCACAGCTCTCCATTGTCGATAGCTCCAATTTCGATGCTGAGATTGCCCATTGAGCACAGGGTGACCACGATGTGGTCTGTGACAGCAGAGGTTTCTTCCGCACAAACGTCGACGCACTGCATCGGCACTGATGTGTCTGTTGTGAGTCCTAATGGTCTGTCGTATTGTTTCCGTCGCACTGGTGAAGCAATCCTGCAGATGTTTCCATATAATCGATCGGCCTTGACGTTGTGACGTTACTGAAGGTCCAACTGCGTGGAGCATCCTCTATGCTGTTAATGACCTGATACCGCTCCTGCAGTCGGTAGAGTGTGATAACATGAACTCTAAAATAATTGGCTGCCCTCCGTGCAGTCTGGACAACTTGCAATCGTGCCAAGGCTTGGTTCCTCTGATCTCTCGTAAGTCATGACTCGCTTTCATTGGTAGGGTTGTCACGACATGCATGTGCATTTTCATTTTCATGAATGTCATACGGAACCTTTTACGACGTCTGCCTTTTAGGTGCGTTTGGTCGATATGCTTTTTCATCAGGAAACACACTGATGTTGTTAATAACTGTCAATTTGGGTGAAATACATGTTAACAAAACTGTACAATCATAACAAAAACACCACCTTGTAAGAACAAAAGTTTGCATTTGGTATTGAAAGGTGGCGTTTCTTTAGCGGTTCAGTATATATAAAACGTAGCAAAAACGCCACCTTGTAAGAACAAAATTTTGCATTTGGTATTGAAAGGTGACGTTTCTTTAGCAGTATATTATATATATATATATATATATATAATGTAATATAATAACTAACGTCAAATACAGTAAGCACAGACATGTACCATGTAACATGACACACTACTTACGAGTTTCTTTTACACTTGTAGTAGCACACACAAACTCCAATTAGCACCAGAACGGTTCCACCAGAGGCAGACCCCGCAGTCACCTGTTGTAACAGACACATGGGAGTCAGATTGATACCACATCCACGTCATATGCACAAACAAATCTAAGATGTTGATTGCTAATTTTGAATTTGGGAACGAAGGGGGAGTGCGTATCGTAAAATATAATTGATAAATTTGTATTTAATGCATTAATGGTAAAATTTGGGAAAATACTGCTACCTGGTTTGAATGCGTTTTACCTCTGTAAGATGGGTCTCCTGTTCATCTGTATCACGCTGATCATCTGTATTATACTTCTCATCTGTATCATCCTCTTCATCTGTATCATGCGCTTGGAAGAGTGGGAGGGGAAGTTGTTGTTCGATGTCGGCATAACTGTTTGATGAAAAGATCTCTCTTACAAAGTCACTCTTTAAGATTTTACCATTTCCCAGTGTCACATAAAACTGGACCTCAGTTGTGGGAATTCTGAAATTAAAATAGAGTTGTTAAGATTAATTTGAGGTTAAGGTGTAGCATGTTTGAAACGGAAAGAATAGATGACGTTGTAGCTATTGAATAAAACAGTGCTCATTGACTCTTAAGCCCTCATCAAATGGTTTCAGAATGCTGTTTGCTACAAATACACAGCATTATGAGTATACACTAAAGTAAACCCTGATACATCTTGATTTTTGAAAACATCTGAGGACGTGAAGGTATGGAGCTGTTCAGATGTCATGATGGAAGAATTTAAAACACCTTTGATAAGCTTACATGCTTTCACTGTTGATATGTGTTGACACCACGACATTGACTGGCCCCCGTATTCCTCCTAGATCGTTGATGACTTTGGTCAAGCCAGTGGTCAGACTGCCTTTGTTGTTACGATTAATCACTCCAAGAACGGTGATGGTGGTAACATCTTAAATAATACAAAACTCATATGTGTAAAACATTTGTTGTTTATTGGCCAGTAGGAATGACTATTTCTTAAGATATTTCAGTTGTTGGAAAATAAGGATTGTTGCAATGGAAAGGCTATGCTTTATTAACATATAGTCTCCCTTAATATTATGAACATATTTGGTTGCTCCAGACAAACACAATGAACTTAAACCATCATATTGAGCCATGTGAAACTATGAATAACCAGAATACTACGGGACAATGTATAAACTACAAATACCTCATTTACTTACCATTTTTCGTACCACACGTTTTCCCAGTCCATGGAAAGTCACAGTAACATTTAAACCGTGCTGCAGTCTCGGGCTTAGGTATACATTTTCCTTTGTTACATGGGGCGCTGTCACAGATGTTGACGTTCTGATCACAGTTATCTCCCTTCCATCCTGCAGTACAAATGACATTCCATAAAAACAGATATTTGTGAAAATACCAAACATAGTTCTCGTATTTGAAAGATATCACGAGCAAGTCATAAGCATACCGTGGAAGCAGATTTTGGACCCGCTCGAATCCTGGCAGATGTAATGGTCAGTGGTGGACGCCTTGCAGTATGTCAGACAATAAGCACCGTACCAGTCAGGATCACAGTAGGCACGGACCTCAATACCTAAACTAAAAAAAGAGAGCATTGGTGTTATTTTTTCAGATGCTATATGATGCTCTTGGATCCATGGTTCTTTTGGTGGACTGAAGGCATCATAATTTCATCATAAGCTCAGTTGCATATATCAATTTTAGCTGACACAAAGACAAACTAAAATGGGACGGTGGGGTAGTGGTTTAAGCGTCCGCTCGTAACGCCGAAGACCCGGGTTCGATTCCCCACATGGGTACAATGTGTGAAGCCCATTTATGGTGTCCCCCGAAGTGATATTGCAGAGATATTGCTTAAAGCGGCGTAAACCATACTCACTCACAAACTAAAAATCGAACGTCAGATAATAAGCTGTCCAGATTATTCCATTGAGTGTGAAAAGCAAACTAATAGTTAAAGACACATGTAACTATAACCAAAATCAGTAATGACACCGGGTGTCGTCAATATTACTTTGCTGTTTATGTTAATTGATATACTATTCTACTGTTCTCAAGCCTTTTTCAAAGAATCGTTCTCTATATGCTTTGCGTTACTGTGGCCAAATTCTGTCTGACGTTAATAACATTATTTACTTTATCCTTACTTCAGATACTTGAGATTTTGATGATGGAATGAAACTGATTCGACCTACCTGGTTTTTCCGATCAGTTGATAAGGTGTGTAAACAGACGCGATCTTTTTGGGACTGGGAGAGATGATGATGTCCTTTGTCAGAGTATCCATGTAATCACCACGACCATCAGCGTCAGCATCAAAGACAGTCACCTTTACCTTTATAAAGGACTGTTTGAATATAAATATACCTGTACATTTTCCTAGAAATGAGTGATCTGTCAAAAGTGATGAATTGCGTGCAGTGAAAGAAGTGATTCAGAGAACGGGAGATTGAAACCTTTAATAAAATATTGAAACGTTAATGTCCCAGTAAAATTGGTACATGTACAGAAGAAACACAAGAGTGAGTGAGTATGGTTAAACGCCGCTCTTAGCAATATTCCAGCAATATCATGGCGGGGGATACCAGAAATGGGCTTCACACGTTGTACTTCAGCGTGACGAGCCAACGCTTTCACCACTAGGTTACCCCATCGCCCCAGAAACCTATGAATATGTGAAATATGAAATATGATAATAGGAATGTGTTAAATATGATAATATGTCTCCTACTGGCATTGCTTTGTCCACTTGTATGATGAAAGGATCTGGCGTTCCTTCGATAGTGTCATGGCTGTCTGTGTAGTTTGTGGTCCCCTCATAAAGAGAGCACTGCTTTCTTCCCCCAGGCCTGCAATTGCATTAGATTGTTGTATAACATTGTCAAATCTACAATGAAAACAGAAAATATTTAAGAATGTTTGTGAAAGAAAAAATAGAACTTTTTGAAAAAAAAATGGTATTCGAAAATAAGTGAAAAGGTTATTAAAAACAGTCAGATATCTATAAAGGCATGGCGTCTCCAGTTTATGAAATTAGCAAGGAATTCTGGTACACATTCTGGAATAATGTCACCTTTCAACTGGCACTGCCAGAGAATGATCACAGTTGGAGTGATTTACAGCTGTGATTGTTAACGAAACTCTTCTTTGAGGGATACGGTGCTTCTGATTCTGTGAACTTTGGCCATCAGTGGATGTGTGCAAAACCACAGAACTGATCACAGTTGGAGTGATCTACAGCTTTGATTGTTAACGAAACTCTTCTTTGAGACTTACTGTGCTTCTGATTCTGTGGACTTTGGCCACCAGTGGATGTGTGCAAAACCACAGAACTGATCACAGTTGGAGTGATTGACAGCTTTGATTGTTAACGAAACTCTTCTTTGAGGGTTACTGTGCTTCTGATTCTGTGAACTTTGGACACCATAGGATGTGTGCAAAACCAATGTTTTGAAACAAATCTTAACTACAACTGAACAATTAAGATACTAGTGGATGCTACATATTTCAGTTGATATGGATTCACGTATCACTATCAGGGGTACAAAAACTTAAAACATTAACCCCTCCTTGAGTGGCACCGTCATCAATGATCTGATAACATTACGCTAATTTTAAAACAGTTCAAATATTCACAATGTATCACTTGATTATATTTCTCTTAAAAAAATAGAATTAAATGAGGATTGATATTCTTAAAGTTGGTTAGTTGGTTAACGCCGCACTCCAGGTAACAGTGTTAGTACCTACACCAAAACGTCGCATTCATTACAATAAAGAAGTTGACTATCCATAGAGCCTGGTTTTCCTTCATCTTGACAACTTCTAAAATGCATCTCAAAGAAATAATAGCTATTCCATATGAGAGAGAAATCTATACAGTATTCATCGAAGCAATCGATCGTAAAAAGAATTCTCCACACATTTCGTCACCCGTTGCATGTGACAAATGAACGTATCCCCTGTGTAAACAGATATAATTCCCCATTTCACCTTAGATATTTTTTGTTTGTTTTTTTATTGATTGTTTGTTTGTTTTTCCTTCTTTCTTTTTTTCTTTTTTTCTCACCGAAACTACTACAGTTTTCTACTCCACACCACCACCCGGATTATCAATAATATATATATATGTAACTTTTAATCGAATTTCACACTCAGTGTGGAAAACCCATGCCAAGATTAGTCTGTCAATAGGCATCTGTTGGATGAGCGACGGTACTTTTATGCATTGACCATTTAGAATGTTGTTCACCCACTAATATTTATGTTACACGCTCAAAATAGTTTCTATAATATATCTAAGCTAAGCAGTCCAAGCTCTAACACGCGCCATATGATCACTGATAGTCACCGATGTTAACGTAGTAAAATTAACTCCCTGATGAATAACTGGCCGTGTTTTATCTACGGAACTGAAACTACTCTGTTATGCGTATGTGTGAAGAATATGAACGTAACGTCCATAGTAACTGGTTACTGCGTTCACTAAATCGCATATGTACTGCGTCAATGCAAACTTGACATCTCTCAAGCCCCGAGATTTGATCGTTGGCTCCAACGTTTTAACCTTTACTAAGTATTCATGCTCTGGTAGTCCAAAACAATATGCAACACATTTCTTAAATACCATCGTGAACAATTCTAAGAATATATGCTATATCTAGAGAGAGAGAAGATAGTGGTTGGCTACAAATACCTCAAGCGATGCAATAGTGAGACGTCCTCTTCAACACAAAGGGTAAACATCGGATCACATTTACCACCAGATGAATAATTCCTCGCATCATCGCAGTACAAGTCTCTGTATGTCCTTCCTTCTGAAGAAAAACTGATGAACTGAATGTCCAACTTGCCATCAGTCACTACCTCCTGAAAAGCAGAAATAAATAACACGACGGGATATATTTTGCAGTCATTTTGTACTTTTTAAGATTGATATTTTACATTCAGTGATCTTACACGTAATAATTTCCCGTTTGAATGTATCTAAACAACACTTAAAATGCAGACGTTAGGAATGCTTGCAGGATTTGTTCGTGTCTGTTTCGTCGAGAAATTGGACACTAATGGTATGATGATTATTATTATGTTTTACAGATTAAGATGAAAATGCAACAGAGAGGTTCCGGGTTATCCTGGCACAGTGTGGCTGGTAAGGCTCATCATCAGCTCAGTGCCCCTGCCCCTTCTACACGCATCCCAGACTGCGAATGGGAATTCTCAGAATCGCTGCCTACTGGAACCCACCAAGAACTTTCCAGAGAATATGCAGACTCCCCAACACTGCAGTCTTCTGCATTAACCAGAGTGTCAGAAGGGCTGGGTTCCTGGTGGACAACCCGGGCACTCTCCTGATCTGTGCCAAGAGATCAGGAGGCACCAAACAAAGGGCACCGACAACAATAGGATATTATTATTATTATTATCATATTACTATTAATATAGCGCTGTAGTCCATCCCATCTACATGCATGCTCAAAGCGCTTTGGCGATTAATTTGGCGAACTTGGTGCAAGAGGTTGATAATTTTGTCAATATATTCATGTGAGGTTAAAGAAATTTCTTAGACAAACTAGTAATGAAACATTGGGAATATAGGATTGGTAGACGGAAATCACAACGGTTTGTGAGGATACTCAAGCGTAAAATTGATGTATTGGGCTATAATCCACCATAGTTCTTCTGATCGGACTGTGAACAACATGCAAAAGGTCGAGGCCCTGTACGAAGGCATGGGCAACATTAAAAGCAGTTGTCACAACATGCAATGCCTGTTGGTGTCTATTAAATCGTATCGATCGCTGTTCAGCGTAATGGGTATTTGGAACATAAACTATAAAGCTCTTTTACTTATTCATTAAAAAAGTATCTGCAACAGCAAAGTCGACTGTACAATGCCAACTAAATTGTGATATTTTGATTATGAGTCACTTCAAAATAGCACCCGTGAAGATCCGGGTTAGAATTAATCTTCAGTAACCCATGGTTGTCGTAAGAGGCGACTAACGGGATCGGGTGGTCAGGCTGACTTGGTTAACATATGCCATCGTATCCCATGTGCGTATGTCAATGCTCATGCTGTTGATCACTGGAGTGTCTGGTCCAGACCAAATTATTTACAGACCGCCGCCATATACCTCGACTATTGCTGAGTGCGGCATAAAACTAAATTCACTCACTCACTCACTTTAGCTGTGAAACCATATCTTTAAACTTTTTAATGAGGCAATAAACGTTCAAATCACATATAAGTAAAGTGAAATGATCATTTCGTTGGGGGGAATACACACATCAAACGTATCAAAACTTTCGCTGCGAATAAAGCTGTAATAAAAATCTATTACTTTATAAAGATCAGGAACTGATAATTATCATTGTCGGCGTTCGATGGCACTTGTCATAAAACTACTAAAAGGCTAATAATCGGGTGGTCAGACTCAGGACTTGTTTGATACATGTCATCATATCCCAGATGTGTTCCCAGTTGTTTTGTTGTTTAACGCCGCAATTAGGAATATTCAAGGGCTACGGCGGCGGTCTGTAAATAATGGAGTCTGGACCAGACAATCCAGTGATCAACAGCATGAGCATCGATCTACGCAATTGGGACAAACCGATCCTGTTAGTCGCCTCTTACCACAAGCATGGGTTGCTGAAGACCAATTCTAACCCGGATCTTCAGGGATTCAACTTACATTTTATTGACACAAATAGATCTCACGAGGATGTGAAAACGAAGGTTGGATGCACTGTCAATAAAACTTCTAGTTTATGCTTACCCGCCATTCAAGTTTAGGACAAAGGCTTTTACTTCCGCCATATGTCAGTTATTTCCTGCCTCCGTTGTGATGTGACTCAACCCGAGTAACATTGGCCATGCATGTTTCTAACACATTCAATTGACATTACTATTTAATAAATGTTTAGAGGAAGGAACATGTGAAGCCTAATATATACACAAAGAGCTTTGTTAAGCACCTCCTGACATATCTCACTATTGAATGAGTCCCGCTCGTAACCCTTTGGAGCATATCTGGGACATGATTAGTCGTCCTGTGCAAAAAAAGGATCCTCCTGTGTAGAACCTGGCCCAGTTGGAAGCTGATTTGCACGAGGAATGGTGTAGACTGCCCCTTCAGAGGATCAGGAGGCTGACAGAAGGTATGAGGAGGAGTGTGCTGGCTGTCATACAGTCACATGGAGGGTACACTCGGTATTGACCTTGAATTGTGTAAGACACGCAAAACGACATTTTGAATGTTCACTGCCAAATGAACGGTATATATGCCGCTGGCTATTTGACAGTTAAAAGGCATGTTTACACGAAAATGAACCTTTATGTCTTGCACATTTTCAGCATAAAATGTCTTTGTTAAGTAGTTTCATAGTCAGAACAGTACGGATACCATAAGTAACTAATTTGCTTACTGCATTATATCAATTCATATTTTGCACAATAACCGAGAGTTCTATGTCCAAAATAAATACACCATGGCTTATGATCCTTCAAATGGTGCCCCTCTGATACACGTATGACGTCATTAGACCTTATTATACCCATTTCAGGTGCAGGTATAGGTCTGTGGTTCTTGCGTTTCGATGCGCAGGCTACTGTTTTAACCCCTTGTTAGCTGGCCGTCAGTTGGCTTTGTGTACCGATCATTTCCACACTGTGATGACGTTGCAGTTTGAAAAAAATACGTATGCAGAGGCAGATCCAGGATTTTTGAGGAAAACTGTCAAATAGCCAGCAGCATATATAACGCTCATTTGGCGTTTGAGTCATTGTTAAAAAGTAATTTCAAAATGTTTACCAACTACAACCGATCGTGCAGATCAGTAAATGAGAGTAAACAGACAGGTTTCCGAATCCAATATCTTCGTTAGCCAATGTGAGTGACCTACAAATAATATAAAGTATACCGTGGGATTATTACCAGGGAATACTTTATATTATTTGTAGGTCAATCAGTATGGTGGCATCATATATAGGGTTGCATTATAACCAGGTTGGTGGTACGGCATTGTCTATTGAATCTACAAGGTGATTGAACTGATGCCTCCTGTAATGAACCTTGAATGTCTGGATAATCCCAGCGTCGATGGGCTGCAGGTGATTTGTTGCAGACGGCAGGAAGTGTATTGCCACAAATGTTAAGTCACCTGGGATTAGATGACTAGGGATTTTAACCAGCAATACCACATGGTGATTAGCTCTTCCCATCATCCTGTTGAATCTGAGTCATCTCAATTAAGGTATGTATACTACATGCAGCCAGTGTAATTCGCATTATAACCAGAGGAAAATGACGTTAAAAAAAACATCGGTAAATGGCGGTATATCCAGTTTGGTATTATAACCACGGTTTTATAAGGGCAGGAAGTCCGTTCTTGCAAAAACATAGCATTATATCCAGGGTGGTATATAACCAGGGTCATTATAACCAGGGTGCACTGTATCAATACATTTCGAAACCATTGATGAAAGATGAATCATTCAATGTACACAGCTCTTTCGGTCATCAAACCTTTGTAAACTAGCGCATGTGGACATATAGTATGACCAGAAATTATTGAGAATTTTAGGAATGTGTTTAATTGGATTTCTAGTATAAACAACCTTGACCAGCTATCAAGTGCTTGATTTCATTCAAGAGAGACAACTCCGTTAATGTTTTTTCATTAGTTTGTGAAGAGTTATCCCCCTTTGTTTACTTGCTAGCAGACGACATTTTCAGTGATCCTCAGTATGGATGATCTAGAGAAGAGGAAGTTGATTTTAGAGTATTATAACAAGGACATCAGATCAGCTAAAGTGATTTCAAGTAGGACAGGCATCCCTTTGTCAACTGTTTATCGTGTTTTGAAAAATATTGCAAATGGATATGGCATTGAGCACCAGGAAGGCGCAGGTAGGCCCAGAAAATTGACTGTCGGTGACAGGAGGCGGCTTGGTATTCTTGTTTCTAAAATCAAACGAATCAGTTTAGAAAACTTAAGGCTGGATATGATTGATAGAGGAACTGTGGCTGTCTGTAAGTAGACAATTAGAACTGAGCTGCATGCAATGGGTTGGCAGAAAAGTCGAGGAATTCCAGCACCGATCATGAAACCTGAACAAAAGGAGCGAAGGTTGAACTGGTGCTTACAGCATAGAAATTTTAACTGGGACAATGTGATTTTCTCAGATGAAAGTTCGGTGTGGCTGTCTCTCTTATACACTGAAATTCTGGACCAAACAAACTGAGAAACCTTTGTATCAGCGCCCAAAGTACAGTCCGAAATTTAACGTGTGGGTTGGCATATCTGTGTTGGGGGCAACGCCCCGCTGTGTATTTGAAAGGAATATGTACAGTGAGCGGTACACAGATATTCTCGAGGGACATTTACTTCCATCTGCTCACGTGTTCCATGGAAAGTTTTGGATTTTCCAGCAGGACAACGACCAATAACATCGTTCAAAGCATTCACAGACCTGGTTTCGGACCCAAAATATGACATTATTAGATTGGCCAAACTATAGCCCAGACCTAAATCCAATAGAAAATGTTTGGGAACTTATGAAGGAAAGTGTCAATAAGAAAAATCTGACAAATATTGCTGAAATGAAAGAAGAGGTGGTCCGATATTGGGACAGCATGGACCACGACTTTCTAACTTCTTTGATCAGTAGTATGCCCCGCCGCATTGAAGCCTGCATTGCTGCCCATGGTGACTTGACAAAATACTAACTGTTCATCTGTCTTTGAATCTGGAGTTATGTTCTGCTAATATTCACATTTGATACGTGAGTAATGAGTGAAAAAAAAGAAAAATTACAATCTTTAAATTCTCAATAATTTCTGGTTGTACTGTAGAAGCAGACTGCAAGGATTTTATGTACAGTTAAGGTTCTCATCTATTTTGAAAATAGATAATTTATGAACCATATCATTGACTCAGCTTGTTGGGAGGCAAGTGTATTTACTATCCCCAGCCATGCCTTTGATGTCTTGGTATTATATGTTTTGTGTTTTTTCACAATATGAGTGGAAAACATTTCCTGAGCTTAACTTGGCAACCATTGATGGTGAAACGTAGCAGTTGTAGACAAAACATTCTGAGCTGGTGTCTTCTCTGGGATTTCGTAAAAAATATAAGTGTTTCCTTGCATGTCTTAGTATTGCTTTAGAAAAACCCATCTGGCGATAATCGCATATAAAACTTATTGTTGCAAACTATCAGTAATGTAAATGGAATAATGCCTAGGAATGCAGTGAAACGGCGTCCTCTTACCCTACTACATACTCAAACAGTATATTAATGAATGGCTTTGAAAATACATTTTCGATTTTCTTCTTACTTACTATGCAAATGTTTCTACGTGAGGGGAATACAATTCGCAAATACCCCAGGTTTTTTATGAGACAAACTGACAAATGTTAGCGCCTGACACCACGACCGTCCCGTATGCAACAATCCCGTATGAAATATGTTCTTTACATTCATCCGCAATCTGCAAGTATTCACTATCGGTATATTGGAAAGCTGCGATACAGGAAACATTATATGAACAGGAAGTATGGTCTTTTGTTTTACGGTTTTTGTTTGCCTATATTTTGTCAGAGTTAATGTCAAAATAGTATTTTAGGTTTCCTCAAAGCACGTGAACGCCAAAGAGCTACATGGTCACGTTGCGGAAGTGAAACCAAAGGTCAGATCCATTTTCAAACACAGTCAACACAGCTTCTGGTTTTTACTAGTTTCCTTTTAAAAAAATTCTCAATAACAACATTAAATTGTTACAACTTACTGTCAGTAGTATTAATTAACATTGATTAAATCAAGTCCGATTGTGATAAAATATATATTATCAAAATCAGTAAGAGATTTCACATGAGCTTGAAAATGTTTCGCTGTAACTAACGTTCCGGTTTGGTGCTCCAAATAGTGCAGTCTATCCGAAAATGTACCAAACACAACGGCAAATGACGAAGTACCAATTATTGTTTTCCATATTGTCCAATTACACACCTCGGCATCAGATTCGCTGTGTGTCAGTAGTGTGTGCCGTGAAAGTTGTTCTGTATTCTCACTGGCTGACCTGATGTCATTCAAGGTTATGACCTAGCACCATAACTACTTCCATAAGCTAAAGCTAGGGAAATACACATTGTCCTGACTAGTAGTATTTTATAAATCACCAGTTTTCGGTTCGCGTCTATTATCTCTGCTCGACCAGGTTGCGATCTTAATAATTTTTCAATGAGAACTAGGATCCTTATTTGTTTCAACGAAATAATTCTTTGCTACTGTGTAATGTTTGCAGCAGATACTCCCTCTTCATCTTCCCTTGAACTTTGTGTTGCAAGATGTAAAATCAGTTCGTATTGAAACGGTCTAAACATCCATGTCAGAAATGACATCAAGCACATATTTTACTGCTTCAGAATCCATGGTCACTGTCAAGTTGTGAGGTAAAATAAATTAGGACGCCATCAGCAATAGGCACAAATGACGGCATGTCACGTGATACCAGCCTCTGCTCATTAACTGTCGCATATTTCCGTAATAGGCGCAAATACGAATACGTTGTTTATGTGTTCATTGCGATTTTACGAACATTTTGTTCAATTTAATAAGGGAAGGTGACTTTTAGAATGCACTTACCCTATCATTTTATTTTGCGTTAGTATCGGCCTTTAACCTATTTTAAAAAGGCTACATTTTAAAAAGGCAACTACATCGTCAATAGCGACAGGGAGCTGATGAGTCGAGATGTAAACTGCATTGGTTGAAATCACGAGAAGATCCGGGTCAGAACTTCAGTAACCCATGCTCGTCATAAGAGTCAACTAATAAGATCGGGTAGTCAGGCTCGCTGATCTGGTCGACACATGTCATCGTTTCCCGATTGCGTAGATCGATGCTCATGCCGTTGATCACTGGATTGTCTTGTCCAGACTCGATTATTTACAGACCGCCACCATTGAACTGGAATATTGCTGACTGTGGTGTTCGAAAACCAACCAACCAACATTCAGAACATTGAAGGTGTAACGTAACGTTTTCCATACGGGAGGATGTGTACGGATTGGCTGCAAGGGAAATCTATAACACTATTTGATCAAACCTGGTGCTTGGCAAAGCAATTTTACCATGATAGCGACTCGATGTTATCATGATGACTTAGACCACACGCCAAGAGAGTTCCAAGGATGACCAGGTAATCTTTCAACGTGACAATACAAGAAAACATACAGCATGTGTAACAACGAAACCACAATGACCTGGTCCTCACTAGGGTCTGGCCCAATAGAACATCTCTGGAAGTAGTATATGCACTGGGGGTACGGGCTCAAGTCTGCACATAAGCTTCGTTTTGGTCAGTGAAGCAAGCTTCTCTTTAACCAGTAAAGCCTTTGTTAGCCCCTTATCTCGTACCGCTATTATACATACCACTTTTCATTCGCACCCCATTTCCTGGTCACGATGACTACCTGATCACGTGGTCCTATTGTGTTGTGGGGTGAAAATCAATACTGGCTACCTCGGTCACTATGACCACGGGTCACTCGGTTAAGTTGATCTCAGCATAACTATTTTATGGTATCTTTGTTATGGGTCAGGAAGGTTTGAATGATTTGTTGTCGGCCTTGTTCCACGAACTTTTTTTGCTTGTCTTCACTGATGCCAGCGGTCTTCCGAGACTTGGTTCGAATCTCTTGTTTCATTTTGTGATATTTGGTAATTTCCGACATCACCAGCCGAAACTCATCCTCTGAGATCTTGTTGTCAGTTAACGCGGTGGAAATATGATCTTCGATCGTATTCAGCTTGGCTTCAGTCAGAACCCTGATTTCATCATGTTTTAAGGCCTTCCGTTGCAGACGACGTGGAATGAATTTCAGGGTTACTCCTACCAACCCTGACAACCCGGCAGCTATTTCAATGCTCAGTACTATGGGTGCAGCTATGATGGTGGTTAACAACCCGACACCCGACACCCGCCGCGCCTAACCCCATACTGGTTGCTACCAGGGCAGTGTTGACGCCGTCCACGTAACTGACGACCATGTGATATTTTTTATACAATGCTCTACGCGCATCACGGTCTTGTTCTAGTTGTCGTTTGATGCCATATAACTGTTTCAACCGAAATCAGTCTACAGTGTCTTTGCTACTTACTCTACGACTGGGTACAGCCCCATCCTGTGCGTATAATATATGTTACAAGATATATTTTAATTGGGTTTCTGTTAAAGCTCGATCAACGTATTTCATACTTATAAGGTTTATATCACTGGACAGGTGAATAGCTAGAATTGACTTATTGGGAAAATGCAAGCATTTATAATGTCCAGAAATATCACAAAGAAGCAAAAACTATGACGATTTTCTTCCATTTGTGACTTGTCATAACATCCCCGTGCCTTTTTCTTTTATATTTTCATTTTTACGTAATCAGAAAATTATTAAAAGCCACTGATATCGGGAAATAGGCGACCATACATATTATTTAAGAAATCTTTTAGATTTCTTAAATAATATGTATGGTCAATATTCAAATATCAATCAACTTTCCGCTCAGTAACATGACACAACAACGGAAAATACCTCCTTTTCGAAGCTTCGTATGAATAACATGCGAGGCGAATCGTTCAAAAGCTCTGAACATCAACAATATCACCCTTGCTGAGAGTATTTTCACAGTTTTAGAAGCGATTTTTTGGATAAAAAATTGGTTTCTAATGACGCTTTTTCGCCACTGTCTGCTATAAGAGTCGTGATTGGTCAAAATCAGACACGTGACATGAGGCAGCCAATCATATTACGGCAATGGGGATTAAAATCTACACGGACCACTGCGAGGCTTACTAAGGGTGTCGATCCTACTCGTATGATAATACGGCAACGTTGGTATTTGTGTATGTCATCCCAACCATTATAACACCAGATAAAAGTGGGAAATCATCGGGAGCTCCGAGATAGACGTCTAAGATGATTGTGGCGTCTTCTATGGGAAATGTAAAATCGTTTTGGAACTCGGGTTAATATGACACTAAATGTGAAGACCTACCGTTTGGAGCTAGTATGATGCCCGAGCTACCCGGTATTCGTATAACTTGTACATCATAATCCGGAATGAAAGACATGAGAAGTAAACCGTTGTTCTTAATTTCGGAGACGTAACCACTTTCTTTGAAAGAGAAGTAAGGTGCGGTGAGGGTCATGTTTATCAATCATTGGGGTTCTTTAAAGTCTGCCAGCGACACCCTCTCGTACACATTGTCTTTCAAGTGTAGGACGTACAAGGTGTCTTCCTCACCAGGCCGATCGAACCCTCTGTGTCTCCTAGATCGTAACGCGTGATGTTGGGACGATGACTGGTCATTGCTATATTACTATTATAAGATAGTTTCCAACTGTTTTTCTGATAACCTCTCAGGGGTGCACTTCAACTCCATGAGGTGTATATTGTCGGGTAGGAAGATCTTGGTGAGTGACATCGTGTCTTCCCTGGTCACGGTGACCCCCTGCAGACTGGTGTGGGAGTCGTCACCCACCCGCACGTAGACAGTGCAAACGTGATACTGTTGTTGTTTGGCCCACCGGAGTTTGACTCCCTTCACGACTTCGGCTTCGTCCTGTTTAGGTAGTGGTCTTTGTTTTCCGTGAACACGTAGGGGGAGCCGAGTGTGATGTTGAGAAACCAGTCGACTTGAGAGGGAAACAACACCCACTTGTCATCATTGGTGAAGATGAGGGCATACTGCTTGTTTGGTCGATGGCCGTCACGAACAGATTGCCGCCGAACGATGGGTATACCGACCATCTATTAACACCGATGCGGACTAGGTCGAACAAAGTGTTGAGGGCCGCTCCTGAGGTATCGACTATATCACCTAGGTTACCACCACTGATGGAGGGGACTTCGACGCATTTGTAAACGTTGTTTTTAATCTGCAAGGTGTACAGTTTACCCTCTGCTCTGGGGTCATCGAACCTGCGTGTGTCCCCGAGGTCGGAGATCCCTACATTGACGCATTTTTTCAACCTCATAGCCGTTCCGGGTCCTTGAGCACTAGTCATTATCGTATGTGCAGCGTCACACTGAGGTATCCTATATTCACAGGATTATGTTCTATATCTAAAATTGATATTGCCAACTCCGGGATGGTACCCCACATGTACCTCTCGACTCGGTTCTGCCGTTGTTGTACTTCTCCGTTTTCACCGGTACGGCTCTCAGCAGCATTGAAGGGCCTTCGGCTTGAATGCTGTCCGATGTGCTCAGCTGATCGAGTATGACTGCACAGCTCGCGGTAAGGGACTACGTCGGGTAACTTCATACTCGTGACGGTGGTTGAGGGTTTTATCTCGTCCGGCGGCAGCCCGAGTATCCTCGCCAAAGGGCGAGAGGGCCTCAAGGTGTTGATTCCGTTGTTGGTTAACACCACTGTGCCGTTTGAGTCGTTCATCTTGAGTTCGGCTCCCATGGGCTTGAAGACTTCGTCGCTTAGTGAGCACACACTGTAGTAGCCGTCAGTTATGCGGTTGCAGGCGCCACTAACGAACAGCTTGTTGTTGCTGTCGTTGATGTTGGTCCATTGCGGTAGATAGGTGATATCGCAGAGTGCGACTTCGAGTTGACCAGACGTGTAATCGATCACGTGGAGCAGCTGAACTGCCTCACCGCTCATTATTCCAGGGAGCGTTACATACATATCGGGAAGTATATCATACATTATATAATATTTCAACATGCACTTCTACCCAAAGACCGACAACGTAAGTGCCTCCAATCTCACGCACATGAAGATCGTGGTCAATGTGGCTGGGTTGAATTTCAGGGCCCAGTTCATTGATGTGCTTAACGTTGACCGACACTCGGCGTGATGTGCTGAGTAGGTCTGTGTTCACGTTCCACGTATACTACCAGGTCAGGCGTATCCTCAAAGATATCAGCGCCCTGCTTCCACAGGACACAGGGTGGGACGCATTAAACAACACGTACAATCGACGGGCCTACGAAAACGTTTGCAACGAATTCAAAATAGACCCGAAGACGGATTGGCGTTTGCCGGGCCCGATCCATGGGTTGGGTATCCCCATGGTTCACAAAATGCCCCTCATGGAAGCCAGCAAGAAGTTGAAAGAATTGGGTGGTAAAACGTTTGCGGGTTCTTACGTCACGACTAACGAGTGGAACGATAAACTCATGTCTTTCGACAAAAACAAGGATTACCGCGTTTGGTGGTTCGAGCAGGGACCCGCGGATGAGTGGAAAAAGTTCATGCTGGAGATGTTGAGAGGGTTCACTCCTGCCGACACCGAATGCTTGAACGACTCGATTCGAAGGTACGTGTGGGCGCTGGTGGGTGCGCAGGCACAAACGCGTTCCGGCATCATCGCTAATGGGACTGCTTCAGACGTGCAGAAACAGTTTGTGGTCAACGTCGAGGATGCCATCGCCGCCCAGGTCGATCTACCGGGTGCCATCCAACGCTACCAAAACATGTTGGAATATGCCCGGTCTAAAGTCAACTACGTGTTCGGAGTGGGATTGTACATGGCTCCGAGCGACATGCAACTGACACTCAACAAAGTGGTGGGCTACAACAACGAAATAGTCGTAACCACGGCTGACCAGAAGTCGGGTATCAACCTGGACGTCAGCGTGAGTCACGTCCCACCTCCCACGACCGGTGAAACGTGCATAGTCGTACCACCATCCCCGGAGCCCAGGGTTCGACCAACACCACAGCCCCTTCCACCACACAAGGTGGCTGAAAACAAGGAACACCTCGATCGTAAAACAGCGCTGGTGCTCGGGGGGATCGCTGTCAGCTTGGGTCTCATTTGGTTAAAAATTCCTTAGTGGCTACGTACACCAGCCCGACCACGGCGACGATGAACGCCCACAGGTTTTGACCAAGCCACGTGACAGTTTTTGAGAGAGTGTTAAGTAACCTCGAGACGATGCTACCCAGGATGCCGGGCAGGGCTTCCGTGTCCGGCGAGTTTAGCCAGGGCCTCCCTGAGTGATTTCAGGTGTCTTCTCACCCAGTCTCTGGCGTTGCCACCACTTGGTGGGGTTAGGGGTGTACCTCCACCCCCTCCACACACACACACACACACACACAGACACACACCCCGTCAGCGATACGATATAGCGGTTGATATGATGAAGCCCAATGCCGTCAGAACGCTGGCTATGGTGATCCCTTGCTCTCGGAACAAAATTTGGACCCTGTCGACCAACGTGGTGTCCTGTTAGAGGACTCGGTCGATGGTTTCCCACAAACGGCTGATCTGGGATCGAAGCTGTTCTCGGAAGGAGGACGCCGCTTCCAGTCGGGTCGACTTTTCTCTTCCAGGTTGCGTATTCGTTCCGTGATCCGACGCCGGCTGAACTCGTCCTCCGCTTCGCCGAGTTTGGTTCTTTCACGGGTGATGTGGGCGTCGATCGCGTCCAGTTTGGCCCTGTTGTCCACGAGTGACCCACGAATGGTTTGCATGTCCTTGTCCAGCCCCCGCAGTTCCAGAACCGTAAATTCGAACCCAGGCAAGGGTTTGTTATGGTACGTATCCAACAGTTTTTTCGATAGCACGTTGAGGCACGTCCCTGTCATCGCTGAGTTCGGCCATGGTAGCTTGCAGATCATGGACGACCTTCGGGGGAAGCTTAGGCCGATAATCTATGAGGTTTAGTCCATCGCGGATCAGTTGCTCACCATGGCGACTGGTGAGTGTCGATAAGGCAAGCGGGTTTCTCACTCCGGGTTAACCTTCAATTCCAGCGTGCCATTCTTGTCGATGGTGAACTTGAAATAGTCTCGGTACAGTGGCTCGACTTGGTGTCTACGCCTCAACGCATCGTAGTATTCGTCGACAGTCTGCTTCAGGAGTCTGTTGCCTTGCGAGAACGAGGTTTCCTCCTCACCCCCAAACAAGTGGGCACTATCATCCCACAAATCATCCATCTGGATGTCATCTTAACCACCACCTTCAGCCATTACTTATTTTTATTAAACTTATATATTTTGTATATATAACAATGTCATACGTGAGGAAGCTTTCCGGAGATCAAGAGAGCCTCTCAGCGTCAGAGCCGTGCGTCAGTCGGTGACCATCACCAACAATCCTAGTAAGATAGATCAGAACCAAACGCTGATGGTTCGATTCCCTAACCTGGGTGAGAATGACCTCATCGTACCCGGCACGGTTCGACTGGCGTTTAACCTCACGTTGGCCTCTGACAACGACAAACACAAGCTCGTGCGGAACGTAGGTCGTGCCATCATCAAGAAAACCCCCATCAACATCAGCGGCATCGACGACAGCGACGTGTTTCACTGCAACGGGGACCTCTAGAAAAGCGAGTGCGAACACGTTAACGACGTGTACCAAGGCATCAGCAAATCGACTCGGTTGCCCGTGGGGTATGGCTTCACGTCAGACCAGCTCGACAAGGTCCCCGCGGGTGAAAAGACCATCGCCGAAGCGTACGGGAACCAGTTTTGCTTGCTCACAGGGCACGCGCCGTTCTACCAGGCCGCGCTGGGTGATAGGTTGGAATACGAGCTCACGTTTAACAACTACAGCAAAGTCGTCCGTACGCCGAACGTCGATGAGGCCAGTTACACCATCGACAACATCTCGCTAGAGTTTGACATGGTCACTAGCCCAGAGCTGACCCGGCAGGTTCAAAACCAGTACTCGGGGAATGTGGCCATCCTGTGTGACTGGGTCCTGCGGCATAGAACGGTAGTACAGGACAAGAGCGACACGGTGTGGAACATCAACCTGAACATGCCGGCACGATCGATGAAAGGCATCCTGATTGTCCCCATGGAGTATTACGAGCCGTTCCGAAGGGACAGCGAGAAGTTTTTCAACACCGAGGTCACGAAGGTGGAAGTGACCATCGAGGGCGTGCCCAACCAGCTGTTCAGCCATGGTATGAGGGCATACCAGCTGTGGGACGAGATAAAAAAGCTACCGACCCGGGGCCTCTGCACACCATGGGAGCGTTCGTTTGTCCGTCACATCGGACGACCACGTACCCGAACCCACAGGCCTCGTGCACCTGTGTTTTGTGTGTAAATCTTTTATCAGGGGACGGCTCGATAGTGGTGTCAACGTGCTTGATGAGGGCTTCGAAGTCAGCGTAGGTGATGTAAGGTACTGGCATCTGGTTCTTGTGGTTGTCGAATTTTAGGGTGTTGTCGCCTTCCTTGGGCATGTCGATTCGTATGGCCGTCTGCTCCACGCCTAGGCAATCCTCCAGGTGTGATTCCAGCAGGTCAGCCCAGGTGAACCCGTGCAGGCACCGTTTGCAGAAGTGTTTTTTCTCTCTATGCATCGATAGATCGTACAGCAACCTGCTGAAGTGTTTTATCCACATGTAGTGGTACTTGTCACCTCGCTGGACCATGAATATATTGATCGTCTTGCGACCCTCGGTCAAAGTGGTGTTCCTGTGCACGATCGTTTTGTTGCCTTCATGCCAAAAGACGTTGATGGCAATGTGGGTGTTCTGTTTCTCGATTCTGGTGACCTGAGATATGGGGGTGGGTTCGTCTATACCGTCGCAGTTGAGTCTGTCGTCTTCTGGATAGCTGGAAAGTCTGTCTGAATTAACGTTAGCTGGATACAAGGCGGATCTGATCGCTACCCTCATACAGTCGTCTCCTTTGTTTTTGACGTTGACCATGGCTTGTTTTTCCTTGTAGTAGGGGGTGCACTCCACCTCTGAACGGCATGTAGTTAGCTATGTCCAGGTAGACCTTGTCGATTTTGTCCACGGCCCACCCGGAACCCCTGTGCGTGTAGCGTTCCAGGTACTCTCGTATTTGCTGAAGCAAGGTGTCGATGGACTCGTCTATCATCTCGGGTTGGGTTGCGACTTCTTGTTTACCCCTGAAATAAGGCTTAACCTACTCAATGGACCCCTCCACCTGTTGTTTATCAAGCCACATTTTCACCGTGATCTGGAATTTGAGGCTCCCAAGGTCGGTCAGTTCCTCGTTGACTTTGCCAGCGACCATGGGTTTGACGTCGTCGATGTCTATGTTTTAGTCTACAGTTATCCGCCAGTCTCTCAGGAAGTTACCTATAGCGTGTTCGGTCCGCACGAACCGTAGATCGTGCTGATGTGGCAGTTCGACTAGCTCGGCTGCTTGATGTTTCACAGTGGGAGGGGGTTGTACGTTGTGGGGTTGTGGAATCTCAACAGCTGGGGTTTCCTCAATCGAGAGTAACCGACTACACCTCGTTCTCTCGCAATCTGTTTAAGCTCTCGAACAGTAGTCTTTGTTATACTCAGGTGACCAATCTCTAAATGGGTCACTGGGGAAGGGAGGTAACTCCTCCAGCCTTATCTACCAGGTCAAAAAAATTAATGAGGTCCTTAGTGGAATTTTGCCTTGAGCAGATGGAGGGCTGGCACCAGTAGGTCCACTTCAGAGTCGTAATTGTCTATACTTAGGTAGACCGTTTTGTTTCTGTACCCAACCTGGGGTAAGCGTTCCAGGTATTCTTGTACACTTCATAATGAGGTGTTGAGGTACTTATCCAGCTCAGGTTGAGTTGTGATTTTTCGCCCTCCTGTGATAGGGTAAGTATATCTGACGCCCTCCTCAGTCCATACCATTCTCAGTGTGAACTGAAATTGGAAGCGTCCCAGGTCATACAGTTCCTCTTTGAGTATACCAGTGATCATAGGTTTGATGCCGGTGATGGGTATACTTTCAGCTTTGTTCATCCGCCAGCTTTTCAGGTAATCTTCCGGGGTTACAGTAGTTCGCACGAACGCAGGCTCTCGGTTGTTACTCATTATTATACCTAGGTGTACACAATTTCTAATTAGGTCTCCATCCCAAGGAGGCGCCTACATTCGTTTACTTAGTCCTTTTTCTTCTCGTAGATAAGCTGGTGCCGGACTACATAAACAGTAGTGACATTTCACTCTGATGCCGCACACGGAGCACGTGTAGTTCAAAAAACTATTTCTGATGCTTCTCATGTGGAAACAGCAGTACCCCTCAGTCCTGCATTTCCTACCGCAGGTCTCGGTTTTCCCCATAAGCACGTACTGGCACCGATACGGGGCTGGTCTCATCTTTGGTATACTCATATGGGTACCTAGTTTCATTGCCTTGTGATTAACACAGTCGCTGCTAGACCCAGCACGACGAGGGCCAGTTCCCGGTCCTTTTGCCCCTGGGAGGGTGCGTAATACTGGGAGAGTGTGGGTTTCTCACCGAGGGGTTCGAGCTGTTTGCCGGTCAGCAGGTAGTATTCTTTCGTGGCATCGTCGACGTCCTTGAACGTTCGAACGGCATGGTTCTCACGCTCGAGTTGGTCGTTAATGAAATCGAGTCTCTGCATACATTTCTTCGTGTACTCAGCTTCTGTGGCCTGCAGTTGCTCCATGGCGATGTCGTGTCGTTTTCGTTCTGCTTCTACCTCGATCGCGTTCGACTCCTGTAGTTTCGAGAAGAGGTAATTGCCAGGGTGTTGACTACAGCCCCGCCGACCATCATATCGATCGTAGCCATCCTATATACACCTATATTTACTTCAAAATATTTTCTGGTATGATCCCTTGTTTTACGAGGATGTCTTGGGATCGCCATACCCATTTTCTTCTTGCCCATATCCTGCAGTCGACTTGATAGTCGGGTTTCCTCTTGGTCAGACGAGGGCTACGGCTTCTCCCACGGTCCTCTTTGGAACGTTTTCCCCTCAGACATGAAGTCACTATCCATGATCCATCTTGTATACCATTACTATTATTTTTTGGGGACCTCATTAAAGAGAGCAGTAGGCAATGCTTCAGCCGTCCACAGATGATCGCCGCAGTTACCGGGACCTTAAAAGCATACCGTATTTGTGGTACAGCATGCAGCTGATAGAGCCTTTTACCTCATTAAATTGCATGTTCAATCGCCGCAGTTACGGGTCTTTCATCGAGTGTCCTCCTGACAGAGCTCAAGGCAAAACGTCGACGTCCTCCCACAAGTAAAGTCGACGTTCCGGGGAAATGGGAAGGAAGTACGACGCTATGCCGGTGTAGATCTGAGTCATAGTCGACCCTATGGTTGCCGTCATCTCAGCCCCGAGCCTGGTTTCGTATCTCGCATACAGCTTGTCGACCTCATCAGCTGGTAGTTTCTGGATTTTATTAGGGGTATAGTCCCCACCAAAGTATTGTTTCCCCTTCCCACCCACCGCCAGCGCCACTAGCCTTTCACGCTTATCACCGGCCAGGGAGGACGCATCTTCACCCTCCTTCCCCTCCTCAGATATCAGTTGTTCAAGCAGTTCGTTGCATTCCATCTTATAATATAGAAAACGATTTTTAATTTAAATGATGTAATACCCAATACACACGAAATACAGTGAGATGAAGGTTAGGTTGCACACGATAAGGACTTCAATAGTCGACATCTTATATGCTTCGCTGAGATCAACTTAACCGAGTGACCCGCGGTCATAGTGAACGAGGAAGCCAGTATTGATTTTTACCCCACAACACAATAGGACCACGTGATCAGGTAGTCATAGTGACCAGGAAATGGGGTGCGAATGAAAAGTGGTATGTATAATAGCGATACGAGATAAGGGGCTAACAAAGGCTTTACTGGTTAAAAAGAAGCTTGCTTCACTGAACAAAACGAAGCTTATGTGCAGACTTGAGCCCGTACCCCCAGTGCATATATTACTCTGGAACAGGTTTGATCACAGGATACAACAGTGTCATCCTGAACCACGCTTACATCGACAATTGTGAAGCAGGAATAAAAATTTATTTTAGGATATTTCCTTTTGTTCAATTGTTTATTTACGAAAATAGTGTAGGTCATCGACCCATGACTACAATACAACAATCAATGGTCAAGATATGTTAACCACGCATATATAAGGATGATTTGATATATACTACCCATCAAAAGTTTAGACTCACTAGTGTAAATGAGGCCACTTACTTCAGTCAACTGTTCGAAACTAGATTTTGCAAAATATTCCATACTGTTTAAAGGTACTGTTTACACATGAACTGATGCATTGTAAAACAAATTCGTAACGTTGAAAAGAGTATTATCATGAGTTCAATAAATGATGAAACTCGGTGAAATTTGGCGAATTCTTAACAAAACTTTACATCAAAACGCAGCTGTTCACATGCACGATATATGCACATGCTTTTCAGAAATTTGATGCATGATCCTTGTGCAATTCATCTGCATATGGTTTGCAGTTGGTTCCCCCAAGTTCACCTTCGATCTAACTATATATATATATATATATATATATATATATATATATATATATATTATATACTATACATAATATATAGTGAGTTCTCTAAGCGAGTCTAAACTTTTGATGGGTAGTTTATTTATTTTTAAGTTGTTTTAACTCTCAATACTTTCTGGATATACTTTTCTTAGCAGCATAGCTTAATAGATGTGCACAGATATGTTTCTTAATAATTAATAGTTAGAAGTTGACATTAAAATTGAATTTAGACCTGGTTTGAAATGCATAATATTTACAAGGTATATGTTGTTGCCTTGGATCCCTTTATGACGGACAGACCAGAAGAAAATGAAACTCGTCCTCCACATAGTCAATCTTACACGTTACATAACCTAGCATTGCTATTGGTTTTGGATTACCGTCCAGTTTCAGTATAGAGCTGATGAGAAGAAACACCTGAACTGAGCTAATGCTTATCTAAACTTTTTGAAACTGATACACTCAATATATGACTCCTTTGATAGGGAAGTTTTAAAACAAGAATACACGAAAGTTTTACTGCCTTTTTGAAGTAAACCTCGCCGATCTTGTTCATATATAAATTTTAAGCGGGAAATAAACTCCGACAAAAAGGAAACTGGATTAATGACGACTTGTTGCTCCTAGATATACCTAAAACCTAAACTGAACGACAAATGCTTACATTTAGTAGCCCAGTTATCCTTTCCGGCATTAGAAGCTTGTACCAACATATTGTAACATTTTTAGGATTGCGATAGCTAGGCATAGACAATAATTTTAGGGAAATGACCCCAGATGTTGATGATTTTACACCAACGAACCTTTTACATGCCAGCGTATGGGCAGACTCAATATACTTATTTGGGTGAAAATCCCATACCTCTGCACCAGAGAGATAACAGGAGCCTTTTATATAAAGAAAGCAGGCGGAGTAAAGCTAAAGATAATTTTTCATAACAAAACGTCCGTGATATAATCTGAAATCTCTTCTCCCTGAAGATAAACTTGTAGGAGAACTTGTGTGTTTAAAGCACAGGTGCGCATAGTACTCATGACTGCTTGCTCCTGTCCCAGTGGGATAGCCTAGTGGTTTAAGCGACCAGTCGTCCCGCTGAAGACCCGGGTTCGATTCCCTACATGGTTATGTGGGAAGCCCACTTCTGGTGGCCTCTGCCATGATATTGCTGGACTATTGCTAAAAGCGGCGTAAAACCATACTCACTCACTCATCCCATTTCATCAATAAATCATAGTGTACGGGGATTTCATTCTAATCTTTAAATCATCAAAGCTTGGTCCTTAGCACTTCGAGCAGTAATGATGAAAGTATGACTTAAAGGATTATGCGCTTACCGATATCAACAGGAGCAATAGCACGAAAGAAACGCCCAAACGGTATCTCGACCAAGAAGACATCATAACTTCATGCCGTCATCAGAGCTGATCTTGGTGGAGGGTTGTTTCTCATGTCCCGTTCACAGTTCAGTCCACTGCGATTTATGAGATTTCTCGGGATTTGAGGCGCACATATATTGTGACCGTCACGGATCTCCGTTTCAAGTACTTCCCTTATTTTCTGATCTAAATAATTGTTCCCTAACCATTTATGAACAAATATATACTAAACAAAAAAAGAAACTTCACATGTCTAACTATAGGTATCAAATATACCCTCACAAAACAAAGTGTTTTGCAAATGGATAAATCTGGTTCATGAACGCTATGGGCGTACATTAAAGCAGAAGTTAACATTAACTGGTTGACCCTCCACAGTCAACGGCAGCACAATGGGGTCACATTTTGATTTCACAGGTATTAGCCATCCATACTGGAAATCTGTTCAGTTACGCGTATGTCCCCTCTCGCGTTCACAACAATAAGGCAACGTTGTCTCATTGACTGCCTAACAACCGTGAACACAGCATCAGACAACTTGCGCCATTGCTGAATCAACATGCAACCCATCTCTTGAACATTCTGAGGTTGACGTCTCAAGGCACGAAGACGTCTTCAAAGAGAATCCCATATGAGGTCAAGTGATCCCGATGGCAACCCCATGACGTAAATACCTGTATTTTGCAGGAAGTTTAGCCATCTGCAGGAGCAATTGTGCCCAGCGTAGGCGTTCATTGTAACGCGACCCCTAAACAGTGTGTTAGTGGTTGACGTAAAGAATTACGCAAATTTGACTTCACGACACACGTGGCCGTCCTGACCTGTGAACATCAGATGACGTACCCGTTTGATGCACACGTGTCCTCTGGGTTTGACTTGTCGGTCTACTGCATCTCATGACTCGTGCAACAGCCACAGTAGACTGACCAGCACGTTCACGTTCAACATTTGTAAGGCATGGCATGAAAATTGTCAGACAGCACACAAAGTCAGCTTCCTAACCCGCTCAGCCACTAAGTTTCCAAGCTTGGAAGCCACGGTGGCAGAACGGGTTTGGCGGCTGACTTTGTGTGCTGGTGATTAGGTGCCTGACTCAGAGAGTGTGGGTTCGAATCCCGGATGGGACTAAACCCAACAAAAGTACTAGAATCTGTACTTTACAAAGAAAGTGTAATTCCAAATATAAGACATGTTACATTTGACCACTTTCGAAATGGCATTGTGTATTCATAGCTCTCAAGGATTGTTAACGTAGCAAGGGCGATGGGGTAGCCTCATGGTTAAAGCGCTCGCTCGTCAAGCACGGGTTAGATTCCCCTCATGGGTACAATGTGTGAAGCCATTTTCTTCAGTTCCCCGCCGTGATTTTGCTGGAATATTGCTAAAAGCGGCGTAAAACGTATCTCACTCACTCACCAGCACTTTCTGCATACGTATTGGTGGTTTAGCACACGCTGTCGCCTCGCATCCATGCAGGGTCGCGTTTTCCCAAAAGAGCATACTGCATGCAGCCCACGTGGTTCACGACAGTTGAAATGGGCGGGTCAGGTTGGACCTGGCGTTCATGTTATTTGCCATATTAACTACCTTGTACAACCCATTTTCAATTTATTTCATTTCTCCAAGTGTCAGGTTTCATTGTTTGGTAAAGAGCTAAATTATTCACATCAGAACGATGTCCTCAGCAACAGTTGCTAGCCCATGCTAATTTTCATACTCTCTACCCACTTTCAAACCAATATTGGCATGTACGTTAGCAAATACACATAACAGACACCTGGAAAAACATTACACACAAAATGCCAGAGAATAACCTTTCACGAATTTTAAAAAAACTGGTTCCGTGAGGAGTAAAGGACAAAACGGCTCTGACAGTTATCTGAATGGATGACTGAAGGACAGACATGGCACCAGACAGACTGCCTGAAAACAAACAAAAGTTCTATCTATCGAATGCCCATATATCATCCGAGTCACTTACGAAACTGATTGATATCATTTCCTGCATGCCTTACAAGGTTGTTGTTTGTTGTTTTACGCCGCACTCAGCATTATTCCACCTACATGGCGGCGGCCTGTATCTAGTCGAGTCTGGACCAGACAATGCAGACATCAACAGCATGAACATCATCTACATAACTGGGATACGATGGCATGTATCAACCAAGTCAGTGAGCCTGACCACCCGATCCCGTTAGTCGCCTGTTACGACAAGCATGTTTTACTGAAGACCTATTCTAACCGTCACTTACAAGGTTATATCAGATAAAAACAGAAAAAGGAAATAAAAGGGAAGTCAAATAATTATTTTCGTGGAACAATGAAAAGTAGAATATTATACCATATCGTGTCATGCAGCACCGGCTTTGGTACATGTATTTCAATACATGCATGTGACGTTGTAAACAGAAAATACATTGCTCAGAATACGATTTTGTTTCAACCTTGAGACTGCATACGTTCCTGAAACCAGAAGTGTTTGCGGACTACACAACAATAGAAGTAAACCTTTTTTGGTAATCATCTAAACGATCACAACTTATTTTCAAAGAAAATGAATATATACTGACCAGCAATAAAAACGCAACTCAGAATTCATGAAAATTATATTTTTTCAGCATGAGTTTGGATTTGATACTTTAACACAATTGTTTTGATCTCTTGAATTGCATTTCTTTTGCTGGTCAGTATATTAAATAAACATTCAAAATGGGATGTGTTAAGAATCAGAAAGATTTCTTGAGAAATACCTCCCCCGCGTGTTGCCGGGGTGTAAGAAATGGGATACCGTTAAGTTTGCATATAAAAATGAAATACTCATGGTTTATACAGAGCTAGCTGTTTTCATACTGATATTTAGAAAAGCACATCATTCTTTCTTAATAGCGTGTCATGGTCTTTCCAAAATAGTTTTCAAGTATAAATTGTGTTTAAACATAACTGCACATTCACATTCCAACCAGGACATTTAATTCATTTACGCGAGTTGCATTAACTGTCCAGTAAATTTCGTTCCTCATTCAAGATGAACAGAAAATGGAAAGACAAAATAAATGTCAAAATTAAGTGCCATTCTAATTTTCACCCAAATCAGCATCAGTTTAGCTTGGTCTGTTTTGACAAGTGTTTCTTGACGCACACAAAATATTAATCAATGTAAAAAACAGTTTACAGTTATCTACTTTCTCCTGGACATAAATAGACTGGCAAGTGATATAGCCATCCGCGTTTGTTGGTTAACGCCTAAATAGTTGCACATGCAATACAGGCTCTGGGTTAACACTTACTATCATTGCGTCCATTGTTAAGAGGTGCAACAAAGTTCTTGGCTTTAAATGTCGCCCACTGAGATGATCAGATAAAGACATTGACCTACACTCTTCGTATAGTGTCTACAGATTGAATTGTTTATTTGTTTGTAGTTTAACGCCGCATTCAGCAATATTCGAGCTATATGGCGGCAGTCTACGAATAATCGATTCATGAGTCCACTGTTGTCCAGTTTCCTGTGTCATCCCACATTGTTTGGACCTGCAGTGAACACGTGTTTACCAGTATCTTAGCCCTTATTCTCGAAACGTTCGTAGCCCTAAGAATTCTTAATTTTGATCGTAGCCAATGCATTAAGAATGGGCTTAAGAAGTTCGTAGGGCTACGAACGTTTCGAGAATAGCTAGTGGTTCTTTGTTCCTTCTTCTCTTTTTCATCAGAGTGTATTTAGAAAACAAATAAACACACGGACTATTCAACTGAACATGTTGTATTGGGAAATATATCCTGATTTCCATAAAGCATTTCTACAAACACTAAAGTGAAATACCGAGGAATACAATATACTAAAATGCAGGCATCCTTTTTAATTTTCGCTCTGAGCTAGAACACAAAGTCATTTTCAATCATCACACTTGATCGAATGGACTCGATGTCTATGCTCTGTGTCAGTTTGGTTTGTTGATAACTTGATATATACTAGACAAAAATAGTTAGGGATATATGTAAATTTTGAAATACTGAATAATGATGTATTTATTCATTGACACACTGATAAAATATCAATCATAAAAATACCAATATCCCTTACTTATACTGTCCAGTATATGTTACACTAGAATCTTCTTCCGCAATATACTGGACAAAAATAGTTAGGGATATATGTAAATTTTGAAATTATGAATAATGATGTACTTATACATTGACACATTAATAAAATATCAATCATAAAAATACCAATATCCCTAACTTATTTTGTCCAGTATATTAAATTTCATTTAAACTCGTTTCTTTTCTTAACCATAGTCAAGATTTCTTTGGGGCAGTAAAATTATGCTCATCACTCTAGATTTCTTTCCATCACACGTGCTTAATCCCTGGATCATGCGCCCCCAGGACCCACAGTAATGTGGTCTAGTGTGAGTGAGTGAGTTGTGTTTTATGCCGCTTTTAGCATTATTCCAGCAATATCACAACTGGGGACACCAGAAATGGGCTTCACACATTGTAATTATGTGGGGAATCGAAACCGGACCATCGGCGTGACGAGCGAACGCTTTAACCACTTGGCTGCCCCACCACCCCTGGTCAAGCTTTTGTGACATCTGGTCTACAGCTCGTGTTTTAATGGCATTATATGTGTAACGGGAACGGCCTAAACGACATATATGACCATGATGCTTTGCGTTGTGTTTTGTGTGTTCTAAATCAAAGCCGTCCCGTTCCCAGTTCGTGGATGCAGAGGAGCAATTAAAAACCATCAAATTTCTTAAATAAAGACATAATTTATTCATAAATTATAACTCAACAAACAATATAAACAATAAGTCAAATCTAACAAATTCCTGAGAACAAAAGATATACAAACACAATTACTTAAAATATTTTATTAATAACCTAACCTACTTTCTCCCAACCCTCTCAACTACGCATAAACCACCCTCTTAAAATAGCACTAAATCCTACCTACAATCTACTGCACCTACACTAATATACGAAATTCCTACTGATTGGCATGTTCCATTATGCTGAAATCCACCCGGCCGTCCCCACCAACAAATTTACCCCAAAATATACAACCTTTCTATTCAATTTCTCTTTATTGGCCGAAAAATAAATTGAAACCTAACAGGAAGTGTAGTCGGGACTCCTTGTTCCGTCACGGAACATCTTGTTGTTCCATCACGGGACATATTGCGGTGGATAACGTCACCTGTGACCGGTCGCCGATCATTCGTGTTACGCGCTTAAATACCCTGCAGCTGCCCTACGTCTTACATAACAACCTCGCCACGATTGGCCAGCCAATCTGCCAACCACCAATCAGAATTGCTCATACCAAACAACCTGACTGCAACAGAAAATGGCGGCGAAAACAATTCAACCACCGACGGAACAGAATCAAAGTATGATACCCAAAATGTCTGCACGAAACGAAACACGTGCTCCCGGTTACATTTGGTGCCGTGACCAGGATGTAGATGTGCTGCAATTAAAACTATTTTTGTGGTTAAGTTAACATGAAATAAGACTGAAGTTTGTTTTGGCTTTTTTAGGATTAGGAATAGGATTAGTTTAAAAATGGATTTTGAATATGAACTGTTTGGTGTTTCTGGTTTGCCATCCCCTTCAGTTCGTGATGATGCATTTCGCGAATTACCTTCTCGTAGAGCCTCGACTCCACAACATAATCTGGGAGGCCAAACATTTTTGCCAGATTTTGGGAAACGAGGTTATGAGTGTGGGGATACCATCGGGTCAGGATCCGTGACAGCTTCCGCCTCGGAGATAGGTTATCCGTATGTTGTCGGCTCTCGATCAGGTCAGTTTGGTGGTAGGTCTGTTAGGTTCGAACCATCGTCAGATCAAGATAGGTTTGGTGGTGGACAGAGTTTGGGATCGAGTGCACCATGTCCGTCGTCTTGGTCTTCGCATTTAGGTAGCTCTTCAGGTAGCAATGTACGTTCAAATGTACCAGGAGTAGTGACTACCCCACGTTCCTCCATTCTGAGAGATACTAACCAAGGGCAGGCTCGTTCAGACAAGGTTACTCGCAGGGAAAAACAACCCGACACATTCAATGGCAAAACTAGTGAGTGGCAGAATTATATCATAATCATTTCGAGCAGGTTGCCGCATGGAATGGTTGGAATGATTATGAAAAAGCACAGCAACTGAGCATGAGTTTGCGTGGTACAGCACAAACTTTGCTTAGCAATCTGACGTATGGACAGCTTAGTGATTACTATGCCATAAAAAATGTGTTGACCCAGAAGTTTAACCCCAAGGAAAGGAGTTTAGCTTATCGGTGTGAATTCCGACTTAGGCGACAAGGCAAAGATGAGTCTGCCGCTGATTACGGGTATCAACTTAGATGGCTGGCATTGCTTGCCTACCCTGAGGTTCCCTACACTTCACTTGAACTCCAGATTATTGACCAGTATGTGACTGGGTTGAATAATTTTGATATGAGGAAAAGGGTTACCTTTAGTCATCCCCAAACTCTGGAGCAGGCTATTTCCTATGCAATAGAGTATGAAGCTGTGGAGGGAAGTCGGAATAGAAAACCTGTAGCAACTAGTGGAAAAATCTGTTTAGTTAAGTCAGAATCAAATGTTCAGGTTACCAGGGAAACTGAAAGTCCAGTAACTTTAGACATGTTAGCCAAGCTCATTGATGAGAAATTGGCTAGGTTCAAGCAGTCATTTAGCAGGCAAAAATATAGTGATGAAATGAGAACAGGTGCTTGCTTTTATTGTGAGGAGAAAGGACATATGATCAGTCACTGTCCGCAGCTAGAAAAGACACGGGGATCCACTGTTTCTGATAGGGCAACAACTAACAGTTCGGAAAACTAGTTCGGACTGAGGGAGGGGCCGAAACTTCAGTCCTTAGTTGTCAGGTTCAACAACTGACAGGGCCACAATTTGTTAGTTCTAAAGATCAGGAGGAATCTGGTACTACAAGGAAGGGAGCACCCTCCAGTAGTGCTAAGATTACATATCAGGTGCGCAATGTACAGGGTGATCAGAATTGTCTCTACACAAGTATTCAGTTGAATCATGGTCATGTGTCGTAAAGGCCGTTCCCGTTACATATGTAATGTTGATTTTTGTGTTGAATGAAATATTTTATTATTTGAAATTAATATTTTTTCTTAAACATTTCTTATAGGTAACGTTACTCTTCTCGTCAGTACATGGCTGAAATATTGCCAATGTGACGTTAATTTTAACTCTCTCACCCAAGATCATGCAAGGCACATATCATGATTGATCGTCATTAGATACTGCCATAGCAACCAATTCAGGAACACCTTTGTCAACATATATTGTCAGCTGATACTAATTACCCCGTAGCTATGTCAAGCAACTGTCACTAAATGTATTACTTATAGGATGTCAATGCCCTTAAAGCGTTTGGTCACGACACCGAAGCCCATATATGGTGTCCATAGTCGTGATATTTCTGGAATATTGCACACTCACTATTACATTTATCTTCTCCTAACCACAAAATAATTTCAACACATACTGGAAAGAACAAACTTTATTGAAACGTATCCTCCAGTAGACATAACTCTGATCAATGTGTGTTAAAACAGGCAAGTAAATATATACAAAAGGTAAAAATATACAGAGTATTGTTAGAATGAAACGTAGTGCTTGTTCTGTAGAAAGGTAAATATCATGTAAACATGATCTCGTCCACGAATTCTCATTAAATACCCTCCCTGACCTGCGTTATTGCTCCATGAGCACAAAAGCGCCGAGAGAAAGAATTAGTCTAGTCGCCGAACTATTTCGAAGGGCATGTAACTCTAGTTTACTTAGAAAACAAACATGGCATCCACACCAAGGATTTTTTTCCGAGTAAACGGTGAATCTTTCCTACGCCATAATGTCAATATATCCTGGTTATACAAATTCAAGAAACCCAGGAGGACTATGCAATAACTAAAATATACTTGAAGTGTCTGGGGAAAAATTATGCAAGCCGAAATGAAAATTATTTCAACTAACTATTTTGACCCAATTTCTTCTTTACATACGCGCATTCTGATTGGCTGGGGGAATATTTCTCGCGGACATGGCTACGAAAGGGGTACGAGTCTTCTTTCTGGTTACGGAAAGGGACGAGTAGTTACGAATGTTATTGCCGCTGTAATACGGCCTTTGACGTTTAAGCCGCCATGTAAGGCATAATAGCCACTTCATTCGTCACCACTTGGCCCTTTCCGTAACCCGGAAGCAGACACGTCACCCTATCGATTAAAGTAATGTGTGGAAATAAAAACCAATATGAATGCGTGTATGACTTCAAGAACGTTGGTCAAATAATCTTTCAGGAATAAGTTTCTGTTTTACATACGTCTTGAATATAAAAATATTCCAAAATACTGTTAACTGTGCAACCAGTTAATTCCGACGTGTTTAAATATCTTCTGCAATATATATAATTTATCGGAGACTTATACGTTAGCTTGGACGCAAAAGGTCGTCCCATGACATGGCAAATGTTTTAGATCCGCCTGTTTGCGCTTAGACGGTACCCAGTCTGAAAATGGCCAGGAGAAAGAACCGAGTTCCTGTTCGGTTTGCCCTGGAATAAAACGAGTAGGTCACGAATGTCGCCTGCGTGCATTAATGTACAAATACAAGGGATCATGGATTGGCATGTGATTATAGGACAAAGTTAAACATTAGCGTTACACTTAACAGCTACAAACAACTCAGATTGTTTTCATACGGCACACAATTACAGTTTGTGACATACGGAACCACTCGTGTTATTCCGGAAGCGATGGAAGGACTTGCGGAAATGAACGACCGGTGACGAATGGCTAGCGTTTGCGATAATGGCACTCGAGGTCATTTAACATGATCACAAGAGTAGATTCAACAAACGTAAATTTGCGCAGATCTTGTGTGTATTATGTTTGAGCAAAGTCCGGTGTTTTGCCCAAAATGGGTCAGTGGATTTAATAATTCAGTGACCTTGTGATGACTTCTATTAGGTCAGGGTCACCCGTCCTTGAAAATTTCCAATTTTATTTCAAGCAGCAATGGAGCAGTGTGATATGATGGTATGCAACACTATACAAACTAGTATAATAGCACGGTTTACATATCATGGTGGAAGTACAAGAAAGGTATGCTACTGTATGGATGACCGCTTCGTTACTACACGACCCATGAAGATCCGGGTTAGAATTGATCTTCAATAACCCATGCTTGTCGTAAGAAGCGACTAACGGGATCGGGTTGTCAGGCTGGCCGACTTGGTTGATACATGTCATCGTATCCGAGTTGCGTAGATCTATTTTCATGCTGTTGATCACTGGATTGTCTGGTACAGAGTCGACTGTTTACAGACAGCCGCCATATAACTGGAATATTGCTGAGTGCGGCGTAAAACTAAACGCATTCATTTTATTTCCCACTACACTGTGACGTGACGGTACAGATTCTTATAACGATAAGTCCTGAGTACCATAGTGTGGTTGTCATCCATAAAGTATCTCACTTTTCTTATTACTCCCCAACTTCTGAAATGGTAATCGAACAGATCACGATGGACATAGTCAATGTATGCATAGATCTCGGTGCTCAGTACATTCAAATAAAAATAAGGTAATGCACGAAGTTGGAAAACATAGCACTGGTTTAAAGGGGCACTCGCCTTTGCCTTCTTGGCTGGGTTTGCTTAATATCATTTGTTTATGGAATCTCTTTCATAATCTCTTCACAAGGTAACAGTGCATTATATAGAAATAGGGAAGCAATGGAAGAGCCGATTTAGTTTTGTACCAAACTAAATATTTACATTGTAATATAAAAATTGAAAAGGCTTCATATGATTAAAAATGTGATTATGCTTATGTAAAATATGATCATGAATTGAGATTTGCGTGTATCTGAAAATATATTTGCAATTTTTTAAAGACCATATTTTACATTTTGGTGGAATGTATGTAATGAGTTTATATATTATTCAAGTATATATCACAATCATATAAACATCACAGGTTCTAAAATGAAACACCGTTATACATTACTAAATTGGTACGTTGTGTCACGTGGTATCAAAACTAAATTTCAACGACACCCAGTTAATCCGAACGGCATAACAAATAGAATAGGTTACAACGTTAAGTATCAAGCTTTATAGTATTCAAAGTGGTTCGGACTAAAGAGTGTTCATTGTATAAGTATTTATGTACATCTGTGAAAAACATCAATACAACATAATGTCTACATATATGATAATAATAATAATGATCAGTTGGCAAGAAATACTTCAGAGGTCATGGTCCGCATGCCCAAAGCGTCCTTAACACACAAGGAGCTCGTGATCCTTAAAAGTCCAGGGCCCCCGTTCCTCAAAGGGATCGTAGCGCTAAGGTGATCGTAACTCCAATACTTTAACATAGACTTGCGACTGTCGTAGCGCTACGATCGCTTTGAGGAACGGGGCCCAGGAACAAAGGTTGCTTCGCGGAGCAGCACACGAGGCGCCGTTCGGCAAATCGATCTCAGTGCTAAGACTGTCATAAATCTATGGCTAAGTACAGCAGACACGATCGTCTTGGTGCCAAGATCCGCTTTGTCGATTGGCACCAGGGCTTCGCTCCACAAAGAGATCTTACTGCTACAATTATCGAAATTCCCATACTTTCACGACGTCTTATGACAGACACAGAGCTAGGACCGCTTTGAATGAGACACTTGTCCCTCTCTAATGAGGGAATGGATAATTACAGTAAACGTTACAGTAAGTGACAGGTATAAAAACTGTTTCAGGTCCAGCCTTTCTCGTGTATATATTAATCAAAATGCCTTTATAGATCTCGGGTAATAACGAACTAAATTATTGGTCCCTTGAGTTCGTTATAACCGAAGTATTCATAACACTATACACACTGGTATAACACACTCTGGTAAGACTGTTAATAGAATGAATACAGTTTTGCTGTAACGCCAGGATGAATACTTTCTTCACGTCCATTTTAACGAGATATTACGGTAAACTAACAACGACGGGAAAATGGACAAACCACTGAGTGAGTGTTGTTCTTCGCTGCCTGCAGCAATATCATGGCGGGGAACAAGAGGAACTGGCTTCACAAATTGTATCCATGAGTAGAATGGAACCCGGTCTCCAGCGTAACGAGTGAAAGCTCTGTATATAGACTTCCCCGCCGCCCCTCAAACGCCTTAACCAAGTTAAGTACAATCTCCCACCCTAATCCCCGACCCCACCCCCACCCCCACCCCCACATACAATTTGCCTTAGTCATTATCGCTCCGTATCATACAATCCCGGATACATCGAAATTGAGATATTAAAATATGTACATGGTCATTTTATTTAATGATATATATAGAAAACACTATTTACAATAATTATATACTGACGAGAAAAAGAAAGTATACACCTCTGACGGTGGCTGGACGTTAAGCAAAACAAAAATGGTTACACGATGGCAATGTATGCTCTACGGGTATCCTATTGTGGCTTCGGAAGTTGTTATGTTCTGGCCACTGTTTCTGGCCTATTAAAGTTATTATTTTGGGGTTTGTTTGTTTTTCAAATCTAATTTTCAAGTGTACACCTTTCCCTGGCAATTTGTATTATTCAGTAATTGGGCAAAATGTGTAACAGATGTACAATTCAACCGTCCCTACAAGACTTTATATACAGTGAGTTAAAGTGTAATGTTGCATCGAGAATATTTCGACCACATGACAGCAGATATTATGTTAAGACTCTGCAAAGCTTTTTCAAAACGTGAAATGTTAAGCAACGTACAAAAATATGTAATTTCAATACAATTTCAAAATTCCAATTCATGCGAAACGTTTTTAAAGATTTTTTTTCTGTAGGTATACATTAAAAATAAACGCAATTAACGCCTCCACAATATCTGTCTTTCTGTATGGAACACATTTTAAACCATACAGATACTTTTGGGGAATAACGTAGAACCTGCAACTGTTTAGCTGAGACATTCTCTTGTTATATGGACCCAACAATACTATTTTCTTCAGGCTTCACTATAGGTTTTCCTGATTTCTTCTTTGATTTTGTCAATGTCGTCCTCGATGTCACTGTTGCCAGCAGAGACGTCGCTGATATCGCCAACGTCACCGTTACCAGCTGCAATGGCCGCCTTTTGTTGGAGGACCTCGTCCAGCTCCTGATAGTGATTCTCCGCTGCAGCCTTTTCTCCGTCAAGGTCATCAAAGTCCGTGTAATCATTGACTCCTGCTTCACAGCGGGTGTCCAGAGTGGCCAGATTGCTGTTCTCGTACTGACCAGCGCTGTTGCAAAGAGTGTTGGGTTGTTTCGGAAGCGTGTCATATTGCACTGGTTGGCAGTAGGGGTTTGCTTCATCGCTGCAGGCGCCGCCAGTCGCCAGTACGCCATTAGCCGTAGGTTCGCCGTCAAGAGGCTGATCGTTGTTCTGTCTCTGAAGATTCTCCTTGTTCGCCTCGCGATACAGAACATTCTCAAAAGCCATGTGGTTGGGTTCGGCGTCCATCACGTTGCTTTCGCATCGCATCAGTTCCTTGGACTTGTCTCTGGAAATTCAAAATAGGAGGATAGGGAACGCATACTAACCAAATTTTGTACTTTCTTGCTTTCTTGCCTTGGCACTAACTCTTCAAACGGTAAATATATGTTGAGAGATTGGTGCAAAACTGATCGCCTTTATTAGTGAGTGAGTATATTTCACGCCGCTTTTAGCCATATTCCAGCAATATCACGGCAGAGGACACCAGAAATGGGCTTCACAGATTGTACCCATGTGGTGAATGGAAGCCATGTCTTCGGCGTGACAAGCGAACGCTCTTCGATAGTCATCGTTAAAAATCACAACATTCGATATTGTCAATAGTGATTCGCGTAGTCGATGAGTGAAATATAAATGAATGTCGTCATTTTTCAGTTAGCTGTAAACTTCTTTTTTTCAGTGACGCATAATATATAGATATATCAATAACGAACTACAAATTATATGCATCGTGTGTCTTTTCTTATCTGAAAATATCTTTCATTCCATGATTCTGTCACTGGATCGATAATCCTATTATCTAACCTGAGCCGATTACCCACTGTTCAATTCGGTGATCAAATGGATACTTACGATCGTCTTCGACGGATGAGGATTATCGCTAAGAGGATCACCAGGATTAACGCTATGAGGAGAGGGAGAACGATCGCATACCAGTTGTTGGTCAGCCAACTTTCCTTCCGCACCTGAAAAAGTGAGTGAGTGAGTTTAGTTTAACTCCGCGTTAAGCAATATTCCAGCACTATCACAGTGGGGGACACCAGAAATGGGCTTCACACATTGTACCCATGTGGGGGATCGAACCCGGGTCTTCGGCGCGTCGAGCAAAGGCCACTAGGCATGACCTGACAGTAATTCCATTGAGTGAGTTTAGTTTTACGCTGCTTTTAGCAACATTCCAGCAATATCACGGCAGCTAGGGGACACCAGAAATGGGCTTCACACATTGTCTCCACGTGGGGAATCGAACCCGGGTCTTCGGCGTGACGAGCGAACGCTTAACCACTTGACTGTCCACCCGCCCCCTTTAAACGATATGAGCACTTCTACGATGAAGATCTTGTTTATTGATCAGATCGTATTGGCTGTGCGCCGCCATTTTATCCTAGGCAAGGATATAGATGGGACGTTACTCCGATCAAGTCACGGAATTCTAAGCTAGTTCGGCAAGAATGGAAATTGGTCCTATACAGTCTGTTAACTCCCTTTACTTGGGAAGAAGAGAGTGAGTTTAGTTTTCAGCAATATTCCAGCTATATGTCTGTAAATAATCGAGTCTTGACCAGCCAATCCAGTACTCAGCGGCAAGAGCACCGATCTTCGCAATTGGGATACGATGACATGTGCCAACCATGTCAGCGAGCCTGACCACGGTCATGGGTTACGACAAGCATGGGTTACTGAAGATCAATTCTAACCCGGATCTTCACAGGTCACATGGGAAGAAGGGTTTAATGCCGCCTTGAACAGTATTCTAGTTAGATAACAGCGTGTCAACTGACTGAGGGAGGAAAGCCCAAAGTGATGCATGTGCTAGACGTTTACACACACACAGTTGTGAAAAATATTTAGAACACGTGGCAACCTCAACTTCTGTTAGCCCCAGTGGTCCGGACTTGGGTCTTGGCGGGTAGAGCGGAAGTGGCAGATAGGGGTTGATGTCGTCATCGTCGTTGGTGCTGAATATGCGGTTGACAGCTTCATTGTCCAGAACGGTCCCATCTTCAAGCGACGAGTAAAACTCCACCCGGGTTGTCGTTGTTCTGAAAAGATATTTGTTGGTTTTTGCAGTTTGTTTGTTTGTTTTTTGTTTAAAGCCGTACTCAACAATATTCCAGATATATGGCGTCGGTCTTGTAGACCAGACATCATCAGCATCGATCTGCACAATTCGAAATTTGATTTCATGTGTCAACTAAGTCAGTGAGCCTGACCACCACCCGATCCCGTTAGTCGCATCTTACGACAAGCTTGGGTTACTGAAGATCAATTCTACTTCGGATCTTCACGGGTCCGTTGTTCTGAAAAGAACCATTCGTGACCAATTGCAACTCGTGTTATTCCGGGACAAGCCGAATAGCGACTCGTGCCTCTGGAAGCATTTCATATTGGCGCATGAGCATCAGAACTACTTTAAACTAGAACGATAACTCTATCCCTGTTTGATTCCAATGTTTTTGGTGTTTTTTTTGGGGTTTTTTCACTTATTTATTTTAAAGAATTAAACCTCTTTGATACAACTAAAAGAAGAAGAAAAACATATTTGTTAAAGACATATTCTAATGTAATTATTACCAGATGTTCACCTTATATTTCCAATTATGTTAATTAATAGGGTTCTTAATAGGGTTTAATCATCACAAATGGAATTTGTTTTATTGAATATACAAATAAAATAAACAAAATTCAGCTACATTAAATCCCAAAGCAGATACTCAAATATTTCTCAAACTGAACATTCGTGTAACCTTGCTGTCACACCCCTGGTGGAATTTTAAATGAATTCGCTGACTAAAATATCCCCAGAGATATGAAATATAAGCCCAATGTTAAAGATTAAGGTTGATTAGTTACATACAAATACGATATTATTGTTTTGAAACTGGCAGCGATTATAATTACATTTCCTAAAATTGGTCGAAGCGCACGTACAATCTGCATAACAAGCCCGCAAGATCGTCAGAAATACACTCAGTTGGAAACATGAGAGCAGTTATGTCAACAAACGCACGTGCGTGTATTTGAATCTCTCACCGTCAATCGCATGATTCTTATTAAAAACTTCATAATAGGCAGCAAAATTCTTTTAGCTACGTTCTTTGTACTTTCAATATGACGATATATATTTTTCATGATTTTTTAAACAATGACATAACGCCATAAACGATTTAAGTACTCGGGATTATTTTTATCAAAGCACCGCGCTCATTTACGCTCGTTCTGATTGGTTTGTCGTATTTTCGCACATAACAAGTATCGAGTTGGGGACGAGTCTTCTTGGAGATTACGGAAAGGGGCGAGTGGTGACGAATGGAAAAGAACATCAGTATTTCATTTTATAGGTTTTCATTGGCCTCTCTTTGTCCTGACGTTACTTGGAACTTGGATACGACAGATGGTGAATAAAATATTACCATGAGACTGTAACATGGTGTCAAGGAAATTGATCATCAAAACAAATTAAAAGAGTATGGATGAATCACTCACTCGCTGTTGATGGGTATTGTTCTTGTGATCACCTTGACATAGACCGTTTCCGGAACACCTCCCAGGTTTTGTATCAGCTTGATCAAGCCATTGGTCAGATTGTCTCTATTGCTGTTGTCAATTACACCCAGGAGCGTAATGGCGGAGGGATCTGTGCAGGGCAAACAAAACAGAATCAATTACTTGCAACAGAAACGTGATAGAGGAACAACTCTCTGTAGCTCACCTTTCCTTAAGGACAATTACTTAAACTCTGGAAGGTCGTACAAGCATGAAAGAAGATTCTACGAATATCATCCTATTGACATATGAATAGATGGATAGATAGAGGTCTAATGTGATGCCAAATTCGAAGCTTTGCTGAATATACGAAATGAACTCTCTGTATGTAATGAACACATCTTGTGTTATAAGTAATAAAAGTAGTTAATGCAGATAATAAACTCTCATCTCAGATTCATAAATAAATGATGGCTATAACAAGCCAAGGGTAAATAGCAGTAATAGCATTTTCAATATGGCTGCCATGATGTATACAGACACCTCTGCTAGTATCAAATTCATAAATCGTTACTATTATAAACCCAGAAATTCATAAGTTGAAAAAGTAGTAAAACTACCCAAAAGTAGGAATGTGAAAGTCAAACACATCCAAAAGTAGGAATGTGAAAGTCAAACACATCCAAAAGTAGGAATGTGAAAGTCAAACACATCCAAAAGGAGGAATGTGAAAGTCAAACACATCCAAAAGTAGGAATGTGAAAGTCAAACACATCCAAAAGGAGGAATGTGAAAGTCAAACACATCCAAAAGTAGGAATGTGAAAGTCAAACACATCCAAAAGTAGGAATGTGAAAGTCAAACACATCCAAAAGTAGGAATGTGAAAGTCAAACACCTCACATGCGCTACAACCACATGAGTTTTGTATTAGAAACAAATTACAAACGTGACCCAAGTGGTCACAAGACATAGTTCGTTTTTAGTCTGAGGATATTTCCATCACCAAAACGCCTACCCTCACTGAAGTTAACATGTTAATGCCCAGACATCATCCAAACAAAAATAGTTTCCCTGTAATTTTGATTACGGTATTAGTTAACTAAATATGACCTTGAAACCATGTAGTAATATTGAAATTAAATGGGTACCCATGTAGTTTCAGTTTAAGAGAAAGTATGAATATATCTTAGGTTAGATGGGGTTAGATAAAAAAAATTATATAAATACATTGCTTTCTTTACCTATGTCCCGTTTCCAGGAAACCTTGGCACAATCAAATCCAAAGCAGACAAGGCTCAATTATTCTACATTCGGGGCGATTCACAACCTAGATTGGACAGATGAACTGCCTGACATTTACGTTTGTGTTTGGAAGAACAGACTTTTCTGTTGTTTAACGCCGCCTCGCCAGTCTTTCGGCTTAATGATTGATGTCTGTAAATAATCGAGTCGATCAGACAATCAAGTGATTGACAGCATGAGCATCGATCAACACATTTGCGATACAATGATATGCATCAACCAAGTCAGCGAGCCTGACCACCCGATCCCGTTAGTCGCCTATTACGAAATGCATGGGTTGCTGAAGACCAATTCTAACCCGGATCTTCACGGGTAGAACAGACTGTGTTGTATATGGCATCAAATATTGCTGGTGTCATGATTTACTATTATTATTTATCATTTTGACAACCAAGTCAGCGAGCCTGACTACCTGACCACCCGATCCTGTTAGTCGCCTTTTACGACAAGCATGGGTTACTGAAGACCAATCCTACTAGTATCGCGGATCCCGAACGCATTGTGCGTAGACATCAAATAGCGATGAAATGGTATAACGGTCACTGAAAATCAGCGATGACCAAGGCGTCCGCGAGAAAAGGTAAACATAAATTATATTACCACACACACAATTTGTATAAAAACTAAACGTTCGTTGCCTTCAGTAGGACTGCAGTCCCCTTGACATGGTACTTCAGCCGATAAACAAACCAGACAATCAAGTGATCGACTGAACGGTCATACAGTGACACGATATGGTAATTACCTTTTGTATACGAAAAAGACATTTTTATGCTGCAAGAAAAGAAACCCGTATAGTCGTTTTAAATATTAGTAACTACAGTACAACACACAAAAACATCCGCTGCCACAGTCATAGTTTACACTGAAAATACGGCATTGAATACCTAATGTGACTTTGAGTTTGAAACTATAGTGCGTTTGGCTCAAAAGCGGACCGATGAATTGCAATCTAACTCAAAAACTAATAAACATAAAATACTCAATGAAACGCTGTTCATAATCAAAACATCATACCAACTCTGTGAGGTTTTTGCAGAATTTTTGTCCTAAAAATAAAAAAGTTGTTTAACAATCTATCATGAAAATATTGACACAGTTCACTATTTGTTACGAGGGAGGAGTGCAGAGAAAGGGACAGCCAGGTGTTCGAGAACGGATGGAGACGGCACAGCACAGGTTAATGAATAAATAACTTTGTCTGTCAACGTGCTTCTCGAACACCTGGCTGTCCCTTTCTCTGCACTCCTCCCTCGTAACAAATAGTGAACTGTGTCAATATTTTAATGATAGTTTGTTAAACAACTCTATTATTTTTAGGACAAAAATTCAGCAAAAACCTCACAGAGTGGGTATGATGTTTTGATTATGATCAGCGTTTCATTGAGTATGTTATGTTTATTAGTTTTCGAGTTAGATTGCAATTCATCGGTCCGCTTTTGAGCCAAACGGACTTACCAACCTTTTACGTGTGATCTCATCTGTTAATATATATAAGACATAGTTATGCTACATTAACTACCTCAATCTATTATAAATGCTAAAAGGGGGCGAAGAAGGTTTGCATTTTCGCTTAGTTGCACACACAATGTAGGGCGTTTTGGGTTTTTTATTCTCTTTTAGCATTAAGAAACTGGCTACACATTGTACCGATCCCGAACGTGAGCAAGAGCAACCTAGAACTCCGCTCAGTTGAGGAAGAGTTGACAAACAGCTTTGGTTCGTAAAGTGTAAAAAAGCCCTTATGTGCCGAGGATGATACTATGACTGTCACAGCTAGATTGACCAAACCTCCACCCACCACCATCAGTTGGTATCGCGTCTACTATGTCCACTTCACACGTGGCTCCCGTCCATCCAGACTCACAGGCGCACGAGAAGCGAGTTGCTGTGACGTTGTTCGACAAGCATGTCCCTCTTGTACAGGGAGTACTCTCACAGGGGTCAACCTCCTCTGCGCATGTATCTCCCGACCAGCCGATTGGGCATGTGCAGTTGAAGCTTGTCTCGTTTCCGGAACAGATGCCTCCATTTACACACGGATCCGTGGCGCATTGGTGAGTAATGTCTTCACAAAACATTCCTGAAAATAAGTGAAGGATGTAGTGCTGAGGAGTGAGTGAGTTTAGTTTTATGCCGCTTTTAGCAATATTCCAGCAATAATACGGCTTTGGACATCAGAAATGGGCTTCACACATTGTACTCTTCTGGGAAATCGAACCTGGCTCTTTGGCGTGACAAGCAAACGCCTTAACCACTAGGCTACCCCATCGACTCTGGTCTTAGGGAACCACTGGGTGTGATAAATGTTTTGTTAGATAAACCGTTCAGCAATACTCCATTTGCATGGAAGCGGTCTGTAACTGGGTCAACTTGGTTCAGACAATCCAGTGATTGCCACTGGGATATAACTACATGTTTATATATATCATTGTTATTTTATGGCGCACTCGGCAATATTACACCTATATGGCGGCGTTCTGTAAATATCAGAGTCTGGACCAGACAATCCCGTGATTGACATCATGAGCATCGATCAACTCATTCGCGATACGATGACATGTGTCAACCAAGTCAGAGGTCTTGACCACCCGAACCCGTTAGTCGCCTCTTATGACAAGCATGGGTTGCTGAAAATCAATTCTAACCCGGATCTTCAGGGTTCTTTAACGACATGTTATCAACCGACCCGTGAAGATCCAGGTTACAATTGATCTTCAGTAACCAATGCTTGTCATCAGAGGCGACTAGCAGGATCGGGTGGTCAGGCTCACTGACTTAGTTGACACACGTTATCGTTTCCCAATTTCGTAGATCGATGTTCATGCTGTTTATCACTGGATTGTCTGGTCCAGACTCGATTATTTACAGACCGCCGCCATATAGCTGGAATATTGCTGAGTGCGGCGTAAAGCTAAACTCACTCACATGTTATCAACCAAGTCACTGAGTCTGACCACCCGATCCCGATACACGGGTATTACGACATGAGCTGCTGGAGAGTTACACTTTTGTCCAGAATCACCATAGGTTTGTCCAAAAGGCCAACTCAATATACTCTCCCAAACAACAAACGCATAGGTGTTTTGTATTTTTTTAAATCTATTAATTACCAATTGTGTTCAAACAATCGTCAAAATATGTAACAAAAGTGTTGATAACATGATTTTGCACTATTGCGCAAGTGAAAAATCGACTTTACCTGAAAATGTTGATTTTGATGAAATTTCTTACAAGGATTAAAAAGGCATCGCCACAATGCAACAGAAATCACCTTCCAGTTGAAATTGTGCAGCAAAGAGCATGCACTGTCTGGCAATAAAAATCCAGATTACTTTCGGAAATTGGCATTTGTTTTGAAGGAGTTTCAAGGTCAAATCACTACGCCACGTCTTGACTCTGCGACAGGGAACATCGCCATTGAAAGAATGCACGCTGGAGATTACCAATCTGCTGTTGCCAGGCGTCTGCATGTCTGAGCAAGATATCACGGCTTGCAAAACGTTCCATACAAACAGGTATAACAAATGACCGTCCCCGTACAGGCAGACCTCGAGTTACCACTACAGCCCAAGATTGGTACATCCGGGTACTACATTTGCGTGATCGTACTGCCGCTGGTGAGAGCACAGCAGCCAGGGTGCCTGGACTTCGGCGGATATCCGGTCAAACTGGACGGAACGGGTTGAGGATTGGACTGAGAGCCAGGAGACCCGACGTCGGGACCATGCTACATGGTCACCATCAACGAATTCGTTATCTAAAATTATCCACTTGTGGTTGTATAGACATTACATTCTTCTAAACTGATGTAAAAATTCATGTACTAAACTCAATTTGTGGACGAGTTATACATGTTTGAACATACATCGTTTTCGCAACATATTTCTGGGTTATGCGTTTCTATTTTGGAATAGTATAATTAGTGCCATAATAATGATAATAAATGAAAGAAACAGAGGTCATAAGAGTTTGGCTTCAAATATTGTCTTCATGCGGAATCTAACCCTTTCTGCTGAACGAGCGAACGTTTCAACCACTTTCTGCCCCACCGCCCTGACTAGGGCTGGCTAAAATAATCGATAATCGGAAATATCGTCGATAGGAAAAGTATCAATGATTATCGATATGAAAAAGATTATAATTTTTCAATACAACATACAAAGTTAGTACTTTATTCATGGTCTGCTTCAAAATTGTGTTCAGGACGCTGTTTTGTTAATAATCCATGCAAAAACATGACACAACTCACAAATGATGTGAAATATATTCCTTTCGTTCTGACATTTTGGCATTCTGGCTCAAAGCCACGTGTTCGATATTCATCGATAATCGATGTATATTTAGTTATCGATCCCTATGATGTACATCGATAGCCAGCTCTAGCCCTATCTATGATGACAATTTTGGAACGTTTGTTTAAAGTATTTTCTTAAATAAATATATGCACTAACTGACTTTTAGAGATAAATTGTAATCCTTTGTTTTTGCATGAAATGCACAAAAAATGCACAAAAATGCAAATGTTACCTCCGAATCCATCTCGACATTTGCACTTGAAGCTCCCCGGCAAATCTTCACAATCTGCATTATTCTGACAGTAACCACCAGCTTGGCATTCATCGATATTCTGTTCGCAGTTGTCGCCCTTCCAGCCTGTATGGAAATTAAACATAAACAATAAAAATTGAATTTAAACAAAATGCGAAATGAAGTGTCGAAACATATTTTTTCTCACAACAATAAAATTATATATTTCTCCAGCCTATATGAATATAAACACAAACAACAACAAATGAAAATTCAAAAAAGAAGACAGTGTTGAAATATATTTTTCATTTGTCTTACAACACAATATATACTCTCCCAAAAAAGAAACGCATCATGAAAAAAGCAATTTCATGTAGCAATGAATTAAAACGTGATTCATTTACAAAAGGTTTTGCTCTGTTTATGAGTCATATGGTGTTTATGTTTTGAAACATCACAACAAAACGCACCATCCGTAAAATACCCGTATTTAACAGCATGATTTTCAATTTCGGCGTGTAGTGTCACAGAATACACAATTCACATGCAATGCACGTGAAAGTTGGGGATCAGATAGTCTCAATGATGGGTATAGAGGTTGATCGCTGTCTGTCGATCATTCACTGTATTTGGAATATTGTTGACGAACGCAAAATTCCTCGTGAACGCAAGTGAAGCCAATCGTCATATCGTCATTGGTTAGCTTGAAGCTGGCCAGTCTCAACGTGCAGTTGCCCGACGCATTAATGTTCACCAAAGCACCATTTCACGGCTCTGGGAGATATATCGCCGGCAGAATGTGGTAGCAGATGCCCCTCGTAGTGGGCGATCTCGAGCGAGCACTGCGGCGCAGGATCGCTACATCCGGGTACAGCACCTGCGTCATCGAACAGCTACGGCGACCAGTACCGCTCGACAAATACCCGGATTTAGGAGGCTTTCTGCACAGACCGTCAGGAACAGGTTGAGAGAGGCTGGTTTACGTGCCAGAACACCTTATTTTGGCCCTGTGCTTCGACAACAACATCGTCGACATCGATTTTAATCAACGTTCAGGCCTGGAACCTACCGGATTGGCGTAGAATCTGGTTCAGTGATGAATCACGATTTCTATTGGAACGACGCGATGGAAGAATGCGGGTGTACAGACGTCGACGTGAACGTTTCGCCGACGCTTGCGTTCCCCAGGTGGACAGATTCGGCCGGGGCGGTGTTATGATGTGGGGAGAGATCACCTGCCGTAGGAGAAGTTATTTGGTGATGATCCAAGGCAACCTGACAGCTCAACGGTACTGTGACGAAACCATACGCCCACACCTCCTTCCAATCATTGATGGGCGGTGGGGTAGCCTAGTGGTTAAAGCGTTGGCTCGGCACGCCGAAGACCTGGGTTCAAATCCCCACATGGGTACAATGTGTGATGCCCATTTCTGGTGTCCCCCGCCGTGATGTTGCTGGAATATTGCTAAAAGCGGCGTAAAACTAAACTCATTCATTCCAATCATTGATCGCCAGAGGGAGTTGTTTCAACAGGACAATGCCAGGCCCCACACAGCACGTCACACTAGAGACTTCCTCCAGAACCACAACATCAATGTGCTCCCCTGGCCCTCAAGATCACCGGACTTAAACCCGATCGAACATCTGTGGGATGCCCTGGACAGACGGGTGCGACGCCGTAACCCTCAGCCCCAGACACTTCAGCAACCCGCACAGGCACTACAGGTGGACTGCGATTGGGCAACACGAGATTCTGAGACTTATTCGTTCGATGCCGAGGCGATGCCGTGCAGTTCTGGATGCCCACGGTGGTCACACGAGGTATTGACTTCAGCGGCACCACACGTCTCCATGTGACACTCAAACTGACTTTCCTCGAGTTGGTGCCAAAGACGGATAAGTCTGCATTCCCAGTGTGCAAGTTAGCTATATTTCATTGACTCATAAAGCCTACAAGATGTTTCAAAATAAACATAAAAATACAGTTGAAATTCCTATATGCGTTTCTTTTTGGGGAAGGTATATTTCTCCAGCCTATATGAAATTAAACAAAACAACAAAAAATTAAAAGAAGTGTCGAAGTATATTTTCCTTTCTCTCACAACATAATATATTAATTTCCTTTCTGTTGACCATTTGTTTTTATTTCCTTATTCATTTACCTATAATTGTTGGGGTTGGAGATTGGAACCCCAGATCAGACCACGTCAAGACTTTGAGAAATCAATGCTTACCCATATTGCATATCTTCTCTCCCGTGTGTTCATGGCATGTATAATGGCCCGATTCATCGTTCTGTGCCTTGCAGTAAATCTCACACACAGAACCGTACCAGTCTGGGTCACAGTAGGCACGAAACTGTATTTTCAGCCTGAAGAAGCATAGAAACAGTGATGAAATAGATAAATAAAATAAAAATTCATTGTCGAAAACCAACCTGACATCGAAACATCTCTCCTGTATCCAGCTTCTTAAGTTAGAAATATTGATTAAAAGCATACAAATAATAAAGTAAAACGCGAATAATCAAGTCTAACAAATCGGAGGTGGATATCATGAACACCGTTTTACAGCAACGAATTTGCCACTGAATCACTTTCTTAGTCACATAGTTAAACCCTAGATCAAGACAGGCTATTCATATGATAGCAGTAGGGACAGTAGGCGTACTGGTGGACTGCCGTGATATTGCTGGAATATTGTTAAAACGGCGTAAAACTATACTCACTCACTGATGGCTGGTGGTGCTATAATTATGTTAATTCAACATGCGAAAGTAGCCTGATGGATATTTTCTAAATTGTGCCCCTTTGATCTTCAAGCGGGAGGAAAGACCCACTGATTCCTTTACGAAGCACGGATATTGTTTGACAAACCAAGACACACAGTCCGAATCCGGGATTCGAACCCACGGTCAAAGGCTTCTGGCACTCTTGCAGCGCCTTTCAAAACCTTGTCCACCGAGCTAACGTTTTCCACATAAGAATTATTTCCTATCACTCACGTTGTTCTGTGGGACAAGGTGTACGTCTCGTACAGGCTCCCCTCGGCTTTGGGGCTGACAAAGAAGTTTTCCAACACCTTTGCCAAGTTGTCCATATGATCGTGACCGGTACCTGGGTCATCATCGTAGACGTCGACCTTCACTTTTACCTTGGACTGAGAACAAACAACGATGTTTTTTGCATGTTAAAATATCAGTTTGATATGCTAAAGGTTACGGTTGTTGTTGATATTGATATGATAAAACCTGTAGTTGTTGCTGATATTGATATGATAAAACATATGACTGTTGTTGATATTGATATGATAAAACCAACGGATGTTACTGATATTAACATACCAAAACCTATGACTTGCTGGTACTGATATGATATGATAAAAACCTACGGTTGTTGCTGATATTGATATGATAAAACCTGTGACTGTTTCTCATATTGTATGGTAAAACCTGTAGTTACTGATATGGATATGATAACAGCTGTGACTGAAACCTTCGACAAGTGGAACACTAAAATTATGAAACTTACAGGAATTGAGGCCACGGGTATGACAAAACGATAAGAACCTACAGGAATTGAGGCCACGGGTATGACAAAACGATTAGAACTTACAGGAATTGAGGCCACGGGTATGACAAAACGATTACAACCTACAGGAATTGAGGCCACGGGTATGACAAAACAATTAGAACTTACAGGAATTGAGACCACGGGTATGACAAACCGATTAGACGTCCCTCCGATGTTAGTACCAAATACTATGTTGTTCTGTTCATGCATTACGCCTGTTTCCTTTTTAAGCAAGGAACAATCATGGATACTGTGGGAGCTGAAATATTGAATGATCATGACATCAGTTTAAATACGAGCTTGACCAAGAAACAACACTTAAGCTTTCAATACACCATCCATATGTCAGACCAGCGAACACTGGAACAACATCAAAAGAGGTAGGACTACATTTAAACACAGTTAGGGCTAAATGCCCAGTGCTGACAATGATCTTCCGATAGTTAATATTATTTGTATTAACGTGTTTAAAAGAACATTGTAATACGTGGCCATTGTGAATGATATATTTAATACACAAGCCAGACCTACGAAATAAACATATATTAAAGCTAGGTCGATGCACATTACAAATTGATGCTCTGTCTGCATTGCATATACAAGCTGAGGAAAGGCAGGGTAGCCCAGTGATTAAAGTGTTCGCTCTTCACGCCAAAGACCTGGGTTCAATACCCTACATGAGTACAATGAGTGAAGCCAATGTTACCTGCCATGATATTGCTGGCATATTGCCAAAACAGGCGTAAACTCGAGCTCACTCACACATTCACTATATAAGCTGATCAAGGAATGGTATCTAGCGATATTGAACACCTTATGAAGCTGATTAAGGAATGGAATCTAGCGGTATTGAACATCATGTGAAGCTGATCGAGGAATGGAATCTGGCGGTATTGAACTTCGTGTGAAGCTGATCAAGGAATGGAATCTGGCGGTATTGAACATCGTGTGAAGCTGATCGAGGAATGGAATCTGGCGGTATTGAACATCATGTGAAGCTGATCGAGGAATGGAATCTGGCGGTATTGAACTTCGTGTGAAGCTGATCAAGGAATGGAATCTGGCGGTATTGAACATCATGTGAAGCGGATCAAGGAATGGAATCTAGCGGTATTGAACATCATGTGAAGCTGATCGAGGAATGGAATCTGGCGGTATTGAACTTCGTGTGAAGCTGATCAAGGAATGGAATCTGGCGGTATTGAACATCGTGTGAAGCTAATCAAAGAATCGAATCTGGCCGTATTGAACATCGTGTGAAGCTGATCAAAGAATCGAATCTTGCAGTATTGAACATCGTGTGAAGCTGATCAAGGAATGGAATATGGCGGTATTGAACATTGTGTGAAGCTGATCAAGGAATGGAATCTACTTGTATTGAACATCGTGTGAAGCTGATCAAGGAATGGAATCTCTGGCGATATTGAACATCCTGAGAAGGAGATCAAGGAATGGAATCTGGCAGTATTGAACATCGTGTGGAACTGATCAAGGAATGGAATCTAGTGGTATTGAACGTCGTGTGAAGCTGATCAAGGAATAGAATCTCTGGCGATATTGAACATCCTGAGAAGGAGATCAAGGAATGGAATCTGGCAGTATTGAACATCGTGTGAAGCTGATCAAGGAATGGAATCTGGCGGTATTGAACATCCTGAGAAGCTGATCAAGGAATGGAATCTGGCGGTATTGGACATTGCCTGAAGCTGATCAAGGAATGGAATCTGGCGGTATTGGACATTGCCTGAAGCTGATCTAGGAACGGAATCTGGTGGTATTGAATATCCTGAGAAGCAGATCAAGGAACGGAATCTGGCGGTATAGAATCGTGTGAAGCATACCGAAACATGCCGGCAACAAGCATGCATGTAACAAATGTTATATTTGGGATAATACTTCCTTCTATATACGTAGGGGCGGTGGGTGGCTAAAGTGTCCGCTTGTCACGCTGAAGACCCGGGTTCGATTACCCACATGGTTACATTGTGTCACCATTTCTGGTGACCCCGCCGTGATATTGCTGGAATATTGCTAACAGCCGCGTAAAACCATATTCACTCACTCCTTCTACGTAATGTGCCTCACAGACTCAGTCATGGGGGTCTTGTAATCCCAGATTTAACCTTTGCTACATTTGTCTACTTTCTAAGAGGGATTGTGCATTCCAATATGCACTCAATGTGTGTAACCGAAGTGTATTCACGCGTTTGTGACACACGTACTGTATGTAACATCGACCGTGTAACATTAAGTTAAATTGAGTATGACGTCACCAATCAATGTTTATCATCCAAAACAGTGTTCCACAGGAGATATTGCTTGTGTGAGATCAGACGATATCTCCAAGGAGATATCATTTTGACAGTAGATTTTGCACAATGCCCTAACAATGCTATGACGCAATGAACTTGATGACGTCACACTGCTATGACATCGCTACACTGTGTTCAGAGATGTACATTTTTCATTGAAAACTAATGAAGAGTGACTTTTGATGATAAATAGAATCTCACCCTTGTGTCTTCTGATATCAAATATATCAACACTCGTTGATAAAAGTAAAAATGTCCTCGACAAGCCCCGGATATTTGTTACTTTATCAACTCGTGGTGATATATTTGATAACAAAAGACACTCGGGTGAGATTCTCTATTTCTAAGACTTTGGGTGATAAAACACAAATTACAGGGAACTGGCATTCAAAACAAAGGCTGAAAATATCTTCACAGATCATGCGCCATTCTCTACACAGGATATGCATGCATATTATATATAGAGCATACCTTTTGGTTCTTTTCCTTTACAGGAGTGAAAATTAAAAAAAACATGGCGATATTAATAATCTTGTAGCATTGTATTCATCATATAAAGATCATGGGCTAGCTTTATCCCAAGGGTGCAAAAACACCACTTCAATTTCTGATGAAATTAGGTCTTTGAATGGCATTTAGAAGTGATAGGCATGAGGAAGAAAGTTTTATGGATGTCAGCTACTTTATTATGACGAACACAACGTTTCGGGGTGTAACCTTACTCCTTCATCAGGCGAATGAATGGCATAAGGCAGAGACTGCCAGAGAGCATACATCTGTACATGTAAGGACAACTTATAAGACAACAAAGATGGAACCAACAGTTACCTGGCATTGATGAGTGATTGGCAAGAACAAATGGAAGCCAACTCGTAACAGTTAATTAGCGCGATTGTGTTCCTCATAACAAAGATGTTGACATCCATACAACTGTCTTCCATGAGTGAAATTAGTTCTAAAAAAGGAAGAATGTTTTCCAAATTATTGCAGTCTGGATATAACATAAACTGTCGGCGTTTGTTCACTCCTACAGCATTCAACGAAAATATTGCTTTTGTATTGAATGTTTTTGGAATGAAACAAAAGCAACTTTCTATGATGCGTTTTGGTTTGTATAAGCTGAGACTCATTTGTTTATTTTAATTTATCCATACGATCATTTCAACAAACTATTCAAGAAGGTTGATATACTCACTCCGATTCGTCTACACAAAGAGTAAACTTCGGATCGCACTGGTTGCCACAACCAATCCAAGAAAAAACGGACTCGCAGCAGTTTCCATTGGACCCTTTCCCACTGGAGAAGAAACTGTGAAACTTCAAGTCCAACTTCCCCGAGGCCTTGACTTCCTGTAAATTAGACACACGATAGAATAATTTGGAGTGAGTGAGTATGGTTTTACGTCGCTTTAGCTGACTCGCTGAGTATGGTTTTACGCCGTTTTTAGCAATATTCCAGCAACATCACGGCGGGGGACACCAGAAATGGGCTTCACAAGTTGTAACCATGGGGGAATCGAACCCGGGTCTTCGGTGTTACGAGGGCACGCTTTAACCATTAGGCTATCCACCACCCCACAAGTAAATTTTAGGTGGACATCAATCACTGAGAATTCGTTCACTGAAGGTTTAAGGAACTTTGAAATCATCACTTTCCTATGAGTTTCTGGGTCCCGGTATTTGTGTTACCCAGATGCTTTGTATAGCTTGTATGGCTACCATTCACTGTTCATTTAGTTTATGAGGAAAAATTGTCAGTTCCCTCCTTAATGAATGAGTGAGTGACTACGGTTTTACGCCGCTTGTAGCAATATTCCGACAACATCACGGCAGGGGGACACCAGAAATGAGCTTCACACATTGTACCCGTGTGGGGAATCGAACCCGGAACTTGACGAGCGAACGCTTTAACCACTTCGCTACCCCACCGCCCCTTTAATGAATGATAACGTTTAACGTTTCCTCCTTAATGGATGACAGCATGATAAGTGTCCTCTTTAATGAATGATAACATGATAAGTGTACTCTTTAATGGATGATAACATGATAAGTGTCCTCTTTAATGAATGATAACATGATAAGTGTCCTCTTTAATGAATGATAACATGATAAGTGTCCTCTTTAATGAATGATAACATGATAAGTGTCCTCTTTAATGAATGATAACATGATAAGTGTCCTCTTTAATGAATGAAAACATGATAAGTGTCCTCTTTAATGAATGATAACATGGTATGTAGCATAACTTATTTGCCACCTTGAGTTTATTGAATTTTTATAGGGTATGATTTTATCAATGATTATTGGTTTAAGTTTCCGCATCCCGGTTACTTTAGCGCATGGAGATGTTACTAATGTTACCTAGTTTGTTTCCATAGATTTTACTTCTTTATCCTAAAGAACATCAAAGATGTCAAGCCCTTGGGGACACGAGGCATTGAATAAAGTATTATCAGTAGGGCCATCCCATCATCCACAGAAAAACGGAGTAGGAGGCGTAAACAATAGGCTGAAAATTAGACTCCTTCACCTGAGTTGAAATCAGTAATGGTACAAGGAACAGGGCCGTATTCAAGATTGTAATATGTATAAAGCGACCAGCGTGTGCGCGTGTGCGTGTGCGTGTGCATGTCAGGCAAGGCACGGGGGGGGGGGGGGATTAAACCCCTTGACATAATAAATTGCACACAGGCATTATCATGTAAATCTGTGTCGGTCATAATGCCATTTCTTGGACCTGATTCGCCGATAATTACTTTGGGAAAATATGCGGTAAAACCTAATTGACTCCTGTCTCAATTCAACATTCTTTGAAATTAGTCTATTTGAACGAAACAAAATACCGTTGGCAACTATATATCATCAATATAAAGATGTAACATTCAAACATTGTTGGAAGTTACATTCACGTATTTTATTCAGGTTTAATATAGATGCAATGTAATTTCTGCCTTCACAACAACAGCGTATGGGTACCCTCTTATACACAGTACTTCGCTTAGTTTGGGCAAAACGATAATCATTCTTCGTTTGCTTATTCCATGATACATCTAACAGGAATTGAATGGCATATAGAAATATTTACCACTAGTCATAACCCCGCCGAAAGGGTGTCTTCTTAGGGCCGTATATCATTAACGTGTTTCTTCAAAACCTTATTATCTACCTCAATGCTTTCGCTATTGGATACGGCGTTTGCCTTCACTGTTGATAGCTATGTATCAACGTAAGTTTTCTATAGACTGTCGCTAAAGTAGGCAACAAATGTAAACATATCAACACATCACTAGGCGATTATATATTACTCTGCGTCCATACGTCATCAAAAAGTAAAAGAGAATTCAAGGACGCACTTTATGCTTAGGTATATACATGTACTATATTAAACCCCTTTATAAGAGATGATAGATTCAACGCGTCTTTGGATTTGTGCCAGAAGAGAAGGTTCTGGGATCCATGGAATCACAATGATTTAACATTCATTATGAAAAAGTGTATTTGCAGCCATCTTAATGGTGTGCATCTGTCTAATTCTTGATTTTATGTTTTTTTCATTTTGTTATACACTATAATGTCTACTGCTTTTTTAATAGATATATGGGACATTGACTAAGTGGCTTTGAATGATATAAAATAAACTTAAGAGTTTTAAAGTTCCCAGTCTCTGACAGGCAATATGTGAACTGTTATTGACTAGGCAATTGGTCAGATCCCGAAATATTTCAACCATTTTGCAAATAACAGATTGAATTTTCTTAAGAAACTTTACACATCACAACACACTATCAAAGCTGTGATTAGAATTTAGAAAACATAGAAATTTAGAAACCATACTTTTGACTTTCGTTATCTTTTAATGCTATCGTTTTCAATCCACTGTTGACGAAATTATGCATGTGAGGTGGTGAGGTGAGGTGAAATTGGGTTTAACGTCGTGCTTGAGAATATTTCGCTCATATGACGACGTGCATTCGTGTGTATGTGTATGTGCGGCTGCTTTTACTAGCCCAGACTGAAGCTGTTTTTATAGTGCTAGTCCACTGAGATACCACGCCGCAGTGAAGCATGAAGACCCCACTCAGACACATTATACTGACTCCGAGCCGACCAGTCCTTGTTGTACCCATTAATGCCGAGCGCCAGACAGGGACCACCAAGTACCATATTTTAACGTCTTTTGGTATGACGCGGTCGGGGATCGAACCCGCGACCTTCCCCTCTCCGGGCGGACGCTCTAACCACTACACCACGGAGGCGGTCTAATTATACATGTACAACTAAATGCATGCATACAGTGGTAAGTAGCTGAGGTCGTGTAGATATGTCCCAATGCTCCACAGAATGCAATTGTCTGGATAAAATATACAGATTACAGAACCAACTTTAAGTAAGATTTTTATCATACATGTAAATGGACTTCAAAGCAGTGTTTAGATAGGCGAGATGTTCAGATTGGTAGGTATTTCGCAACCGAAATGTTATGATGAATTAGTTGTTGCCATGTACAATTCCAATAATTGTTTTCGATGTTACTTTTGTTGGTCTGGTTTGAGGGCATTTAACTAACAAACCTAGACTAACAACTAGTCTCTGAAATGAGCATATTTTACTAAAAAAAGTTCATAGTAAAAAACAAATATATATAATGAAAAGGAGATCTGACACTTTCTTCATTTCCTGAAGCTGAGTAAATCTAGACTTGCCATATTTTCTAGACTTGCGTGGCCTTTCTTGGATATATTTGCTTCAGGGTCTGTACGACAGACTACTAACAAACCATACTGTGTATTGTGTTCAAACAATGCAAAGTAGAGATCATTCATTCATTCATTCATTCATTCATTCAATGGATCATCGCATTCAATGTAACCCAGTCACTTTATACAACACAACGAATTCGAAACACACACTCAGTCGTAGTATTTATCTTACGCCTGTAGAACCTGTCAAACCTGAACAGTCAAAATATTACACACCCTAAATATACTTAAACATCACTTTGACATAATATATTGTGGGGCGCGGTGGGCGAGCTGTCTAAGGCGCCAGGCTAGTGATCCAGCGAGCTCACCTGTGACCGGGTGTAAAAAACCTTGGAGTCAACTTTGTGCGCAGACTCTTTCAGTGTTGTCAGTGTAGTGTACAGTACCCAACCCTGTGCACTTAAGAGAACCAAGGAATCCGTTGGTAAATGAACAGATGGTGGCAATATGAATACGTGCAAACACCTAGTTGCGGGTACAGCAAAGTGCAGTAAACTTGGACAAAGCACAGTGACTATGTGTTCCAGTCCACCCAGCTGTGAATAGGTACCTGGTAAGGGTGAGAAAGCCACATTACCTCGGTTCGCCTAGTGGCTGCAAGAGTTGTATGATCCGCAGGGAGTTGAGATTGATAATACGATACGTTTGAGACTGAGGGGGAAAACAAAGCGCCTTTGAGAAGCTGAGCTGGTTATTGGCGCTATACAAATATTAGCATAATAATAACATATTGAAAGATCAAATCTTTACGAAGTATGAATGTTCCACATAAAGCTTTTCGGGTTGTTAAGGCCGATGTTAGGGTAAAATAGAGTGTCGACACTGGTGGTCGATATCAAGTTCAGTGAGTGAGTGAGTGAGTAAGTGAGTGAGTGAGTGTTATATGCCATAGCAACACAGCAGGTTTACAGCTTTTTAACGTCCTACACAGTCTCGGACAGAACAGTATTAAACTCCACTTACAACGGTACAAGCGGTATATGGGTATATGAAGTATGTACACAGGCTTCCCTCTGTCATGTTCATGCACGATATGTACATATCTATAAAATATGGTTTTCAAAAGGACGCAGATAAATGCAGTAAAAAGCAGTGAGCCTTGAAGGGTTGGGCAGAATTTAATATTACTCCCTATCGTAGTGTACATTTTAAGAGCTCAGAGCAAGTCAGATCACAATTTTTCGCTTTGTTCGTCAGGGGTTGTTTTGTTTGCTTAAATGGTGGGTGAGTTTAGTTTAACGCCTCTTCTAGCAATATTATAGCAATATCACGACAGGGGACACCAGAAATGGGTTTCACACATTGTACCCATGTTGGGAATCAAACCCGGGTCTTCGGCGAGACGAGCAAACGCTGTAACCACTAAGCTACCCTACCGTCCCTAGTTTGTTTGAAACGTCCACGTACGTCAGTTATCCGACCAAACAGATTCTACTGGGTGTAAAGATCAAATAGTATGAGCCCTCAGCGTGTAACGAATCTAATCAAGACCAAACAATCTTGTGACTGACATCATGAGCATCGATCTACGAACTGGGGGATACGATGACATGCAAATATAGCACAAACAATCCGATTCACCACTCGATTCATGCTACTGTCATATCAAACTCATAAGGACCACTACTGGCAAACAAGGACAAATTTGACCGGTGCAGAGAACGCGTTTACGAGAAGGAGGCGGTGCACGGCAATGAGCAAACCCATTTGGTTTGTGAAAGGTAGAGTAGATGTGGGCCAGTGCACGTGCATTACATGACGATGAAATTGATTCCGCGCGGTCTGTAAATAATCGAGTCTGGACCAGACAATCCAGTGATTAACAGCATGAGCATCGATCTGCGCAATTGGGAACCGATGATATGTGCCAACCAAGTCAACGAGCCTGACCACCCGATCCCGTTAGTCGCCTCTTACGACAAGCATAGTCGCCTTGTGTGGCAAGCATGGGTTGCTGAAGATCTATTCTACCCCGGATCTTCACAGGTCTAAAACGTAGTACTGTATATGCCTCTGACACGTATCATACCTGCCCACGCTCACGCGTTTGGCTTTTCTCATTCATGTCACGCTCTCACAACAAAACGGAAACATCTCGGAAACACCAAACATGATTCAAATGAAAATTAGAAATAAAAGTAAGTAAAAAAGCACACAAATAGGTCTGAATACATCCTTTTCAGTGACTTTTCTGAGAAGGGAATTTGCAAATATGTGTTGGCTTTGGGGGGGCTTCCGGTCCTTGGACACTCAAGCTTTATTCTCCCTTGGGGTTAGAAGCTGTGCAAGCACAGGTTACCTCTATTCTAACTTAGAATACCCACGTCGCTACGAACGACTTGCATGGATACACTGGAAACAGTTTAATTCCTGTATTCCACAGACGTCGCGTATTACAATACACTCGGGCCTATCTGCTTCATACTCCCCTTGGGGGCAATAAAGTGTCTACATTTCCATAAGAATGTTTCAACACAATCAAAGACCTACAACAAGCAGGTCAATATTTACGCAGCAATAAATCGTCTTAACACTTTTAGGACACAGTAAACATTGTAAAGAGAGACATGTAGACATGTGGGCATGTACATATATATGAGAGAGAGAGAGAGAGAGAGAGAGAGAGAGAGAGAGAGAGAGAGAGAGAGAGAGAGAGAGAGAGATAAGTGATGATATTTTATTGTCATGGCAATACATGACTTGACAACAATCTGCACATCATTGAAACCCTGGATAGTAAATGTTTCCGACAAATGTTTTCTGTGCCTCCTCCATCAATTTTATGTATTTAATTTATCCATACGATCATTTCAACATGGGTACAATGTGTGAGGCCCATTTCTGGTGTACCCCGCCGTGTTATTGCTGGAATATTGCTAAAAGCGGCGAAAAACTAAACCCACTCACTTCACATGCTTATGATATAGTCGGAATCATAAAAAGAGATTTTAGCTTTAAGAAAAGAGATATCGTATTATTTGGGAACACTAACAATCCCTTATAATGGCATTAAATAATGTTTTGTAGAAGCTCGGTAATCTGGCTTATCGATTATATTGACCTATTTACTTGCATATTTGTTAAATTAACGTTGCTGACTTAATAACGTGATGATAGGTACTATGGTGCAATATTAGATGCATATTTAAATTACATTTATTAACGATCTGGAATATGTGTTATCAACACTCACAAACTCACTCACTCATTTCTAAAACTCGTTAAAGGTGGACTTTTTCAACATTGGTCTGAACATCGTGGTAGAGGATACCAGAGGATGTTGATGACGTCAAACCATTACATCAACACCACCATGGTTGTCTGGTTATTTTACCCTAGCCCAGGTTAAACAGCCATTCTCAGTTAAGTTGTACAAATGCTGTCGGAGTGGTTACAGTCCCTGCTATCCATAAAGTGAAACTGATTTTCATGTGAAATTGACAGTTTTCAATAGTGAAATGTCATAGAAGTTTATGGTAAACTCCAATAGTCACAAACATTTGAGAAAATATTTGAAACTGACTGTTCCTTTACTGTTGGTTATGCTTTTTGTGCTGTCGGTGATAGATATTGCCGTCAATGATTCTCTTCTAGATAATATTCCAAAGACGAGTCAACCTTGTAAACCAGCATAATAAAATTTCAAAGTGAGTTTTTATATTTAAGATAATAAAATCCATGGATGAGAAAGAAACAGAAAGACAATTTGTTTCAATTTTGTCGGTAGAAGTAACGTAATTTACGTTATGGTAACTGATGTGCAGAACATTTACTACATATAAACAAGTTAAACAAGTGAAATGAGTTGTATTCTATGCAGATAACAACATTGTTTTCATAGAAGTTTCAACTGATCAACAAGGAGAATCGACAGAACGAACTAACCTATTTTATCTTTAGTTATTAGAACGATTTAAGGATGTAATCATACGTGGCGGCTACAATAAAATAAGTCTCATACGAGTTGATGTTGGCCCTAATCCATTTAAATGGATAGCATAACCGTGTATGTTTCCAAACATTAAATCACCAAAACGGAGCAATGTAGCCCTCATCCTGGACATGTAATATAAGGATGTAATTTACGTTTAGTAATTTGCGTTTAGTACATGTTCAGAAATTCCGTGTAAGTGAAAATGTGTGGAATAAGTGTTTTTCAATGGTAAGGATGGCTGTACTGTTTTGCCACATGATGTATAATGTTTCTGAGTTACGTTTTTGTAACATTATGATAATGTATTGATTATTCAAGTTAAATACTTTCATAATTCAGACATATTTCATGAAAACCATCCTCTGCCGTCCATGCATTGCCCTGTAACGTAACTTACAAGAATTGTGACGTAAATTACTTGTCAGTGAATCTACATTATTCGTTTCTGTATAAATCACTGGTGTATACAGTAAGCTGAATATTGAAATATATGGTTTCCTATCAAGTAACAAAGCAGTAAACCCGTGATTGAGTCGGAGGGGTTTTAATTTAAAGATGTAACAAGAACCATGTTCAGTGTTCGATAATTTGTTGATGTAGGTCTTTATATAACACTTGTAAAACTGCACACTTGGTATCATGATAATACTTAAAAACATGCATGTTTATTCTTAAACAAATGGCTATTGGGAAACTGTTCAAAGTAGTGATGCCATTGCATGCGATTCACAATAATGCATTTATAAAGACTTCTATTTACTGATAACGTAACTTACAACGTAAATTACATTACTTTATTTGGGATTTCTGAGAGATTCCACAGGGTTTGGAAAGTGACATTATGTTAAATGATGGACTTTATACATTGTTGCTTGAACTGTGGTCAACTGTTGCAGATATTATGGCTTAATCTCAAGCAGAGAGACAAAGAGACTACAGACAAGTTTGTTGAAACTTATACTGAAGCTGACATCACTGATATGCTCACTGGCCTTGATGATGATATCACTACAGTGATCATTATGGAATGGAGGAAAGTAACAACTGAGGACGGAAAGCAGAGAATGAAGATAATTGATGTACACATCCCAAAAGCGGAATTTCTACCCCAAATGAAACAACACTTCATAGAAGTTACAGAAACTGTTAAGCGGGTGAAGAACCAGTTTAAGGAGTTCCGAAACATGAAAGATAACCTTCATCAGCAACATGTTTTGGTCCAGATGGACTTCGCTGAAAATTACAGTTGACAGAGTATGGACGAGGTACAGTCCGCCTATTGGAATCAGGAAATGGTCACTCTACACCCTGCTGTTATCTACTACCGGGATGACAATGGAGAACTGCAGCACAAGAGCAATGTTTATGTCTCTTCTGTCTTACAACACAACTTTTCAATGGTATTTGCTATCCTCCAAAAACTCATTGAAGATGTAAAATCTATTTGCCCAAATGTCACTCATGTGCATTACTGGACCGATTCGGCTACGGCTCAGTACAGAAACAGAAGTGCATTTGATGTCATAGCTCGTCATCAGACACTCTTTGGATGCAGAGGATCATGGCAGTATTTTGAGTCCGGCCATGGTAAAGGTGCTTGTGATGGGATTGGAGGTCCGGCCAAACGTATGGCAGACAACGCTGTCAACACACAAAAACTAACATTCAGAGTGCCTACGACTTCTACCAGTGGTCAAAATCAACTTCAAGTAAGATCTCATATTTCTACATAGAAAGAGATGGTTTTGACCTGGCAACTACGCTTGTTCAATCCCGACAGAAGGATGTTAATCCAGTCAAGTGGACATTGAAGCTTCACTCTGTCTCAAGTGTTCCTAATAGTCCAGGTAACCTGATGACACGAGAAATGACGTGTACGTGTTCGGAATGTTTTGAGGTGGTGGGATTTAAGGTCAGCACAGCCTGTGGATGGAATGTTCAGCCTCTCTTCAAGACACAGAAGATGCAGAGATCTACACAAGCATCAAACGGAGAGTCTGATTCAGGATCTAATGGGACAGGATCTAATGTCACCAAAAACAGGAATGTCGAGATGATACATGAGTCAGTTCAAGCTCTTGACGAAAATGTTGCCGAGGCTAATGCAGTGCCAGTTCAAGCACACAAGGATAAAGTTCTGTCCGTTGATGATTACGTCTGTGCTCTGTATGCAGTGAATCATATATTGGCAAAGTCACCAACATAACGAGGACAATGAGGTGTTCATCACATTCATGGAACAAGCATCCAAGCAACTAAGCACATACAAGTGGCCAGGAAAAGCTGACGAGATATGGGTGGAACAACACAACATTCTCTACATACTACAAGAAAATCCAGTGCCAATGGGTAAAAGCCGTAGAATGTTCAAGCTGAGTGTCACTGATGAACAAACTATTCGCCAGTGCGTTGATAATGTAAATGTGTAATTTATGTTATGGATGACAGTTCCTGGACGTTTTTAAAGATGAAGTTCATGTTGCAGTTTCAAAGTTTTATAAGTTCATACGTCAAACGTTCTTCGCGAGTTCTGCTTATTCTGCTGTGCTCCTTGCTTATCATAGTATCATTAATGTCCATTTAAGTTGTTGACAGGTAATTAACGTCACAGAGGTATTTTGATCTGTGTCTAATGTTCGTGATAATGTTAACCATAAGTTGTTGGTTTTATTAATTAGTTGTCAATTTGGAAGAAAAAATTCTAAATAAAAGTATTCAAGGGTTGCACCTTTTGTCATTTGGTGTTGTTTATTTGTATTAAAATTAACGAAATTGTGTAATTTACGTCACTCAAAAATAGAATGAGTTGTTACGCAGATGACTGTTGGGATCGTTGTGACCACCATGTGTGATTATTGCCTGACGATACAGCATCACAGTGACAGGTGATAACCAAATATGAAACGCAGCAAATATGTTTATCTCTATCATTGAGAAAGCGTATCAATTTTAACAATGGCATTTCCCTTCATACCCAGTATAAAAAGATCTGAAATAATAAAGTGCACACCCAGATGTTGAGATTGCTATTCCACACAAATGACATGCAAAACTGTCTATCTTATTCTGCTATTTTTGAAAATATCAATGTATTGCTGTTAGAAAGGCAGCTGGTCATTATGACTTGGGTGTCTTCAGGGTACAATAGTATAAACAGCTGTCTCAAGGTAATTGTTTGTGCCTGAGTGCTGAATATTTGGTAACAGATTCTCTAATGCTTGTACTTCATGAAAAGTAAAGCAATTTACCGAACTTTAAACATTTCTTTCCCTCGAGTTTCCACTGGCAATTGTACATTTTAACTAAAGCGCCCATTACCCTCGAGTGACAGCGATCACGTTTAACTACAAGCGTTTAACACGGGCCAACCTTTCACCTGACCAGAGAAAGACTGCAGTGTCAACCCCAGTGCATTGACTGATGGTTGTTAGGCCCTCCGTATCTTTTACTGTTTCTCATCTAAAACTTCAACCAGCACGAGAGCCGCCGGGCAACAAAAATGAGTTAAGAAATATATGCTTTTCACTAACTGTGTATTTTTATGAAATTCTAAAATTTAGTTCATTTGGTAACAGTCTTCAAATTAAATTATCAATATTGAGTCGTTTTGCTTCGGAAACGACGAATGATCCTGGTGACTCCTTTGAGAATTACAAGGGGAGAATTTTTTCATCAGGGCATAAATTTTCACGGTGAAAAGTTTCATTATTTACGTCGGAATATAAATTCAGAACGGCGGGAGAAGGGAAACACAGAAATATATACGACTAGCCTTGCACTGGTGGGGCATTGAAGTTCCTCCGTCAGCTTTATATATAGCCTATGTACCAGGAAAAATGGTGATAGGATCTATTGTGATTTAAATGCATTTGTGCTGTTAAATTTGTTAAAGTGCCCATTCCGGTTGGTAAAATATTTTATTATGTAATCTGGCCTCTAGTGCTGAGGACCGTGATAGCTGAGAACTATATAACTGGTTTAACTGATTTTAGTTTGGTTATTGCTAATTGTTGCATGGATGAGATACAAATTATATTTGCTGTCGTTTTTGTGTAGTCCCTGTTTCTTGTATAAATAAAGCTGATTTTAATGTTCAGTAATTGTCACTAATTGCGGCTGTGAGACATAATAGTAAAAACATTAATTTCAAGACGATAAAAGTCAAAACCACTTTAAAAAGGGCGTCGGTGGGAGCTGTATTGCAGCTAGAGATAGTGATTAGGTGTCATCAGATTCACTGCTATCAGCCCAGTCTAGCAGTAATAGGACACGTCAATCTTTCCCTGATTTTTTCATCCAAACGCTATTCATCACCAGTACATTGAAGACCTGACGCCAACCTAACAGCCTACGAAATATAACCTGTATACAAGCTGGACCAGCGTGATCACGTGGTATTTTAAGGGTCGACAGTTTAAGAACACCTGGGCTGCAAATGCAGTTGCATGTGAGTGACAGTCCTGATTAATGACTCATATGCTTCTTCTTGAAGGGTGCAGTGTTTCGATACGGTTCCGATTCACAAAGAAACAATTGTACTTGCGACAGAGTTGGTCTTTGTTTTGCAATCAACAAGAGCTATTTTTAGTACCACGTGTACTGTAATCGCTAGAGTGTGGCAGTCAGTTATTTCAATACGTTTGGAATTCCCTATGTGTTTCCAGAACGTGTTTATTGGTAAAACCATTTCAATAAGGAAATATAAAGACCATGGGAAATTCAGTTACATGGGTTTTAACATAGAGACCAGTCAGATCTTGATTTAGTTTTGAAACCAGGAAATGTCGTTCTGTATCGATTATAATAGTGACTTTTTTACTGTTATCCCATACTAACTCGTGCTTTGTAGTATTTTCCTCAACTCTCTATGCATGCTGGACTTGCTCATGTCTCTTAAAAATAATTATTTTTTGAGTGAGTGAGTGATTTGGTTTGTACGCCGCTTTTAAAAATAGTCCAGCAAACTCACAGCGGGGAGTGAGTGAGTGAGTGAGTTTAGTTTGACGCCGCTTTTAGCAATATTCCAGCAATATCACGACGGGGGACACCAGAGATTACCTTCACACATTGTACCCATGTGGGGAATCGAACCCGGGTCTTCGGCGTGACGAGCAAACGCTTTAACCATTAGGCTACCCCACGGCCCCCCTCGCGACAGGGAACAACCAGAACTGGGATTTGCATAGTGTAACCAATATCACTTTATTAGTACAGTGGAGTACGTTCATATATAACGAATTGTATGATTGTATAACGATTTTGTGGATTCTCCCAAGTGATTCAATATCATGCAACACGTGTTCAACTCACAAGAATATAAGTTTTCTTGTCATTGTTTGTTTGCCAATATCAGCTGGTGGTCTATTCATTCATTTTTTAACGCTCCATGGTTACGCGTGCAGGTGTTAGGTGTAAATTATGGTCGGTATACTGTTTCCCTGAACCGAGGGAGGAAAGAATTTACTGACATCAGTTCCAGAAAACATTCTTTGCTGGTACTACTGATTTATTGAAACGATTCTTTACACGCCATATTAACAGAATGATAAGCTACACACTCTGTAGGGGAAGTAATGTTTCTATTTGTGTATTACGTAACTCAACACGATACGGCGATACGTGGTTATTTCCTTGTTCTTACACTGTCTATATTGTATGTAATATGTAATCTTCTTCCTGTATCGTGGCTTAATCAGCTTATCGAATTTGTTATTCTTTTTGTTTAATCTTGCGTAACGTATTAACCCCTGAACGTTTAGTATGTACATACTAGCACCATGTATTTCCTCAGAGTAACAGCAGGGATATTGTAAATCTTCGGATGTAAATTCTGGAGGAAACTTTAATAAATTCAAGTTCTTTGAGTGGCATTTAGAAGTTGGAGCAATAAGGAAGGATAACAATATAGGGATGAACAACTTCTTGATTGCTGTGAGACCGACGTTTCGGTGTAGGTTCTAACACCGTTATCGAGCAAGTGATGCTAAATAAATTCATTCATTCATTCGGTGGAAACACTTGTTGTTTTTTCGTTCCCATTTAATGTGAACACGTGTAGTACTTGGAAATCCAGTTCCAAATTCTCTTTGCTGTAGTGATATCCAATTGTGTGATCATGTAAATCTGGTCTCCCCTGACAAGTAGATTGTTGTTAAACACCAAGAAAAAATGCAATCTGTAAAATATGTTGTCAATATCAACATTATCGTCATTAATCTTCAGTTATAAAATATGTATAATTTATATCATGACATTCTTATTCTTATATAAATAAACACCCTGATTAAAAACTTCCTGGAACGTGATCGATTGGCTTAAACTGCATAACGACCATGAGGTAACTACTCCATAATCATAACCATCTCATATGTAGGTGTGTAGGTTGCCCCGTATTTTATGTTCGTGTCTAAATCTCTGTCTCGGGGCATTACCTACACACGCCACACCAGATCTCGATGACGGTGGACATGAGTGTGTTTGTCATATATCCGCGGGCTATGTATACCTTGACGTGAACTCGGAGTCGGGGGCAGACTCGTGTACGTCACTTGTGCTTTTACTCAACTGTTGATTACAGCATTATATACACCTGGTGGTGTACTTGCGTGATATACTTGTGTGTTGTACTTGCGTGATGTACTTGTGTGTTGTACTTGAGTGTTGTACTTGAGTGTTGTACTTGAGTGATGTACTTGCGTGATGTACTTGCGTGATATACTTGTGTGTTGTATTTGCGTGATGTACTTGTGTGTTGTACTTGCGTGTTGAATTTGAGTGATGTACTTGTGCGTTGCACTTGCGTGATGTACTTGTCTGTTGTACTTGCGTGATGTACTTGTCTGTTGTACTTGCGTGATGTACTTGTGTGTTGTACTTGCGTGATGTACTGTACGTTTGAATTGTGTACTTGCGTGTTGCAAATTTGCGTGTTGAATTTTGAGTGATATACTTATGTGTTGAATTTGAGTGATGTACTTGTGTGTTGTACTTGCGTGTTGTACTTGCGTGATGTACTTGCGTGTTGCACTTGCGTGATGTACTTGTGTGTTGTACTTGCGTGTTGAATTTGATTGATATAATTGCGTGTTGAATTTGAGTGATTTACTTGCGTGTTGTAATTTGCGTGATGTACTTGTGTGTTGTACTTGCGTGTTATACTTACTTGCGTGATATATGCGCGTCATTTATCTGTGAGATATAGTTTCATGACCAGGATGCTAAATGCAATGAGGATTCATGTAAATAATGCTTTTATCTAACGGGGATTACCCTTTCAAATGCCCAAATTCAGAATTTCAAGACAGATTTTGTGATGAGGGCGTAAGTTCACACGTGCACACCTTTCTCGGAATTCCCTACTTTGTAAGATAATTGCTAAATATAAAATGGAATTTTCCAGGTTCCAAGGAGGAAATAAAATGACAATGTACATGTTCCGTAAGGTTTAATTGGTAGTTTTAGTTTACTTCTGTCTCATGTTCGTTTTGTGTTAAACATCTACTGAGCGATAGCTGTCAGGTGGATGTAACCTGGTGATGCTTCAACCGATCAATCATGGTTTACTGCTGAAGCGTATCTCCAGCTGATCCATCAACTGGCATTTGAGTTTTATAGATAGCGAAAAAAGTGTGTCTTTTTTAAATAAAATCTTGACATATTAATGTCAGCAGGACAACTCTAGCTGAAAATGTTACTTTGTAAAGCACTTGAGATGAGATATCTGTGTAGCAAATATAAGTCAGAGACGCTACTGAAGGAGTTTGAGCGATTAAGGCATTTTGTTCTTAAAATATACATTAGGAATGATTGTAGAATGGAACCTTACGAAATATCATCATCATCATCATCATCATCATCATCATCATCATCATCATCATCATCGTTATTATCACATCATCATCATCGTTATTATCACATCATCATCATCATCGTCAGTATCACATCATCATCATCATCATCTTCATCACCATCGTTATTATCACATCATCATCATCATCGTTATTGTCACAATCATCATCATCATTATCATCATCATCATCAGTCGGGCCGTGGGGTAGCCTGGTGGTTAAAGCGTTCAATGTGTGAAGCCCATTTGTGGTGTCCCCCGCCGTGATATAGCTGGAATATTGCATCAGTCAGTCAGAGGCCGGGTGGGTTCGGGAGAAGAGGGGGCGTACAGCAATATGAATGTGACATGTACCTGTCATGTTGACTTGTTTATCCTACCGTGCTGGTGAGAAAACCACAGCAGTGATTCAACAACACCCACTTCTACTGAAAGCATTCGTTACCCCATCACGTTCTGTGTGAGTCAACAAGGAGGTGTTATTCAACAGGGCGTTCGGCACAAGTCGTTGACTTCGAATGGATGTTGTAACGAAAAACGTGGATTGGGAGAGCTATACGTCCAAACTAAATATAACCTCCTTATCTATACGGTTATTCGGGTTTCCCTGAGGACACGAAGTCTTAAACCGTGGTGTACTTGCGTGATATACTTGTGTGTTGTACTTGCGTGATGTACTTGTGTGTTGTACTTGAGTGTTGTATTTGCGTGATGTACTTGTGTGTTGTTGCGCTTGCGTGTTGAATTTGAGTGATGTAATTGTGCGTTGCACTTGCGTGATGTACTTGTCTGTTGTACTTGCGTGATGTACTTGTCTGTTGTACTTGCGTGATGTACTTGTGTGTTGTACTTGCGTGATGTACTTGTGTGTTGTACTTGCGTGTTGAATTTGAGTGATGTACTTGCGTGTTGCACTTGCGTGATGTACTTGTGTGTTGTACTTGCGTGTTGAATTTGAGTGATGTACTTGCGTGTTGCACTTGCGTGATGTACTTGCGTGTTGTACTTGCGTGTTGAATTTTTAGTGATATACTTATGTGTTGAATTTGAGTGATGTACTTGTGTGTTGTACTTGCGTGTTGTACTTGCGTGATGTACTTGCGTGTTGCACTTGCGTGATGTACTTGTGTGTTGTACTTGCGTGTTGAATTTGATTGATATACTTGTGTGTTGAATTTGAGTGATTTACTTGTGTGTTGTACTTGCGTGATGTACTTGCGTGTTGCACTTGCGTGTTATACTTACTTGCGTGATATATGCGCGTCATTTATCTGTGAGATATAGTTTCATGACCAGGATGCTAAATGCAATGAGGATTCATGTAAATAATGCTTTTATCTAACGGGGATTACCCTTTCAAATGCCCAAATTCAGAATTTCAAGACAGATTTTGTGATGAGGGCGTAAGTTCACACGTGCACACCTTTCTCGGAATTCCCTACTTTGTAAGATAATTGCTAAATATAAAAATGGAATTTTTCAGGTTCCAAGGAGGAAATAAAATGACAATGTACATGTTCCGTAAGGTTTAATTGGTAGTTTTAGTTTACTTCTGTCTCATGTTCGTTTTGTGTTAAACATCTACTGAGCGATAGCTGTCAGGTGGATGTAACCTGGTGATGCTTCAACCGATCAATCATGGTTTACTGCTGAAGCGTATCTCCAGCTGATCCATCAACTGGCATTTGAGTTTTATAGATAGCGAAAAAAAGTGTGTCTTTTTTAAATAAAATCTTGACATATTAATGTCAGCAGGACAACTCTAGCTGAAAATGTTACTTTGTAAAGCACTTGAGATGAGATATCTGTGTAGCAAATATAAGTCAGAGACGCTACTGAAGGAGTTTGAGCGATTAAGGCATTTTGTTCTTAAAATATACATTAGGAATGATTGTAGAATGGAACCTTACGAAATATCATCATCATCATCATCATCATCATCATCATCATCATCATCATCATCATCATCGTTATTATCACATCATCACCATCGTTATTATCACATCATCATCATCATCGTCAGTATCACATCATCATCATCATTATCATCATCATCATCAGTCGGGCCGTGGGGTAGCCTGGTGGTTAAAGCGTTCAATGTGTGAAGCCCATTTGTGGTGTCCCCCGCCGTGATATAGCTGGAATATTGCATCAGTCAGTCAGAGGCCGGGTGGGTTCGGGAGAAGAGGGGGCGTACAGCAATATGAATGTGACATGTACCTGTCAAGTTGACTTGTTTATCCTACCGTGCTGGTGAGAAAACCACAGCAGTGATTCAACAACACCCACTTCTTTTGAAAGCATTAGTTACCCCATCACGTTCTGTGTGAGTCAACAAGGAGGCGTTATTCAACAGGGCGTTCGGCACAAGTCGTTGACTTCGAATGGATGTTGTAACGAAAAACGTGGATTGGGAGAGCTATACGTCCAAACTAAATATAACCTCCTTATCTATACGGTTATTCGGGTTTCCCTGAGGACACGAAGTCTTAAACCGAGCTGGATATTCTGTTTTAATTGTGTTCTATTCATAAATAATGATTGGCGTACATCAGTCCAAAACAATGTCGATGTGGCTGCACCAAAGCGGAGTCTTCATAACATTATACATTTTCAAGCAAAATCGAAATAACAACATGGTAAACAAACTTTGTAAACGTATAGTAATAAAATTCTGATACTGATAATAAGAATGTCCTAACTTTTGATGTACTTAATTACAAAAACGTCAGGCTGAAATTTATAAGGGGAAAATATATTTGTTGTTCAAAACAGATAAAGTTAAATGTAATGTATGTCATAAAGACTCCCTCTGTTCGTACTAGAAATGCCCAGAAGATGAAATGGGCGTTGTATTCGTATGTCCTCTGTATGCCAATGCGCATACCCTTTGTATTTCAACAAAGGACCAAGCCAACTATACAAAACATTACTTTACAAAGTCTTCAGAACTGTCAAATTATATGTGTAGTGAATTTAAAATTAAACTGGAAATGTGTAAGTGCAATGTACTAGAACTGTATGACATACATATATGTATGTGATAATGGTCGTATGTTCTTAAAACCAGTATATTGATTGAGCGAGTATGGGTTTACGCCGCTTTTAGCAATATTCCAGCAATATCACGGCGGGGGACACAAGAAATGGGCTTCACACATTGTACCCATGTGGGGAATCGAACCCGGGTCTTCGGCGTGACGAGCGAACGCTTTAACCACTAGGCTACCCACCGCCCTCCAATATATTGAACTGCAAAATAATAAGATACTTCATACTAAGAACGTCTACAAATTCATTGATAATAGCTTCTCTGATCCAGATTGTTATCCTTAAAGCTGTATGTGTTCCTGTTTACCACCAACTTCTGACCGCCGCCATATAGCTGGAATATTGCTGAGTGCGGCGTATAACTAAACTCACACACTCACTCACCAACAACTTCTACAATACAAACAGTTATTTAATGCAGTTATACAATAGTCGTTATAAATATTCATTTGGCGGGGGTCATAAGGTATATACACGTAAATTACTATGTAGATATCACCCCTAAATCCATTTCAAGAAACTACCACCGCTCCGATAATACACAATGTCACTTATAACTTATTCATAATTGAAATAAAAGCTTAAAAACGTTTTTATCAGCATCATTTCTCCCAAGAGTGTTCCACTTTACTTTCGAATGTATGTCAACATCGCCCCACCCCGGGGACTATATCTCACCTACATACAACGTCGACTTTTCATCATCAATGAAAGCTCTGCCCTCGGGGTCTATCCCTCACCCTCAAAGAGAGGCCAATTTGGCCATGGTTGACCCACTTAAACCTATAAGTTCTCATTGGTATTTTGTGTTTCTATTCAGACTGTTTCTTTGTCAACGTTGATTGAAAGATCTGAACAAGCACATGCAAGATGAAGGACGTGTATACCGGGGTCAGTGTGGGTAAAGGTCTGACTTACAAAACATGACCCCTGTTGCTGATCCCAGCAGACAGGAGCAACTGGTGGCATCCTCATTTAACCCTTACCCTATACTGAGGGTTTAGGTGGATATGTGGGGTACAGTTATTCTTTGGATTAGACGCCATATTGACATCAGAGAAATAGGAGACATGGCGACTCGCGAATGAAACCCCAATACTCACTTCCTGGTGTATTTTAATTAATTGACATCACACAAACATCCCTGTTGCATCACACATTCACCTTGCCCCATCACACTAAAGTCCTGCTCTTTCACACATTCACATTTCACCATCACAAACACACACAATGTTACATCACACATACATCCTGTTCTGTTACACACACACCTTGTAACCTCACATAAACATCCCTGTCACATCACACACACGCCTTGTAACATCACATAAACATCCCTGTCACATCACATAAACATCCTGTTCTGTTACACATACACCTTGTAACATCACATAAACATCCCTGTCACATCACACACACATGTACACCTTGTAACATCACATAAACATCTCAGTTCCATCACACATACACCTAGCCCATCACACAAAAGTCCTCTTCTTTCACACAAAAACACCTTTCCATCGCAAGCACACATTCTGTCATATCACACGTGACCCTGTCTCACCTCATCACCCCCAACCCATGACAACAATCTATAAAAGTATAGATAGCCCACTGGGTAACCAACTTATCAACATCATCTGTAAGTACTAAGTCTCTCCATAACAGCTCACTATACACATCTACCTCACACAGTTAATCTAGTCTTCACGGCTCACTGCGTTTCTTCAATGAGTATTGCTGAATGCTTACCCTAAAATCTAAATACGACGTTCAGAACCTATCAATATACATAAACCTGCTCCATAATTTCTCGCATCAAAGACGCTTTCTTCTTACTGACAGCCAAGACGTAGTAAAGCCTATTATTGAGATCTTTAAGTGCTACCTTCTAAGTTCTATCGCTACATCTGTCATCTGGGAAAGATTTCCGCTCATACCTCTAGGGCAAACGAAGTTAACCCTAAATAAATATTATCTTTTTATATGCTTATAGTCAAGGGTTACCGTATCTTAACATATTTACATGTGCACCTGCCTGTAATTCAACACCCAAAACACACACGTACACACACAGGCACTCACACACGGATTCTCTCTCTCTCTCTCTCTCTCTCTCTCTCTCTCTCTCTCTCTCTCTCTCTCTCTCTCTCTCTCTCTCTCTCTCTCTCTCACACACACACACACACACACGCACACACACACACACACAAATTGTTCAGGAAGATCATTTAAAAGAAAAACGAACCCATTAACAACAGCAATGGTATAGTTACATATCCATTATCTCCATCCCCAAATCGCCATCTTCCGAATGAGGACAAAAAACATCCCAGGACAGTCGGAATATTGACATAACGGACAGTGACTGTATCTGTATGTATTATCAGTGGTACGGTTGGTTACTTACATGTAGGATCAGAACCAGTAGTGTGAAAGCCACACTCCATCCACGACCGTGCTTCCTCATCTTCAGCTACTGCTGCTGCGTCTGTTATCAAGATATAGTCCGAGAGTCGGAGAGGTCCTGTATAAACCCCGAGTCACCTCCGCCACTGCTGTGTCACACCGAACAGGTAGAGAAAGTCACAACACTTTTCCAAGTCGCAGAAACTTCAGACAATGTTGCCGATTGACATCCACCCACACCTTGAGACCACGGGTCACCCCCAGGACACACGGGGGAGGGGGTCAGGTAACTAGAAGATGCTGAACAGGTAGCGAAAACACCGACGAGACAAAGCCAGCCGCGTTGCTTTCTCACGGCCCTCGGTCAATCAGCCGAATCCAGCCTGGCTCTGTTGACAGCGCTACAGCGGAGTTTACAGACTCATTTGTCACTTCCCGTCACGCTTACCACGTGACCGTGACGTCACTGTCGATAGGTAACAGAGCATGAGTCTTCGATAACCACCTGTGATAAGTGTGAGCGTCACGCTCGATTGAACGTGATTGTTGCAAGTAAACTCCACTTATGGTAAATATGACTGCCGGGCGACCCCGTTCTTTGCCAGCCTTACCCCGTGTCACAGTTTGCGTGACATGTCTCCGTCAGCATCACGTACTAACGTGTGTGACCTGGCCGCCGGTATAAGTAGTATTACTTTAAGTAGCAGACTTACAGACGTATGTCACAACATGTGACTGCCAGATGAAATATCATAAATGATTGTTTATACACAAGACACGCACTGTCAACAAATCACATGAATGTAAGCCAGTATGTCAGATCAATCGGGAACCCTTCCCACGTGTGCTACCGTGTGCTTCTTTTCCGAGTTCAGGGTTCATTATAAAATTGTAATCGTTGATCTGGATTTAGTTGATGCAGCTGCTGTGATAATTGATGACACTGCCTCCAGCAGTCTGTATGTTGTAAGGCACCGCCAAGCCTCAACCTGTCGTTTGTATGCTTGAACGGAGATGAACATATTTGTGTTTCAGGTCGATAATACGATAGCGGGCATGGATTGCACAATTAGCTGTTGGACGATTAAGGTTTAAAACAACATTAGGTGGTTGAGAACCTTAAGTCGTGCAGGTCTTAAACACGTTGATGGAAAGAGGAACAAATGGCCTTTGTGACTCTGCGTGACCTGAGAGACACGCCCGTCGCTCTCGTGTCATCCATATTCTTTTCGTTTCCTTATCCTTCTCGTGCAGTGTTCTCATTTTTGTATCGACCTTAAGCTAAACATATGTGTTGTCTATGATACATATATGTATGCATAGTACAAAGTCTCGATAACCAGTTTGCGGAAATCGATTACCAATCACTGGATTGAAGTGCAGCGTTAGACAATATGTAAATAAACAAATTAACGAACCAAGAAACAGAAAATCGGTAGCCGGTGATTGATCTGTTGTGGGTTTTATAAATAAAGTAACAGCATGTAGACTCATACATAGTTTCTGAAAAATATAATTTTGATTTCTCCATTTAAATTTAAAAGGCGTCCCAGTGAGATGAGAGATTCAGCCTGAACTCGAAGAAAATTTAGACTTTGTTTAATGTTTGGGGAAAGTAAGATAATGTGGTTCAGGGGCTATGAGGCAGAATTAACAGTTTGATAGGAACGTTCTTGCTGATGGCATCTCGCAAAACATCAAAAAATGATTAGTCTGGAATGTATATTAGAAATAACTAATGCAATCTAAACACTTAAAATGTAAGATTCTTCATTGAATAAACATACACTATGCACTGATATTTCTTAATTGATCGTGTCTACTTCTGTTGTACAGTTGGTGGTAGGATAGCCTAGTGGTTAAAGCGTCCGCGCGTCACGCCGAAGATCCAGGTTCGATTCCCCACATGGGTACAATGTGTGAAGCCCATTTCTTGTGTCCTCCCGCCGTGATATTGCTGGAATGTTGCTAAAAGCGGCGTAAAGCCATACTCACTCACTCACTCAGTTGTCGTGAGTGAGTGAGTTTAGTTTTACGCCGCACTCAGCAATATTCCAGCTATATGTCGGCGGTCTGTAAATAATTTAGTCTGGACCAGACAATCCAGTGATCAACAGCATGAACATCAATCTGCGCAATTGGGATGCGATGACATGTGTCAACCAAGTCAGCGAGCCTGACCACCCGATCCCGTTAGTCACCTCTAACGACAAGCATAGGTTACTGAAGATCAATATTCTAACCTGGACCTTCCAGTTATCGTGAAAGCCACAGTAATCCTCAATTCTGCTCACCTCTCCTCGAGACCACATTCATTGAGACTACATTCTTACAATGTCACATAAAGGCATTTCATTGTATTTAGATAATAATATTTTTAACCATCTTATATCTTTTTTTCTCCAGTGATGTCATTGTCAACACACTCTCCGTATCTGATATGTCGACACGTGATACTTGGGGTTTAAATGTTAAAAGATGTGATCTCGAATGATTCGTTATGGTTATGATTGTAACAGGTTCGTGGTGTAACATCGATCGTTCTGAGTCACTTGCTGGGAGATATCGAGAACATGTGACGCTTCTATCTGCAAAGGATGTATTTTATAACCCGAATATGTATAACTTTCCTCTGTCTTTGAACAATGTGAGGTTACCGAGAAAACTGAATAACTATCTACCTCACAGTTATGAAATGAGACTTGATTTATAGATACTCTAATAGTTTAATGTAAATTATAACGAAGTCACGTATAACTGTAATATGTACTTTCTCTGTACGTGGGCCAGTGGCTTTCAAACAAATAAAAGATTTTACTTTTTCCGACTGGACGGGTAGAAAATGAGGCATGGTCATTACAACCTCCGCTATTGTCTGTGATAAAATTCCTACCGTCTTCTTCAAACAACCCGTTGGAATACCTGTTGTTGTTGATGTTGTTGATGAGGATATTGTTGGTGTTGTTGATGATGATGATATTGTTGGTGTTGTTGATGATGATGATGATATTGTTGGTGTTGTTGATGATGATGTTGGTGTTGATGATGATATTGTTGTTGTTGATGATGTTGATGATGATGATGATATTGTTGTTGTTGTTGATGATGATGGTGATGTTGTTGATGATGTAATGATGATGATTGTTGTATTGTTTGTTGTTGATGATGATGGTATTGTTGTTGATTGTTGTTGATGATGATGGTATTGTTGTTGCTGTTGTGATGATGTTGTTGATGTTGTTGATGCACATGCTATATTTGTGATTACACTTGTTTAGTAAAGTACAGATTCTAGTACTTTGTTGGGTTGACATTGTGTGCAGTTGATTAGGTGCCTGACTCTGAGTGTGTGGGTTCGAATCCCGGATGGGACTCAACCAAAACAAAAGTACTAGAATCTATACATTACTGAGAAAGTGTAATCACAAATATAACATATGCTACATTTGACCACTTTCTAAATGGCATTGAGTAGTCGTCGTCGTTGTTGTTGTTGTTGTTGTTGTTGTTGTTGTTTTTCTCCCCCGAAAACTATTATTATGACTGTATGGTTATTGTCTTCAAGTTGATTTAATATTAGCTTTTATATGAATACAATTCTCATCTTTATAAAAATATAAGTAGAAATATTAAAATTTATATCAATGTGCTTGCACATAATATGAGATAGACACAATACTACACCTTATCACGGACAGGATAAAAATGAAAATATTATGCTACATGTTTGTTTGTTTGTTGTGTTACGCTGCGCTCTGCAATGTTCCAGCTACATAACTACAGTCTGTAAAGATTCGAGTCTGGACCACATAATCCAGTGACTGATATCATGAGCATCGACTTACGCAACTGGGATAGCAACCCTGACGATCAGATCCTGTTAGTTGCCTTAACGACAAGCATGGGGTTGCTGAAGACTAATTCTAACCCGGGTCTTTTCGGATCTTATCAGATATATGGTATTAACACGACATGATTAACACGAAAATAGTATGAGATACGTACATGTAGAAGACCAAATCGTAGACATAATCGAAACGAGAACAGTATGAAATATGTACCAATGAAACAATAAAAAAGTTACGAGACCGTATTATGGACATTATCTTAATATTTTATCTTAGCCATACTGAAAATTCACGATTACGTCTAGACATAGGTGGGTGTCTCGTATATCCTTAATATGTATGCAATATTTATATTGCCCCATAGTTACACCCCAAAGTTAGATCCTACTTAAACTAAATGACGACGCGACGAGGCAGGATTGGTATTAATTCTGAAATATGTTTAATATGACTTCTATCGCATTCCCGCTGTATTCTCTGTTTTTGTTGATGTCGATAGTAAACATTGCTACCGTCAATGTAGCCTTAATAGTAAGTAGTAATAGCTGCCACTCGGCAGATACTGTTGTGTAGTCGTGTATATTACATTCAATAAAAGTCAGTTATGAATTCAATGGCTTTGATTCCTTCGATATGGCAACCGTTGCCAAATCACAGATATCATTTAAACGTTGACAATGGAGACTGTGGGTCGCTGGCTATAAATCATAGCCCGATTGGAGGTAACTATAAATAAACGAACTGTACACGTAAGGGTTGCCCTACTTTCTGAGGCACAACCTGGACTGAATAGATGACATTTATCCAAATGTCAGTCTCAACCACTCTATATCATGTTCTTGTCCTGTCATGGTGCCTGTAGGATTCACTCTGCCTTCAATCTATCCTGTCTACCTTTTTTTGCCTTCATATTCTGCCTACATATTTTGCCTACATATTCTGCCTACATATTCTACAAAAAACTACAAAACTACATATATTTTTTCACAAACTCACTCACTCTGCCTGAAACTCATTACGCCTATATTTCGTTTAGATTACTTGGGCTCCAAGTCGTAAACATTAAATGTGAGTGAGTATTGCGTATTAAAAGTACATAAGACAGACAGAAAAAAACAATTGACATAGATCTGAGACAAATATCACTTTAATGAAACAAAACGAGAACTGACATGGTGCTGAGAAAGCATCCATGATACTCAGACCGAATCTTTGATTAGAAATCCAGTATCAGCGGATGCTGTCACAGCTAAGGGACACAATTAAGTTATTTGTCATATCAAGTCATAGCTTTCATCCGTCTGCGCCACTGATAATGAAAACGTTGAGACTGGTGCCGACAATTATTACAAAAACTGAGTGGTAAAACTATGCAGGGTCTGCCGCAAGGAAAATCTCTATGTGCCTTTTTTTCCTGTGAGATAAATATATTTTTTAGATTTATAGAGATAAATAGTGGGTATATTTCAGGACTTGTGTCACATCCTCGACTTTGCACAATATCTCGTGTCAATGTAGTTTTAGTCAGCATACTGTACATAGAAGCAGCCTGATATACATTTATAACTTGCCTTGATATATTTTCTCCTTACTGTAACGACCATGTTGTGAGATTTGAGTCTCCTTGGTTGTGATAACAAAACAGAGGTACTGCTAAATAACGTCATATTTATTCATAACATATTATCTATGTAACAATAAATACCCTGAAATTAAATCGCCAGTGCCAATTTGACACCACAAGAGCATCATTAATACAAAAAAATAGACCATCCTCGCTTTTCATGACTGCATAAAATCAATAAAAAATGGTTCTATCTTTATGGGAGTATATATGTATATATATAAACTTATGCTTATTGTGCCTTGAGCTGCAATGCGGTGCTGACATAAGTGTGACCGTACGGCTTGTCTTGGTTGTGTAAGATCTGTAGCTGTGGCTTGTGGAAGTTTGCACTGGACTTAGTTTATGAATTAAGCAAAACGTTCTGTTTATATTTGTAGTAAACTGCGTGTCTTCTTGGGACAGTATATCTCTGTGTAAACATTCCTGTTTCTGTGCGTGATGCTGTAAGTGTTTCGGTCATTTGTCACCTTCCCTGAGAATCTATCTATGATATGCAATATCGGTATAGATAGCTGTATATGATGATGGAATGTTTTAAGAAGAAAACATTAGTCTAGCTTTTTATGTAGATCTATGTCCTTCCACACTTCCACACATCCGTCTCTCTCTCTCTCTCTCTCTCTCTCTCTCTCTCTCTCTCTCTCTCTCTCTCTCTCTCTCTCTCTCTCTCTCTCTCTCTCTCTCTCTCTCTCTCTCTCTCTCTCTCTCTCTCTCTCTCTCTCTCTCTCTCTCTGTCCAAAAGCTGTGTTATTATTTAGTCTCAACTCACCCTGACACAGTAAATAATAGCTAGCCTGTATACAACATACTATATTTACACTCGTATTCATGCCCTCACCGCGCACGCCTCACAACTCTGTTTGGCCTAGTAATGCAGGTCTGTGTTTGGACAGAGGGTTTTATGTTGACGGTGCAGCAGTTGGCTACATCTAACTAGTCCACGTGGATACATATTCAATAACAACAAGCCTATGTATATACATAATCTTCCGAATCAACTACAGCATGTGGATCAATCGGAGTATATCAGTACTTTTCCAAGTTACTTTAAAACATGTTTCTTTCATTTTTGTTGCACGAAGCACCATATTTCTCTGCATAGAAATATACAACTGGTAATACGTCTACCCGCCGTCTCCGGGTTAGAATCGATCTTCAGTAGCACATACTTGTCTTAAGAAGCGACTAACGGGATCGGGGGTCAGGCTCGCTGACTTGGTTGACACATGTCATCGTGTCCCAATTGCACAGTTAGATGCTCATGATATTGACCACTGAATTGTCTGGTCCAGACTCGATTATTTACAGACCACCAGCATATATCTGGAATATTGCTGAGTGCGGCGTAAAACTAAGCTCACTCACTCACTTTACCATTCTGTGTAATCGCCGCAAGGGGAGGTGTGAAGCCCATGTCTGGTGACCCACGCTGGATACTGCATGAATATTGTTAAAAGCGGCGTAAAGCTATACTCACTCACACACTCACTCCAGTTCAGCTACCATCATTGACAGACAGCCATGATAATGCTGAAGATTTCCAGACAGCGGCCTCAAGTAACATTCCGTACTGTTATCATTCCTAGATTCGGGTTCATACTGGTTCATTATAGATACACTCACTCACTCGTGTGAGTTGTCATCTTCAGGTTAGCCGAATACAGTTATACACCATTGTGTTGAAGCTGAAGGGATCTACGTAAATATACTCATGCCAATAATGGTTGTCACCCTCCCCACCCCAACCCCACACACACCTCACACCCCCACTACACACCCTCTCCAATTAAAAAAATTGAAGGGGGTGACAACCATTATTGGCATGAGTATACTTCGCGATATCCAATGTTCGACACAGCCGCAAAATGATTCCTAAATACAAACTACGCAGGGACCAAACGTTCACTTCGACACAACCGAAAGATCGATACAACGGTGTTTGACTGTATATATTCACGAGTGAGTGAGTTTAGTTTTACGCCGCACTCAGCAATATTCCAGCTATATGGCGGCGGTCTGTAAATAATCGACTCTGGACCAGACAATCCAGTGATCAACAGCATGAGCATCGATCTGCGCAATTGGGAACCGATGACATGTGTCAACCAAGCCAGCGAGCCTGACCACCCGATCCCGTTAGTCGCCTCTTACGACAAGCATGGGATACTGAAGGCTCATTCTAACCCGGATCTTCACGGGTCAATATACTCAGGAAAACATTCTTGTTATTTGACTCTACCTCTCTCTGGAGGGAAAATGAGGAATGCGTTGATGGTCTTTGAACGAGGTGGAGAAGACGGAGATAACGTCGCGCCCAACAAGTTTGTCAGTGCTTGTATAACTTGTCAACACACCTTCATTTCAGTTTGGTATTTTTTAGATCTTTTCTGCGCATTTTACCCATTCCAACAATTTTTCTCGTTTTCTGAACTCTCACACTCCAGTCAGGCGTGTCATTGAGTGCAGATGAGTCCAGACACTTGTACAGCACCAGCTGAACCAATGTGTCATATATCCAACATGTTTATACTATACCCCAAGTCTCATACTCCCAATACGTTATGGACATAGATATACAATATCTTCGTACCCCATGTGTCATACACCCAATGTGTTAATACAATATCTGCTTACCCCATGTGTCATACACCCAATATGTTAATACAATATCTACTTACCCAATGTGTCATACACCCAATATGTTTATACAATATCTGCTTACCCCATGTGTCATACACCCAATATGTTTATACGGTATCTGCTTACCCCATGTGTCATTCACCCAATGTGTTAATACAATATCTGCTTAACCCATGTGTCATACACCCAATATGTTTATACGGTATCTGCTTACCCCAGGCTTACCCCATGTATGTCATACACCCAATATGTTTATATGTTTATACGTATCTGCTTACCCCATGTGTCATACACCCAATATGCCTATACAATATCTGCTTACCCCATGTGTCATACACCCAATATGTTAATACGGTATCTGCTTACCCCATGTGTCATACACCCAATATGCCTATACAATATCTGCTTACCCCATGTGTCATACACCCAATATGTTTATACGGTATCTGCTTACCCCATGTGTCATACACCCAATATGTTTATACGATATCTATACCATGTGCTTACCCTCATGTGTCATACACCCAATATGTTTATACGGTATCTGCTTACCCCATGTGTCATACACCCAATATGTTTATACAGTATCTGTTTACCCCATGTGTCATACACCCAATATGTTTATACGATATCTGCTTACCCCATGTGTCATACACCCAATATGTTTATACAATATCTGCTTACCCCATGTGTCATACACCCAATATGTTTATACAGTATCTGCTTACCCCATGTGTCATACACCCAATATGTTTATACATATCTGCTTACCCCATGTGTCATACACCCAATATGTTTATACAGTATCTGCTTACCCCATGTGTCATACACCCAATATGTTTATACACTATCTGCTTACCCATGTGTCATACACCCAATATGTTTATACAATATCTGTTTACCCCATGTATCATACACCCAATATGTTTATACAATATCTGCTTACCCCATGTGGCATACACCCAATATGTTTATACAATATCCGCCTACCCCATGTGTCATACACTCCAATATGTTTATACGATATCTGCAATCTAATATGTTTATACAATATCTCCTTACCCCCTGTGTCATACACCCAATATGTTTATACAATATCTGCTTACCCCATGTATCATACACCCAATATGTTTATACGATATCTGCTTACCCCATGTGTCATACACCCAATATGTTTATACAATATCTGCTTACCCCATGTGTCATACACCCAATATGTTTATAAGGTATCTGCTTACCACATGTATCATACAACTGATATGTTTATACAGTATCTGCTTACCCAATGTATCATACATCCAGTATGTTTATACTGTATCTGCTTACTCAATGTATCATACAACTGATATTTTTATACAGTATCTGCTTACCCCATGTATCATACACTTAATACGCTTATACGATATCCGCTTGCCCCAAGTACTATATACCTGCCATGTTTATATATCTGCTTATTCCATGTACTATATACCTCCCATGTTTATATATCTGCTTACTCCATGAGCTGTATACCTACAATGCTTATATTTCTGCTTACTCCATGTACTATATACCTGCCATGTGTATATCTCTGCTTACTCCATGTACTATACACCTAACATGCTTATATATCTCCTTACTCAACGTAATATATACCTGCCATGCTTATATTTCTGCTTACTCCATGTACTATATACCTGCGACGTTTATATATCTGCTTACTCCATGTACTATACACCTACCATATTTATATTTCTGCTTACTCCATGTACTATATACTTACCATGTTTATATATCTGCTTACTCCATGTACTATATACCTGCCATGTTTATATATCTGCTTACTCCATGTACTATATACCTGCCATGTTTATATATCTGCTTACTCCATGTACTATATACCTCGCCATGTTTATATATCTGCTTACTCCATGTACTATATACCTGCCATGTTTATATATCTGCTTACTCCATGTACTATATACCTGCCATGTTTATATATCTGCTTTTACTCCATGTACTATATACCTCCCATGTTTATATATCTGCTTACTCCATGTACTATATACCTACCATGTTTATATATCTGCTTACTCCATGTACTATATACCTCCCATGTTTATATATCTGTTTATATATCTGCTTACTCCATGTATTATATACCTGCCATGTTTATATATATCTGCTTACTCCATGTACTATATACCTGCCATGTTTATATATCTGCTTACCCATGTACTATATACCTGCCATGTTTATATATCTGCTTACTCCATGTACTATATACCTACCATGTTTATACTGCTTACACTCATGTACTATATACCTACCATATCTGTTTCTGAATACACTCCATGTACTATATACCTAACATGTGTTTTAATCCATGTACCATTTACTATATACATGCTTAACTGTATATATAACTGCTTACACCATGTACTATACACCTAACCATGTTCATATATCTGCTTACTCCATGTACTATATACCTGTTTATATTATCTGTACCATATATATCTGTACTATTTACCGCATGTTCATGTTTCTGAATACTCCATGCTACTCCATGTACTATACACCTACCATGTTTATATATCTGCTTACTCCATGTACCATGATTATATATCTGCTTACCCATGCCATGCACATGTTTATATATCTGCTTACTCCATGTACTATACACCTACCATGCTTATATATCTGCTTACTCCATGTACTATATACCTGCCATGTTTATATATCTGCTTACTCCATGTACTATATACCTGCCATGTTTATATATCTGCTTACTCCATGTACTATACACCTACCATGCTTATATATCTGCTTACTCCATGTACTATATACCTAACATGTTTATATATCTGCTTACTCCATGTACTATATACCTGCTATGTTTATATATCTGCTTACATGTACTATACACCTAACATGCTTATATATCTGCTTACTCCATGTACTATATACCTCTGCTTACTCCATGTACTATATACCTTATATATCTGCCATGTACTATATACCTGTCTGTCTTACTGCCATGTACTATACACCTAACATGCTTATATATCTGCTTACTTATGTACTATACACCTACCATGTTATATATCTGCTTACTCCATGTACTATATACCTGCCATGTTTATATATCTGCTTACACCATGTACTATATACCTCCCATGTTTATATATCTGCTTACTCCATGTACTATATACCTGCCATGTGTATATATCTGCTTACTCCATGTACTATACACCTAACATGCTTATATATCTGCTTACTCCATGTACTATATACCTGTCATGTCTATATCCCATCTGCTTACTCCATGTACTATATACCTGTCATGTCTATATATCTGCTTACTCCATGTACTATATACCTGCCATGTTTATATATCTGCTCAATCCATGTACTATATACATACCTACCATGTTTATATATCTGCTTACTCCATGTACTATATACCTGCCATGTGTATATATCTGCTTACTCCATGTACTATATACCTTGCCATGTTTATATATCTGCTTACTCCATGTACTATATACCTGCCATGTTTATATATCTGCTTACTCCATGTACTATATACCTGTCATGTGTATATATCTGCTTACTCCATGTACTATATACCTGCCATGTTTATATATCTGACACATGGGGTAAACAGATACCGTATAAACATATTGGGTGTATGTCACATGGGGTAAACAGATATTGTATAAACATATTGGGTGTATGACACAGGGGTAAGGAGATATTGTATAAACATATTGGGTGTATGACCCATGGGGTAAGCAGATATTGTATAAACATATTGAGTGTATGACACATATGTGGTAAGCAGATACCGTATAAACATATTGGGTGTATGGTACATGGGTTAAGCAAATATTGTAATAACGCATTGGGCTGTATGACACATGGGGTAAACAGATATTGTATAAACATATTGGGTGTATGATACATGGGGTAAGTAGATATTGTATAAACATATTGGGTGTATGACACATGAGGTAAGCAGATATTGTATAAACATATTGGGTGTATGATACATGGGGTAAACAGATATTGTATAAACATATTGGGTGTATGACGCATGGGGTAAGCTGATATTGTATAAACATATTGGGTGTATGACACATGGGGTAAGCAGATACCGTATAAACATATTGGGTGTATGACACATGGGGTAAGCAGATATTGTATTGACACATTGGGTGCATGACCCATGGGGTATGCAGATATTGTATAAACATATTGTGTGTATGACACATGGGGTAAGGAGATACCGTATAAACATATTGGCTTACTCCATGTACTATATACCCCCCATGTGTATATATCTGCTTACTCCATGTACTATACACCTACCATGTTTATATATCTGCTTACTCTATGTACTATATATCTGCCATGTTTATATATCTGCTTACTCCATGTACTATACACTTAGCATGCTTATATATCTGCTTACTCCATGTACTATAAACCTGCCATGTTTATATATCTGCTTACTCCATGTACTATTATACACCTGCCGTGAATATATATCTGCTTACTCCATGTACTATATACCTCCCATGTTTATATATCTGCTTACTCCATGTACTATATACCTCCCATGTTTATATATCTGCTTACTCCATGTACTATATACCTACCATGTTTATATATATCTGCTTACTCCATGTACTATATACCTGCCATGTTTATATATCTGCTTACTCCATGTACTATATACCTGCCATGTTTATATATCTGCTTACTCCATGTACTATATACCTGCCATGTTTATATATCTGCTTACTCCATGTACTATATACCTGCCATGTTTATATATCTGCTAACTCCATGTACTATATACCTGCCATGTTATACCCCATGTTTATATACTGCTTACTCCATGTACTATATACCTGCCATGTTTATATATCTGCTTTACTCCATGTACTATATACCTGCTCATGTTTATATATCTGCTTACTCCATGTACTATATACCTGCCATGTTTATATATCTGCTTACTCCATGTACTATATACCTGCCATGTTTATATATCTGCTTACTCCATGTACTATATACCTACCATGTTTATATATCTGCTTACTCCATGTACTATATACCTCGCCATGTTTATATATCTGCTTACTCCATGTACTATATACTCCCATGTTTATATATCTGCTTACTCCATGTACTATATACCCCCATGTTTATATATCTCTTACTCCATGTACTATATACCTGCCATGTTTATATATATCTGCTTACTCCATGTACTATATACCCGCCATGTTTATATATATCTGCTTACTCCATGTACTATATACCTGCCATGTTTATATATCTGCTTACTCCATGTACTATATACCTGCCATGTTTATATATCTGCTTACTCCATGTACTATATACCTATACCCATGTTTATATATCTGCTTACTCCATGTACTATATACCTACCATGTTTATATATCTGCTTACTCCATGTACTATATACCTGCCATGTTTATATATCTGCTTACTCCATGTACTATATACCTGCCATGTTTATATATCTGCTTACTCCATGTACTATATACCTGCCATGTTTATATATATCTGCTTACTCCATGTACTATATACCTACCATGTTTATATATCTGCTTACTCCATGTACTATATACCTGCCATGTTTATATATCTGCTTACTCCATGTACTATATACCTGCCATGTTTATATATCTGCTTACTCCATGTACTATATACCTACCATGTTCATGTTTCTGAATACTCCATTTACTATATACCTGCCATGTGTATGTACATGTAACTGTTTACTCCATGTACTATACACCTACCATGTTTATATATCTGTAACTGTTTACTCCATGTACTATATACCTACCATGTTTATATATCTGCTTACCCATGTACTATATACCTACCATGTTTATATATCTGCTTACTCCATGTACTATATACCGTCGTGATGTCCATATCTACTTATATGTACTGCCACCTACCATGCTTATATATCTGCTTACTCCATGTACTATATACCTACCATGTTTATATATCTGCTTACTCCATGTACTATATACCTGCCATGTTTATATATCTGCTTACTCCATGTACTATATACCTGCCATGTTTATATATCTGCTTACTCCATGTACTATATACCTGCCATGTGTATATATCTCCTTACTCCATGTACTATACACCTACCATGCTTATATATCTGCTTACTCCATGTACTATATACCTGCCATGTTTATATATCTGCTTACTCCATGTACTATATACCTGCCATGTTTATATATCTGCTTACTCCATGTACTATATACCTGCCATGTTTATATATCTGCTTACTCCATGTACTATATACCTGCCATGTGTATATATCTTACTGTATACTCCATGTTATACTGCTTACTCCATGTACTATATACCTGCCATGTTTATATATCTGCTTACTCCATGTACTATACACCTACCATGCTTATATATCTGCTTACTCCATGTACTATATACCTGCCATGTTTATATATCTGCTTACTCCATGTACTATACACCTACCATGTTTATATATCTGCTTACTCCATGTACTATATACCTGCCATGTTTATATATATCTGCTTACTCCATGTACTACTATATACCTGCCATGTGTCTGCTTACTCCATGTACTATATACCTGCCATGTTTATATATCTGCTTACTCCATGTACTATATACCTGCCATGTTTATATATCTGCTTACTCCATGTACTATATACCTGCCATGTTTATATATCTGCTTACTCCATGTACTATATACCTACCATGTTTATATATCTGCTTACTCCATGTACTATATACCTGCCATGTTTATATATCTGCTTACTCCATGTACTATATACCTGTCATGTTTATATATCTGCTTACTCCATGTACTATATACCTGCCATGTTTATATATCTGCTTACTCCATGTACTATATACCTACCATGTTTTATATATCTGCTTACTCCATGTACTATATACCTGCCATGTTTATATATCTGCTTTACTCCATGTACTATATACACCTACCATGTTTATATATATATCTGCTTACTCCATGTACTATATACCTCCCATGTTTATATATCTGCTTACTCCATGTACTATATACCTTGCCATGTTTATATATCTGCTTACTCCATGTACTATACACCTAACATGCTTATATATCTGCTTACTCCATGTACTATATACCTGCCATGTTTATATATCTGCTTACTCCATGTACTATATACCTCCCATGTTTATATATCTGCTTACTCCATGTACTATATACCTGCCATGTTTATATATCTGCTTACTCCATGTACTATATACCTGCCATGTTTATATATCTGCTTACTCCATGTACTATATACCTGCCATGTTTATATATCTGCTTACTCCATGTACTATATACCTGCCATGTTTATATATCTGCTTACTCCATGTACTATATACCTGCCATGTTTATATATCTGCTTACTCCATGTACTATATACCTGCCATGTTTATATTTCTGCTCAATCCATGTACTATACACCTAGCATGCTTATATATCTGCTTACTCCATGTACTATATACCTGCCATGTTTATATATCTGCTTACTCCATGTACTATATACCTACCATGTTTATATATCTGCTTTACTACTCCATGTACTATATACCTGCCATGTTTATATATCTGCTTACTCCATGTACTATATACCTGCCATGTTTATATATCTGCTTACTCCATGTACTATATACCTGCCATGTTTATATATCTGCTTACTCCATGTACTATATACCTACCATGTTTATATATCTGCTTACTCCATGTACTATATACCTGCCATGTGTATATATCTGCTTACTCCATGTACTATATACCTACCATGTTTATATATCTGCTTACTCCATGTACTATATACCTACCATGCTTATATATCTGCTTACTCCATGTACTATATACCTGCCATGTTTATATATCTGCTTACTCCATGTACTATATACCTACCATGTTTATATATCTGCTTACTCCATGTACTATATACCTGCCATGTTTATATATCTGCTTACACCATGTACTATATACCTCCCATGTTTATATATCTGCTTACTCCATGTACTATATACCTGCCATGTTTATATATCTGCTTACTCCATGTACTATATACCTGCCATGTTTATATATCTGCTTACTCCATGTACTATATACCTGCCATGTTTATATATCTGCTTACTCCATGTACTATATACCTACCATGTTTATATATCTGCTTACTCCATGTACTATATACCTACCATGTTTATATATCTGCTTACTCCATGTACTATACACCTACCATGTTTATATATCTTCTTACTCCATGTACTATATACCTACCATGTTTATATATCTGCTTACTCCATGTACTATATACCTGCCATGTTTATATATCTGCTTACTCCATGTACTATATACCTCCCATGTTTATATATCTGCTTACTCCATGTACTATATACTTACCATGTTGTCTTCACGATTTACAGTTGACATAATACAAAAAATATATACAGATAATATTATCATTAACATTTCAATGTTTATATACGCTGTTGGTAATGTATCTTGTAAGTGTAGCAATACAGAGTGTAAAACCACCTGGCGGTCTACCTGCAGATTTGAGTATTGATTTTTCAGATGTCACTGCAATCTGTGTTCGACCAGATCAAGCCACAGATGTTTCATTTAACCTATATATTACGGAGTTGAGCAACAAAGGGCAATTTGATTTCCAGATAGTTCAGAAAACTCGTCATGCAGGTAGAATTGGTTGTGCTTTTACGTTTACAACGAAATAGTAATTTTGTTCCACGCCGACTATCCATTGAATTTTTCGGTTCTATTGCCTGGGACGTTTGTATACCATTTAAGATTATTTTATATTTTAAAATCCAGACAGTGTGCAGGGAACTGTAGCTTTTGTAATAAATTGGTTTGAAGTGTGTTTGATCAACCGGCTGTGAGAGCCTGTTACAATCGTAAGTAGTCAATTATACTGTTTTGGTTCAGATGATATTATACATAAGCTGAAATACATTGACGTCGTTATGTTAATATATCACTAATGTCATTGCATGTGTGCATGGTTGTTTATGAAGAGTGCCACCGATGGGTCAAGATACGCGAACACCTGGTATCACCCTCGTGATATAGTCGAAATCGGATGTGGAAAGGGTTATGTCCCTTTTGTAACATGTGGCGTTAGGTCGGAGTTACGTCACATTTGAAAAATCACATTAACATAAGTCCAGAAACATTACAAGTTGGCCTTTTCTACGTCATTCCAATGACATCATTACATAGATTGGTGTGACGTCACGTGAGAAACGACGTTATAGATGAAGATTCTGACGTCATTAGAGAATTGGGGTTTTCGAAGACGGTCTTGATAAGTGGATTTTTCTATTTCTATCTTTCGAAATTGAGATCAAAAGGATTGGTAGGAGGCGAAACGAGCAACGGTCTGACTGGGTCGCGGGTTTCACCAAAAGGGACACAACTCCTGCTCTGCATGTGGTGGAAACTTTGATACAAGCTGCAGCTGGTGGAAACGCTTGTCTAGGGAGTTACTGTTACTGTTTGTGATTTTATGCGCGGTTCGAGTAATTTGTTCTTATCCCGCGTATCCCACTTACAATCGCATTATCAGTCGATGTTTGTAATGTTTGTTAATGATGTTCGTGGACAGTAAGTCCTGAATTTGCTGACACTGCATGCTCTATCCGCTCTAGGAAAACCGTCTTTAGGCTCTGACAGATGAATCCTGTACCAGACTTACCTGATCCGTGAAGATCCGTGCATGTCGTAAGATGCGACTAATGGGATAGGGCGGTCAGGCTCGCTGACTTAGCTGACACATGTCATCGTATCCCATTTGTGTAGATCGATGCTCATGCTGTTGATCACTGGATTGGCTGGGCCAGACCCGTTTTTCACAGATCGACGCCATATGGCTGGAATATTGCTGAGTGCGGCGTAAAACAACAACCAAACAAAGCAAATATACGTACACGCTTCAAAAAACAGAACACACAGAAATTTGAAGCCTGTACTGCAGACTCGGTTGCAGTAGCATGTCTTTGACGTATATGAAATACCCGGATGGAGCGATCTTGGGCAGGGGAAGTGCCTCCTGGTCTACTACTTCTCGGGTGAGCTCGGGTTGAAATGAGGCCGGTACACCCATCCCATAAACGCGATATTGTGCTCTAGTGGACGTTGAAATGACGTGTAACGTCAGACTAGGAATCCCCAGTCCATCCGGGATGAAAAATATCTTGCAATTGACAGACGTCGGGTTTCGACATTTTCCCACTTCCCCTAAGTCGACAAACATGTGACAAAATGTAAACTGACGTTTGGTTTAATATAATCTGTGGCATCAGTTGCACGTCATTCTGCCTAATTTCGTTGACAGGACATTCTAATAAAATCATTCTGCAAATGGTTGCGTTTGTGTACTGTATCAGTTAACGAACGTGTGACTTACACGGTTCCATAAAAAAATATTGCAATTACATTGTATATTGAATGTTGCATGAATAAACAAAATAAACATTCTCAATAACCACATTCGTTTCTTTTCTGGTATAGTGTATGCGTATGTCTTTGAAGGCATTTGTAGTAGGGCTTCAACGAGTCCATTTTCTTGGACTCGAGTACTCGTTAAACATATTTTATTCACAAATGTGAAAGGGATTGGGGACAAGTAATCCAACTTAAAATACCCGCTCCCTAATATTTACATACATACATTTTCAATTATATACATATTAGGAAAGAATAGAGAGAAGAGATAGGAAAGTTAAGTAGAGGCAGGGATACAACTCATGTGATCACACAAAACGTTTCGATTGATGAATAAAAGTTTGCACACCTTTAAAACGTATTCATTCTGTTGAATGGTCATATCAGGACTTCCAAATAACATCAATGACAATGTGATTGGAGAGTCTCGATTTACAATACTTTTTAAATTTAACATTAATATTTCCCTTTGGATGTTGTACAGTTTACATTCTAATAGGAAGTGATGTACATTTTCACAAGTATTGCCACAGTAACAAGAAGCTGAATCTTTTATGTTGAAACGATACAGATCATAATTTAGCTGACTAGTCATATATCTCAACTTTGTGTGTATAATATTTAATTTTCTAATTCCAAACGAGTAATATGATGGAGCTACAGGTTGCTCGCACTTTAAGTACGACTTGAAACTTTGTAATGAAGGTCGATTTCTTTCGGTATCAGAAATATTATTCCACATTCTTACAGTTGATGGAAAAAGGAATCATATGAAAGTCTTAACCTTGCAGAAGGTAGAATAATATTGCTAGCATTCCGAAGGTTATAATTAGATCTTGATCCAACACTATCTGGAGTAATATCTTTTAAGTATACAGGGGCTAAATCATTTTGAATTTTGTAGAATAGACAAAGTTTTCTTCTTTTTCTTCGTTCATCCAGCCTTTCCCAGCCTGTCTCATAATATAGAATTTGACGTGAAGTATATCTAGGTAGACCCGTAACTATTCTGGCAGCTTCTAACTGAAGTTTCTCTAAGTTTTCTTTCTGTTTTACAGTACAGCCATCCCATAATTCACAAGCATATTCAAAGTGTGGTCTGATAAATATCTTATAAATAGTATTGATTGTATTTCTGTTAAGTAAGTATTTCAATTTCCGCATTGATGATATCATTTTGGAGCACGACTTGATAATTTGATTAGTATGACAAGACCATTTGCCTTTTGCTTCAAATGTTATTCCGAGATGTTTATGATTGTTTACCAAATTGATTTGCTTTCCGTCAAAAAATAATTTCAATTCTTCAGTTTCGTCAATCATGGAAAACAACACTGCTTCTGTTTTTTCAGGATTATATGAGACCAGCCAGTTTTTGCTCCAGCTATATAATATGTCTAAATTGGTATTAAGAGAAGTTTCGATTTCTTTAGTATTTTTCGATGATTTTCCAAGCGAGGTATCGTCAGCAAAAAGCCTTGTTACACAATCTAATTTATCAGCAATATCGTTAACATAGACCACGAACAAAAAGGGTCCCAATACTGATCCCTGGGGGACGCCAGCTGTTAAGTACCTGGGCTTGGATATAGCTCCGTTTACAAAGACGTGTTGACTGCGATCACTTATGTAACTCGATATCCATTGCAAAAGCTGGCCTCTAATACCATACATCTCTAATTTACGTACAAGCCCTTTGTGCCACACACACGATCAAAAGCTTTGGATACATCGCAAAATACCATACAATATTTTTCTTTGTTGTCGAGAGATGTACAAATATGATGGTAAAGTTCAATTAATTGATGGACAGTTGAATGACCTGCTTGAAAGCCTGATTGGTACTTATATAAAAGTTTGTTAACAAGGAAATAGTTATACAAGTGTTTGTATACCACTCTTTCAAACAGTTTTCCTATGCAACTTATAAGAGAAATAGGTCTATAATTGGAAACAATAGAGTGATCACCTTTCTTAAACAGAGGCATGACATATGCACTTTTCCACATATTTGGATACACACTATATTGCAATGATAAGTTGAACAGTAAACACAGGGGCTTGGATATGGAATAAACGGTATTCTTTAATAATTTGTGACTTATTCTATCCGGCCCTGAAGCTTTGTTTAACTGTAAACATTTTATAACATCAGATACTTCCTTCTCAGAAATTACTATTTTATCTAACTGCATATTGGTCCTTGAGGGAAAATGTGGTAATGGTACATCTTTATCATTCAAACGGGAAATTGATTCGAAATATGTATTAAGTTTTTCAGCTTTTTCCAAATCAGAAAATAGCGTTGGAAATTCATCAACAACATTCTGCTTGAGAGGAGGAATATGCGAAGTTTCAAGCAAACAATAGCGTAACTTGCATGACATGTGTTCCGATCACACAAGTGAACACTTACTTCATTCCGACTTCATATCGTTATGTGACTAACATTTCCCATTGGTCAGAATCAGTATTTGGATGTTTACTTGACACTTGTTGTTTTCATCGTACTTCTTGTACTGCCAGGGGCGGTGGGGGTAGCCTAATGGTTAAAGCGTCCGCTCGACACGCTGAAGACCCGGGTTCGATTCCCCACATGGGTGCAATGTGTGAAGCCCATTTCTGGTGTCCCCCGCCGTGATATTGCTGGAATATTGCTAAAAGCGGCGTAAAACCAAACTCAGTCACTCACTCTTGTACTGCCTGCAAAACGCAGTGATATACCGCACAGGCGGCATTTGGTTATTTTTCTCTTTTCTCTATCCAGATCAAGATACGCCCATACATTTGATTTTTTTATCTTTCTCCATGTCTATCAATTGTCAAGATAGTTACCTTATCATTTTAAGAAGTGAAATTTCAAACGATGTATAATATTTACTCTCATCTGCAGAGAATTGTAACAACTAATACCATACAGCCACACCTTATGAGGAGTAAACTATATATATTTAATATAGGTCTTAATAAAAACATTATCAGATGGGTACATAGAACTCAGTATGTCAGTGTAAATGGCTATCAATCTTCTTTTCTCTCAACCTCTACTGCAGAACCAAATGGCTGTGTTCCTTCATCCGTACTCTTCGTTTTGTATACTAATGACTGTTACTTGTCAATATATGACGTGCTTACTGTGAAATTCGCAGATGACGCCACTGTTACTGGCCTATTTTCCGATTCTGAACATAATTATTGTCAAGGCATTGACAAAACAGTAATGACAGTTTTTTATCAAACCTTTATTCAAAGTGTGTTGACCTACAATTTTCTATGTTGGTATGGGAGTCTGTCTCATTGCAACAAAAACAAGCTTTTCAAAATTGTTAATACTGCTTGCAAAATTTCTGGGGTGTCTTTTAAGTATATTCCCTTTATCTATGAGCGCCAGATTGTCACAAAGGCAACTAAAATTAGATTTGATAGTTGACATATTTGATCTCACCATTTTGAACTACTTCCTTCTGGACGCTGCTGTCGATTACCTTCCCTCAAAACAGAGTTCGACAGTCTTTCATACCATCAAGTATTCGTGAATGCAACAAATATTTTGAATCACCATCACGTGATTACAACTAGAATTATTCAGCCTCTTTACCTATGTGGTTAATTGAATTATATCATGTCAGTTTTATTGTGTAAATAGCATTCGTTTTCTGCATGTAATTATTGTGTATATTTTTGTGAACTGTGTATATATTCATTTTGAGACAGTTGGATGTATAAGAATTTCCTCCGGGATAATCAAGTTACATCTTATCTTAATATTAGACGTTAACGGCCGCTCATGCTTAGCACATGGCAGACAGTCTGTCAACGTCAATAATTCGAGTTGTCTCCCCTTTTCGAGTCCTCGAGTCCTTGAAAATGGACTCGAGTCCAGCTAAACCCGACTCGTCCTCGAGTACTCGAGTACCCGTGGAAGCCCTAATTTGTAGCCTGTCATTGTCTTTTGCCGTTGTCTCGGTTAACCATATATAGAAATGATTTTGGATAGTGTATCATTTAAAACACATATATTAAAAGGAATCCCAGATTACAATGAGGTTTCATTACATATTCATTTATTACACAACATTATACCAAATACATGTACAAGCGCGTATACCACCATTTTACATAATATACATATACGTATACCAATAAATCATTCATACAACCTTTGATAAAGGGCATTCGAGTAAAAACGTAAACATATAACTTCTTGACACAAACAATAAAAAACCGTTAGCCAAGAGCAGGTTCCATTGAAGAAACACGGACATGGAAAATATAATCAAACACTAGATATTTCTATTAGCTGCATGGAAACTATTGGTCTAGGCATGTTCCAGTAAATAAAATAGTTAAGTGTTCTAATATTGTTGAGTATTAAATAAATATTGTAACAACTTTGCTGTTTTTTAACTTCAAAGTGTCTTTATCCTCAAACAGGTGATGAAGTGGTCATACCCCACTTTGCTGGACAGTTGATGTGATGATAACGAATTAAGAGTAACGGTCCGCTAGTTTGCCGGCTATAGTCTGTTTTCAGTGATTAGTTGTCACCCATAGTCATTTTGGGGACATGAGCCTTTGGCAGACTGAGTTCGAACTCATTAATTACAAGGCACCAATTTGTTTTGAGTGAACTCGATTTCAAGTAACTGATTTTAGTTAAATCGAATTATATTAGCTGAATTGAGTGAAGTTTATTCCAATGATGATTTCTGGAGTTGTGCCTGTATATAAAGAATGTAGACATGGTTCGCTCATTGCAAAATGGCAAACGCTCAAGTTAACATTCCAAATTCGAGGGGAGGTAGGTAGACACTTAATCTATCTAGGTCACAAGTTAAGGGTTAAGAGCACAAAAAGGGACCGAGTTCATTTGAAATGTTGTAAGACAGGTTGTCCTTCAACGGCCAACACCGTCAGTGATGTTCTCAGCAGTTCCAGGAACACACACAACCACCATCAAGATCAAGTTCAGTTCAGAAAATAGTTATGCATATTTATTTATGTCTTCAGTTACCATTTTTTTGTTTTCTGAAAATGTACGAAATATGTATTTATGAATTTTATCATGAAGATAAATGTACCCAAAATGTTGAATTGGTGAAATATGAAATATCGAGATGAAGCTACAGTGTGTACTTTCTTAGGCCGAAACAGACTATAAGTTAATACCCTATTGTTTAAAGGATTATCGCGCATCAGTGAATTTTTATCTATAACAAAAGCGTTCGGCAAAACGGGAACCCACCCATGAAGTCTGTATGTTCTATGTTTCATTCAAACCTCTCTGGGTATAATGTAGGATTTAGAGTTGAAGAATGAAAATTTAAATTTAAAACACTATTCTCTTCCAATGTCTACAGTACCCTTAGCCAAAGCAAATACAAAATATAAGTCCGATTTTTATCAACATATTTGACAAAATCCTTATAAGAACATAAATGCAAATTGTTTAATTGTCAACGGGCAATACCTTGAGGAAGACACAAATAACATGTCTCCTGATAGATAGGTCTCTGTTTCCATCACTTGCTCAGGTCATAAGAACCGCTTTTGCTGCGACTGTTTTCAGCTGGCCCATCCTGTAAAAGTCCTATTGTCTGATTCAGTAGGTCCACACTGTTTTTCCTCTTACCCTGCGGGGTGGATGGAAGTCCGCTGTTCTTCCTGCTGCTCTGCTGTGGAGTGGATGGTATTGCGCTGTTCTTCCTGCTGCTCTGCTGTGGAGTGGATGGTATTGCGCTGATCTTTCTGCTACCCTGCTGAAGAGTAGGTGGTATACCGTTGCTTTCTGGATGGTTAGGATTTTGACTATTGCTCTCCATTTGGCTGGCTGGTATTTCGTTGCTCTGGCTGGTGCTCTGCTGTGGAGCTGATGGTATTCCACTGTCGTGGCTGTTGCAGTGTTGTAGGGTGGATGGTATTCCACTCTTCTGGCTAGTGTTCTGTTGTTGGTTGGATGGTATATCGTTGTTATTCCTTGGACAGGCCTCCCTATTCGTCCTGGGTGTAGGGCATGGGCGTTTAAAAGAGCTGGTGACTTTACAGTTGGCTAATGATGACATCCGTCGATCTGTGACCTTCGTGTTGTCGGCTTGGGGGTTTTCGGGACTCCGTGGTATGGAGGCTTCTTTGATAGACTCCTTGGACATTCCGCTTTCAGACTGAACCGTCTGTGAGACGTTTGGTGATCTATGATCGTACTGAGCCACGTTCTCATTTGCTGGATCGGCGGGAAGCTTGTGATCGTAAACTGGTTCAGGTAATTGTCCAACGTTTTGGGATTCTATCGCAGGTGTAAATGTTGAAAGTCGACGACCATAGTTCGGCTCTGAAGCAACCATGTCAGAAGTGTTACTCTGAATATTATCATTAGGGTACATTGTCAGGTGTGTTTGGTAAAAGTTAGATTCTGAGGCAGGGTCGCTACTACGGCGATAGGTTGACGATATGTCTGACTGAGGACACTGCAGTCTGTCCAGCCGTTCCTGGTAGCCTTGAAAGGTGATAGACTCATACCGGGAGTCCTCTGGCTGACGGATACAGTCCCACGAAGCGTAGAAGTTGTCCAAGGCTAGTGACCCAGGTCGTGCACTTCCACAGGGGGCATCCTGACCTTCACCTTCAGATGGTCTGTCTGGGTCTATTCGGTCTTCATATAGGGCTGCTTGGTTTATGTAAGGGTCATCTGACACCAGAGCTCTCTGATAAAGGTTGGAGGAGGCAGGTTGAAGGCCAATGTCTTCTGGGTCGTGGAGATACATCATGTTATCGAACTGACCAGGAGGTGGAACTGTGGTCACTGTTGCCACCGTGGATATGGCGTTGTCGGGTTTGGTTGCGCTGCTTATCTGGTACCGGCGTCTGGAATGTAGTAGGTCGTTACAATGAATTACGCTGCAGTCCCTACCACAAAACAAGGAACAGTGTATGGCTTCGATATTAAAATAAGACATGTAGATTTAACAATAGCTCCAGGTTAAATTTGTACATGATTTGATATGTGTTGAAACAAGAGCAGACTTCAACAAAAATAATTTTCGCAGCTTGCTAATACAATTTAAGTCTGGGTTTTTTAGATCATAGTACAGTGACGACTGACAAGTGATATCCATCTTAGAGTGCGCTAAATATTATACTATAGGATTGAGGATGAAAATCAGTCCTGTTCTTTGTCCTGCATATGACTAAATAAATCTTACAGATCACTTCTTTAAGAGCGTTAATATGTACACATTTAAAAGAGTATTGCAAAGTCTAAATGCTCGTTTGATAACATTGTAGATTTTGGTTCATACCACTGATGGTAAATTGTTAAGCTACCTAACCGTAGTGTATGTGACGCAATAGTAGATATTGTAGATACCTACCATTGTGACCCAGATCTACATTTATTTAATATATATTTAATTAATTAATTAATATTTAATTATTTCTACTATAAACACTCTATATCTGAGTGTATTTCTCATATCCCCAAAAGGGAATAAAAGTCTCAGAAGTATTCAGATATAATGCGGGTATAAATTATATTTCGATTGAGTATATTTAAGAAGAACTACATCTCTTGAGTTGATAATTCAGCAGAAAGAGTAAACAGAATAAACAGAAATGTGTAACTGCTCCTTGAAAGGTGAGTGAGTTAATGTGGTTCAGTCCTCATTAAGCAATATATCAACAATAACAAATGAGTCAACAACAAATAATTGAGGATTCGAACTCCCTGTGCTCAACGGAAATTCCACGTATCTACTCAAAAAAAGTTCAGGACGAAACCATCCTTTCATATTGGAAGAACTATTCTGTCATTCCAATGACCTATAGCCATACGAAAGAATCTATTGATTCTTAGATTGTTTTGAGTGGCACTTAACATACTTGGATATTTTTCATTCAGTGGCTGTTTCTTGTTGACCATCCATAGACATGAACAGCATGAAATGCTACTACTCACCTGCGGCTGGACCAGATGACACAGATGATGAGGATGATGACGACGACACACGTGACCGCCAGCAGAGCTATCACCACATACCACAGCGTCCAGTCCGAACTACTCTGATGACATAAAGTACACAGGGTGGCGTTACTGGGAGGTGGTGTTTAAGCATAGGTGGCTGATATCAGATGTCTGGGAGATAGAGTGAGTGAGTAAAAATTAACGTCACATCGGCAATATTGCAGCCATATCGTGACGAGCTGGGAGATAGAAACATACGTTTGTGAGACGTTATTTACATAATGGACAACGACTCAACAATGAATCTTGCACAATAAATACCTACCTGTGGCTCTGTTTTAGGGTCATCTTCATCCGAAGCTGCTGAAAGTAAATGAAAGTCAGATCAGCTCTTTCATTGTCCATGATATGAAAGCCTCCTACCGAACACAACGTACTTGTTAAACAAACAACTACTTCTAAACCTAACAAAACAAGAATACACAGTCTGACCTAACCTTTAGAAAAGTATGAGGCTTATCATAAGTTGTGATGGAGGGATGATATTGATCCTCAGTATCGTGTATAAAACCCTCTTACCTGGTCACGCCGAAGACCCGGCTTCGATTCCTTACATGGTCAAGTATTTTTATTCCATATGTAGGCCACAGGCCCATATACAACATACATACATTTGTTTACAAATATAGATACACTTTAAAGGGCATACATATCAATAATACACGTGTTATTTGTTCAAATAGATTTCTTGTCAGTATAAATATAATATTTAATATAAACATATATACACACCTTTATAAACATTTAAAATGGAAAAATGTGTGGTTTATAGAAAATTTATTGGAGTTTGATTGCCCTGATGTTATAAGCATGAAAGATATATTTACACAAATTTCTTAAAAGTGTTTCATTATTTGTTGATAACAGGGACTTAAATTTATAGTAGTTTGGTTGTTTCTGATATACATATGGCAAGTATTTTAATCTAAGATTCCTTACATGGGTACTATGTGTACCCCTGGTGTACCCCTGCCGTGGTTTTGCTGGAATATGGCTAAATGCCGATCACTCACTCACTCCTGCGTATATGTTGAATGTTAACTACTCACCGGTGGTGGGTGGTCCGGGGGTGGTACGGGGCAAGGGTGTAGCACACTGGGCACCGGTCCAGTTCGGGGGGCACTCACACTGGAAGCCCACGGACGCCAAGTCTTCAAAACACGTTCCACCATTGAGACAGGGTTGGCTTGTACAACTTGCCGCACGATTCTCACAAAATCTGCCTGGGAGAGTAGTGTAAGATAATGATTATAATTATTATGTTGGTTTGTTTGCATATTGTTCAGCGCCGCACTCCGCAATATTCCAGTTTATGACGGTGACCAATAAATTATAGATTTGAGCGATACAAACCGGTGACCGATGAGCAGTGTCTAAAGGGGTGTGGGTACATGGACACCCATCAACCAAGTGAACAAGCTTGACCAGTGGCTTCATTAAGAAGCCCTGTTCGACAAACAAAGGCTGCTTCGTATTTGTTCAAACTCCTAATACCTTTGTAGGATCATATTTATAGAAATGACCTTTGTGTATTTTCAAATCATTGACCCCATATTAGTGTTGGGAATTGGTTGAAATCTCACAATTACCAACGAGCAAGCATCGAAATAAATTGGTTAGCGTAATATTTCAGATTTTCATGTTCAGATTGTTATGCAGATATGTATAAAGAAAAAAATGTGGTTTTCTGTTGTTTTTAGTTTCATTTAGAAATTGTGCAAATTTCACATCCAATGTAAAATGATGCAACTTACATTGCTCCATTCAAGTTATGACTAATGTACATGAACATAAACCTCCCACAGTATTCAAGAAATATTCAGTCATGACTCTTCAGTAAGAGAAGTGATTTTTCTAAGAATTAAACACGTTTTCAGGCCCTGACAACTTCTAAGATATGTTCAATCGTCAAGTGTTTCAAACACTAAACCAGTATTTCCAAAATTGTTTGTGGTCGATTATGAGAAAATGTGACCGATAGCTTGGTCGTTTGGTCACTGCGACCAATCTTCGATTATTTCAATTAATTGGAACACCACTACCCCACATTAGTTTTCATATGGTTCAATTATTTTACAATTGGGTTGCCTTATTCCTCTTTCGTGTGAACCAACATTCTGGTGTCAAACGCCATGATATTACTGGAATATGGCAAGTGGCGTAAAACTCTCTTTCGTATATTGTTCTCGTTCCTTTCCTTCAAGGACTGACTGACTGACTGAGTTTGGTTTTACGCCGCTTTTAGCAATATTCAAGCAACATAACGGTGGGGGACACCAGAAATGGGCTTCACACATTGTACCCATGTGGGGATTCGAACCCGGGTCTTCGGCGTGACGAGCCAACGCTTTAACCACTAGGCTACCCCACCGCCCCCTTTCTTTCAAGGAAGATTAGAAAGATCGTAATGTTGAGTTATCTAACAGGGTCGTCTCTGTGTTTATCGGGATTAGGCTTGGGATTGGGGTCAATGTGAGGTGAGATTAGATGAGGTTTAACGTCGTTTTCAAGATGCATGCACTTATATATGAATGCACGCGGGTGTGCGTTCGTGCTTGTGTGTGACTACTAATACCTCTTTCGAAGTGCTAGCCCACAGTTCAACGTGGCTACCCCACTCAGGCAAAGTCCCCGTTTTAGTAGGCAGGCAGAGTAACAACAATTACCATCTTTTAACGTCTTTAGGTTTGACTCAGCCGGGGATCGAACCTCACTATCTGGTCTGTGGTACATGCTTGTAATGGGATGTGATGCTGGTTTCAGTGACACGTGGTTGCTGGTAAAGGTTAAGTGTTTGTGGCTTACCTGAACTTCCTCTGAGGCAGTGGCATGTGAAGGTACCCAGCAAGTTGTTACAGCCGGCGCCGTGACGACAGACACCGAGGTCACACTCGTTGACGTCCTCGTTACAGTTTATGCCTCCCCAACCTGTCGCATGCAACTTTAGTATGAGATGATATGCACAGAATACACTGAGACCGTATACCAGAAAAGGGAATACTATTTTCGGACTGCATTCTGTATACGTTTGTAGTCTTTCATAGAGGTAGATTAAGGTAGACATCTGACAGACAGACAAGTACAATCTCGTTATGAACATTATTAGGTACACGGTAATTTGTCGGGTAGTATGGGGTGACTCGGTCCCATCCGTTACCAATCGCCCCTTTCCGTAATCTACAAGAAGAATCGGGAAATTCTGCTTTTCCCGGAATAACACATGTGGGTCACGAATCCGAATCCCATACTACCTGGCAAATGGCCTTGTAACGAATTTATTACCCTTTAGATATTTGAGGATCCAAATTCAAAATCCGTTTCTCTCTTAAATCTACCGTGATCTCATTGGTGACCAACTCGTGTTATTCCGGGACAAGCCGAATAGCGACTCGTGCCCCTCTGGAAGGATTTCATATTGGCGCATGAACATCAGAACTACTTTAAACAGGAACGATAACTCTATTCTTGTTTGATTCCAGTGGTACTTAATTCCACCGAAGTAATCACATAGTGTATCGCTGTTTATGTTTTTAAAGAGGAACCTTTTTGATACAACTAAAAGAAGGAGAAGAACCTATTTGTTACAGACTTATTCTGACGTAATTATTACCAGAGGTTCACCTAATACTTCCAAGTATATTTATAAATAGGGTTTGATAATCACAAATGGGATTTGTCTTATTAAATATGTAAATGAAATTTATAAAAGCTACATTAAATCCCAAAGCAGAAACTCAAAAATAACTTAATATTTTCTCAGACTGAACATTCGTGTAACCTTGCTGTCATACCCCAAGTTGAATTTTAAATGAATTCGCCGAAAAATATATGAATGACCCCCAAAAAATATTCCCAGATATGTGAAATATATGCCAAATGTTAAAGATTAAAGTTGATTAGTTACATGCAGATATATGTCTAATATTATTGTTTTGAAATTCGTAGCGATTTATAATTACATTTCCTAAAATTGCTGGAAGCGCACGTACAATCTCCATAGCAAGCCCGCAAGATCGTCAGAAACACCCTCAGTTGGACCCATGAGAGCCGTTATGTCAATAAACGCACGTGCGTGTATTTGAATCTCTCACCGTCAATCGCATGATTCATATAAAAAAACACCATAATAGGCAGCAAAATTCTGTTAGCTATGTTCTTTGTGCTTTCAATATGACGATATATATTTTGCATGATTTTTTAAACAATGACATAATGCCATAAACGATTTAAGTACGTGGGATTATTTTTACCAAAGCACCGCAGTCATTTACGCGCGTTCTGATTGGTTTGTCGTATTTTCGCACATACCAAGCATCGATAGTGGGACGAGTCATCTTGGACGTTACGGAAAGAGGCGAATGGTGACGAATGCCGTGATTTGGGACGCAAAGCGTTTCGCCATGATTGTTGGCGCAGACGAAGGTTATATATCTATGTTCGAAGGGGCATAACTTTTGTAGGCCTAAAACTATGTTTTTTTCAGACTTGGTATTTCATATAATACCACTGTTTAAGATATATCTCGAGTGTCAGTATATTTCCATTTCATCGATAAAAATAGCATATCCTCAAAATTAATTGCTAAGGAGGGCTGTTCGTGACAATAATAGTTAAATTCTCCAGAACAATTTGGATTTCAGTGTCAAAGTTTGCAAACTGTCAAAGTCGTCCACAGTACCTTTTGGAACAGGGTAGGATGGATTTATACCACCCGTGAAACTATAGAGTACGGTTTCATATGCACTGACTCTTAACCAATCAAAATATCTTCCCATTTATCTAAAGGGTATAGCGGAATTGAAAACTAATGAACATATAATACTCAATGAAACGCTGATCATAATCAAAACATCACACCAACTCTGTGAGTTTTTTGCAGAACACCTGGCTGTCCCTTTCTCTGCACTCATCCCTCGTAACAAAAAGTGAACTGTGTCAATATTTTAATGATAGTTTGTTAAAAAACTTTTTCATTTTTAGGACATAAATTCTGCAAAAAACTGTTTTAAATTAGTGACAAATATTAGGTTAATGTGTGTGTCCGGTTTTGCAGAATTTCTGTCTTAAGATCTATGCACAATTTCCAATGGTTTCAGTCAGCACACACTTCATACGTTATTTTACCTACCAAGATGTTGCCTAGATGAATGACCTATTGGTGTTGGAAATTAATGACATATATAAGGCTAATATGTATGTCCGGTTTTTGCAGAAATTCTATCTCAAGAACTGCACACAATTTCCAATGGTTTTATAGAGATAGAACGCGAATATTGATCTCTTCATTAGATTGCAGTAGAATATACCAATGAAGTCGATAGTACAGCAATATTGAACAGTTACTATTAGAACAGGTTGTTGCTGTTGTATCTGATTACCCAGTCTAAGTCGCAGCCACAGGCCCTCGTGTAATTGCGAGCATTAAAGATGTTAAGAAAAATATTTAAAAATTGAGATGAGGCCCGACTCGAAATGCTTTACAGTACAATACATTATGTCATTATGCATTGTACTATGTAGAATTTCGAGTCGGGGGTTATCTCAAAACTATATTTTATCAATCTTTAATCTTCGCAAAGACACGAGGGCCAGTGGTCGCAGCCAATTTGTAGCTAATCTGTGTTAGGTGGACTCCAACTGTGCTTTAGTTGTAGCTGACCAGTGTTAGTTAACCCATAACTTCAACCGTATGTTGGTTGCAGCTGACCACAGTAAGATGTGTGTCCGGCTAGATCAAACTGTTGCCAACCAGAGTAAGATGTGTTCCACCGCACCACAGCTGTAGACAACCAGTGTAAGATGTGTTCCACCGCACCACAGCTGTAGACAACCAGTGTAAATTGCCGTACCTGGACTGCAAACAAGCTGGCCTGTAGTCGGGTGGCAGACACGATTGTCCACTTGGTTGTCGTCGCGGCAGAACGTGGAGCAGTTGACGCCGTAGTAGTTGGGGGAACAGAAGATCGTCACAGCCAGGGACAAGCTGAAGTGTACAAAAGTGATGAATTAACGCAGGACCGAACTATTTAAACCCAACAACGAGGAAGAATGCTTGATTCAAGTCAAATTACATCTTTGCCACTACGGCTTTCAAAATTTGTCGAGACCAAGAGTATGTCCCGTAACTGTCAGACAGTTATGTTATGTAGGCGGTTTTACCCTATCACGGACAAAAGGGGGTTGGAAATCCCCTTGAATGTTTGGAAAAGCATTTGAATCCCATAAATACTTGAGTGAGTGAGTTGGGTTTTACGCCGCTTTTAGCAATATTCCAGCAATATCACAGCGGGGGACAGCAAAATTTGGGGTACTCTATGTGCCCATGTGGGGAATCGAACCCAGGTCTTCGGCGTGACGACTGAACGCTTTAACCACTAGGCTACCCCACCGCCCCCATAAATACATGAAATCCAGGGTCTAGATTAAGAAGTCAGTGGATGTTCAGACGAGGGTTTTTTCCAAGATTTGTCAGTTCCATATATGAAAATATCGAGTCTGGGCGAGACAATCTACTAATTGACATCATGTGTATCGATCTACGCTTGAAGGATACGACAATCATCAAACAAGTCAACAAGCCTGAACACACGAAATGAAATCACAACCACCTTCAGTTTTACTACACTTTTACACTGTACACTAACCCGGAACTAATAGCATTTCCTTTTGAATGGAACAGGCTCGTGGAAGCATGAAAGAAGATAATTCTCGTTGTTAATTACCTCCCCTTGTTTGTAAGATTTACAATGGTTGGTACAGCAGTTCTCTGGTTCTCAGACGGAGTGACAGTCATTCTACCAGATAGCTTCTCCTCACAGCGACGTGTTTCTGGAACTCCACAGCACTGCACATATGCGGTCACACTTATGGAACCCTACAAGGCACAGACAAAACAAATGGTTGGTGGTACTGACGGGGTCAGCTTGCGGGTTGGATATGGGTCAACTTGCGAAAAGCTATCTTAGCGCGAGGGTGATCGTAACTCCCATACTAACATAGGCTTACGATCATCGTAGCACTAAGGTAATCATAACTCCCATACTTTAACATAGACTTACGACAGTCATAGCGCTAAGGTGATCGTAACTCCCATACTTAACCATAGACTTACGACAGTTGTAGCGCTAAGGTGATCGTAACCCGTTGCGCTAAGGGGATCGGAATCCCCATACTTGAACATAGGCTTACGACAGTCGTAGCGCTAAGGTGATCGCAACTCCCATACTTTAACATAGCCTTACGACAGTCGTAGCGCTAAGGTGATCGTAACTCCCATACTTTAACATAGACTTACGACAGTCATAGCGCTAAGGTGATCGTAACTCCCATACTTTAACATAGACGCACTAACATTATCTGCCAAAGGGGTATTTGAGTCTTACCGGCCAAGTAGGGAAGTTGTATCGAAGAGGGTTGACCTGTGGGTTGGGCATGCCTCGGAGGTTGTTCCCAAAAATGACGATATCGCTGCTCTCTCCCGTGGGTGTGACCGTGCCTTGTGTGATCTGCAACATATCCGTCTCCTCCCGTCCCAGACTGCATCGCTCCGGTTGCCTGTAAAAGGTTAACCTCCCCGGTATAACGCGCTCTTACTCATGCATGGGACAGCACTCCAGATACTGCTTGTTATTACTCACAGTTGTGAGTGAGTGAGTGAGTGTAGTTTTATGCCACACTCAGCAATATTCCAGCTATATGGCGGCGGTCTGTAAATAATTGAATCTGGACCAGACAGTCTAGTGATCAACAGCATGAACATCGATCTAAGCAATTGGGATGCGATGACATGTGTCAACCAAGTCAGTGTGCCTGACCACCTGATCCCGTTAGTCTCCTCTTACGACGAACATGGGCTACTGAAGATCAATTCTTACCCGGATCTTCACGGGTCGCGGCAGGACAGGGAAGCGTTTTGTATATATGACATTGTTAATTCGAACATCAACGATATTTTATGGACAGACAGCTTCTTTATTGCAATGGATGCGACGTTTCGGTGAAGATACTTTCTTGCTTGATACCGGTGTTATCATCTACACCGAGTGTGTTATCATCTAGATCTGTTAGAATATAGAAGTTGTCAAACCATAAAAGATCATTCCTGTTCGTCATACCAGCTTCTAAATGCCACTCAAAGAACTGACTGACTGACTGAGTTTGGTTTTACGCCGCTTTTAGCAATATTCCAGCAACATCACGGCGGGGGACACCAGAAACGGGCTTCACACATTGTACCCATGTGGGGATTCGAACGCGGGTCTTCGGCGTGCCACTCAAAGTAGGTCATGTTCATGAAATACACCATGCCATTTTAGAAAGTGGTCAAATGTAACGTATGTTATATTTGGGATTACACTTTCTTAGTAAAGTACAGATTCTAGTACTTTTGGGGTTGAGTCCCATCCGGGATTCGAACCCACACCCTCAGAGTCAGGCACCTAATCGCCAGCACACAAAGTCAGACGGCTCAGCCACCGCGGCTAGTGGAAGCTTAGCGGTCTAGGCGTCTGACTTTGTGTGCTGGCACTGTGAGGGTGCGGGTTCGAATCCCGGATGGGACTCAACCAAAAAAGTACTAGAATCTGTACTTTACTAAGAAAGTGTAATCCCAAATATAACATACGTTACATAAGGTAATGTTCATTCGGTCGGTTTGAAAGTGCGCCGAAACTGCAAGTAGGGGACTAAAATTATTAAAATTATTCCAGTTTTCCGATAGAACGATAGTGTCGAGATTGAAACGTTAAATCGTGTTTACGTTTAGAAAAACCGCTTAAGGACTGGAAGCATGTACACGACTGGAGGCCAGCCTCTTGGGGAACCCGATTGATAGCCTTGGGAGAAAAGTCACGTCTAAACGTCATAAATTTAGTCCTTAGAATACACAGTTTGTTCCATTTGTAAATCCAGTCTTTACAGATTTTAATAGTGTAGTAACTGCTTTGTAAGCCCTGCTTCCGGCATATGTATCCAAAATACAGGGAGGTAAATCTGTTTACAAAATATAAATACGTGACAACATATCCCGTTACTCTAACAGATTCACGCAGAACATGGCATGACACCTTATTTTAACATATCTATGCAGAACATGACACGATACTCGAATATATCCATACAAAGCATGACACCTTATTTTAACATATCCATGGAGAACATGACAACATCACGCGTTACTCTATCATCCTTTTAGAACATGATATGACACCTTACTTTAACATATCTATGCAGAACACGACAACATGACACGTTACTCGAACACCTGACAGAACATGATATGACACCTTACTTTAACATATCTGGGCAGTACATGACAACATGACACGTTACTCTATCATCCTTACAGAACATGACACGTTACTCGAACACCTGACAGAATATGATATGACACCTTACTTTAACATATCTGGGCAGTACATGACAACATGACACGTTACTCTCTCATCCTTACAGAACATGATATGACACCTTACTTTAACATATCTGGGCAGTACATGACAACATGACACGTTACTCTCTCATCCTTACAGAACATGATATGACACCTTACTTTAACATACTCATGCAGAACATGACAACATGGCACGTTACTCTAACACCTGACAGAACATGATATAACACCTTACTTTAACATCCCGGCGCAGAACATGACAACATCACGCGTGACTCTCACATCCTTACAGAACATGACTCGTTACTCGAACACATCCTTACAGAACATGATATGACACCTTACTTTTACTCATGCAGAACATGACATGACACGTTACTCTGACATCCTGACAGAACATGACATGACACCTTACTGTAACATATCCATTCAGAGCATGACAACATGACACGTTACTATGCAGAGCATGACAACACGGCGTTTCACCCAAACATGACCGTGCAGAGGGTGACAACGTGGCACGTAACTCTAACATATCTATGCACAACATGACAACATGACACGTTACCCTATCATGTCCATGCACATCAGGATCCGGTATCTGGCGGGTGGCTGACAGGCTGGTGGGTCCTCCCAGGAGGGGGTGACGGGGGTGATAGGGGTCGTGGTGAAATTGGATGACGGGTTCTCCAAAGACTGTGTTGTTGCCATGGATACGGTGGTGGAACTAACTCCGGCATTTGGGTCCGCTATGTTTTGACCGGTGTACACTGCTTGAAACCGGTCAAACCGTATCTGCAGGATCCCCGTGGAACCAACTAACTGGAACATAAAATAATCTTTATAGATCAGATGGGATTCAAACTGGACATCGTTGATCGTCGAAAGTTCATAAACGGATAGAGCTAGTGGTTAAAGTGTTCGCTCGTCACGCCGAAGACCCGGGTTCGATTCCCCACATGGGTCGACTGCGTGAAGACCATTTCTGGTGTCCCTCGTAATATTGGTGGAATATTGCTAAAACGGCGTAAAACCAAACTTCCTCACTCACTGGAGCGTATTAAACATATCATCTATTGTATTATTACTCTTGGAATGAGTACACTGGAGAGTATTCTCATTCATGTTTCAGGAGGGGAACACAGCGATGAAGCTGTCCCCTTTATATATATAACAATGTACACATATTTCACCAGTTTACTTTAAAATGTATGCATAGTACTTAGTGTTACATTTCGTTTATAGTGCAAATTGTCATGACTGTATGTTTTGAGAGAGTGAGTTCAGTTTTACGCCGCTTTTAGTTATATTCACGCAACATCACCAGAAATTGGCTTTACACATTGTTTCCATGTGGGGAATCGAACCCGGGTTATCGGCGTGATGAGCGAACGCTTTAACCACAAGGCTATCCCACCGCTCCAGAATATTTTGAAATGATGATATAAACAAATGAAAATACAAAGTTATAGAAATCTCAAATTGTTGTTTTTTGTTTGTTTATTGTTAACGCGTCATTCAGCAATGTTCCAGCTATATGGTAATTGCTGTAAATAATCGAGTTTGGCCTATATAATCCAGTGACTGACATGATGAGCATCAATCTACGCAATTGAGATACGATGACATGTGTCAACCAAGTCAGCGAGCCTGACCACCCGATCCCGTTAGTCGTCTCCTACAAGCATGGGCTGGTGGAGACCAATTCTAAATCGGATCTTCAAGGATTCTCAAATTGTTGAGCTAAGTAAAGTGAAATTTTTCTGGGCATGTTATATAAATATTGCCTGCTAAAGCGATAAATAATTTAATTTCCAGACAATGTAAACAACGCAATTATAAACATGAATTATCATCCATGAAATGAGAAATCATTACTTACTGTTATTACATTGTACAAATATATCCAACATTTGAGAATCCGTCCGCCCTTGCACCCAAACATGGCGTTGATCACGTGACAACAACATCCCGGCATGCAGTGCGGGTTGAGCAGCACCCCTGCCGTCGGCCATATTTCGTTTCCAACTTTCTCACGTCATCCCATCAATCACCCAGGAGATCACGTGATTCTTCCGGTCCCGCCATGCCTTGGGCTTTATTACAGAACCCAAGTGCTTCCTTTCTCATTTCCTAGGGCATGTTTTATGTACAAATTTCGTATGCATGTAAACATATAATATGACGCGAGAACATGGTTGAAATGGTGACCCAGCAACAGGAAATGAAGCGACAAAATATACAATTCATTTTCGGCTTGTAGCGAATTAGCTTTTTCAAAACTAACCATATTTGGAGATATGTGAAGTGTAATTCAGTACACAATTATTAGGGACTGTAAAAAGCTTTGTAATAGCTGTGAAAAACGACGCCTTAAAAACATCGCTCACTTTCTCTCGGCAACTCTCTTGCTGGGTAGTGAGTCTTATTGCAGTGCTTCTTAGAGAGGAGCTTGTTCACTAAACGTTATCTTATAATATCTTGTCCACGATTGACTATTTTCTAACGAACGGATGGCGAAACACATTCGTTGCTTATACCCTGTTTCATGGTTCAATAAAATATTCCAGCTTTTTGACGGCGGCTGTAATTTATCATGGCTGGACCAGAGTGAGTGAGGGAGTGTGGTTTTACGCCGCTTGTAGCAATATTCCAGCAATAGAACGGCTGGGGACACCAGAAATGGTCTTCACGCAAATGTACCCATGTGGGGAATCGAACCCGGGCCTTCGACGTGACGAGCGGACGTTTTAACCACTGGGCTACCTCACCGCTCCTTAGGCTGGACCAGACAAATCGGTGATTGATATTAAGAACAACGACCCTCGCTGTAATACAATGACATGCAATCAGCCATTACATCGGGGGTAACAGTCAGATCCATGATTCGCCTCTTATGACCAGCATAATGGCCGGAAACTGGTTCTTACATACAGCTGACTGACTGACTGACTGAGTTTAGTTTTACGCCGCTTTTAGCAATATTCCAGCAATATCACGGCGGGGGACACCAGAAATGGGCTTAACACTCTTACATACAGGCTGATGCTGTGCATGACCGTGTTCCTACCCAGCTAATAAACACATGCTCTTGTCGTATACCGTGCCACTGCCCCCATGAAGATCCGGGTGGGAATTGGTCTTCAGCAACCCATGCTTGTCGTAACAGGCGACTAACGGGATCGGGTGGTCAGGCTCACTGACTTGGCTGTCATCGTATCCCAGTTGCGTAGATCGATGCTCATGTTGTTGATCACTGGATTGTCTGGTCCAGACTCGATTATTTACAGACCGCCGCCATATAGCTGGGATATTGCTGAGTGCGGCGTTAAACAACAAACAAACAATCAAGGTGGTTAAAAAGTCTTCTATGGAGACAATGGGTGCTGTCAAACTTAGAATCAGGGTCAGGTATCCGAGTTTTTACAGTGACGTTATAAATGTGCCAGTAACTGAACTGACATACAATAGATAATTTACAGACCGCCGTAATATAGCTGGAATACTGCTGAGTGCGAGTTAAACACCAGACAATCAAGCAATGCCACTGGCATCGTACAAGTGCTTAGCGTGATGAGTGAGTGAGTGAATATGGTTTTACGCCGCTTTTGTCAATATTTCAGCAATGTCAGAAGTGGACACCACAAATGGGCTTCACACATTGTACCCATGTGGGGAATCGAACCGGGTCTTCGGCGTGACGAGCGAACGCTTTAACCACTAGGCTACCCCACCGCCCCTAGCATGATGATAGAAAGGCTTTTGTTAATATATATTTCGTGGCAATAAGGTAGCACGCAAAACTGTTTACATCAGTTTCAGATTATAAAACTGGCAAGGTGTCCAGACTTTTGTGGGGGGTGTTTTAACCACATTTTTTCTTTTATGCACGATCATAATTACAAACATTAGGAAGAAAACAACCAGAAACACTAAAATATGAGTGATTATTTATTTCACCAGAAATCCTTACAGCTCTTATGTTTCTCTTTCTCTTGGCGTGAAGTATGAACCTCGTCCAAAACGTAGTAATGCCGTGTTTCGATTGGGCTTTTTTAATGTCCAGGGTGCCGTTGTACGTACTAGAGAGTGAGTTTAGTTTTACGCCGCTTATAGCAATATTCCAGCAACATCACAGCGTATTTCACAAGAAATGGACTTCACACTTAGCACCCATGAGGGGAGTCGAACCCGGGTCTTGGGCGTGACGAGCGAACGCTTTCACCACTAGGCAACCCCACCGCCCCTTTTGTTCTTGGAGCAATCAAGGGTTTGTAGGGTGCAGCAGCTGTTCGGCCGAGGTACAGTGGACTCTGTATAATCCGACACTCACTGGGACCGTGAAAAAAATTCAGATTACACAGAGTGTCGGATAATTCAATGTCTCCTTGCTTGAATACTTTTCAAACAGTACCATACATTGTAACTGGCTTATATCATGAAATTAATGGTTAACAGCTATTTTCTTGGTAAATAAAGGGGAAAACAAATTCTGTATTTACATGACTTTATTGTGCATGTACACCCAGCGGCAAAAGAAACGATACCATATTATTGAGGCTAATTAATGAAAGATGACAAAAGATAAACAGAAAATCAATGTTGTAAGTAGAAGACAAATAGGTGAAGAGCATGGAAAATCAAATTCATTAATCGAGGACAATAATTGTTTGAGATAATTGCAAAAAAACAAATAATATTCATATGTCCTGTATTCGATCACTCCAGTATGATGAGATAAGTCAATGTCAGTGACACAGGGACACTCCTGTGAGTCAATATCGAGTGTGGTCGCCACAGGCATCGATGCAGGCTCTAACACGACGTCGAACAGATGAGGTCAGACGTCTGATCACGTCAGGAGGTATCCTGTTCCACTCCTCCCTCAAAGCCTGGATGAGGGTTTGTCTGTTCACTGGGGCGACCTGTCTGGCACGAATCTGTCTCCCAAGATGGTCCCACAAATGCTCAATGAGTGAAAGGTCCGGAGAGCGTGATGGTCATGGCAGGACAACAACGTTGTTGGCGTTGAGAAAGCCTTGAACACGTTGACCTGTGTGGCATGGGGCGTTGTGCTGTTGAAATACGGTTCTTGGATTCTGTTGTAGGAAGGGTAGAACAACTGGCCGAAGGACTTGGTCGACATTACGCTGCCCATTCAAATTCCCATCGACAACGGGTAAGGACGAATCCCATCCGTTCTATGAAGATTATTTTATGTTCCAGTTAGCTGGCTCCAAGTAGATCCTGCAGATACGGTTTGACCGGTTTCAAGCAGTATACACCGGTCACAATATAGCGGACCCATATGTGGAGGTAGTTCTACCACCATACGAACGCTTTAACCACTAGGCTACCCAGCCGCCCCCGTTGTACTAAGAGCTCTTAACGCAAACGTATGAGTTCTTCTGTACATGAACATAGGCCAACGACAGTCGTGGCACTAAGGTTGATTTGTACGACCGCACTTAGTGTAGAAACATTAGTATCAGGAGACTCAAGCAGAAGAAAGATGGGGTGGGAAAGCTACCGATGCTCGTTGGGGGACCGACCGCCACCTCACATCTGTTGCCGGTCCAGGCGGTGTCACAGGAGCATCTGAAACCGGAAGTGGCAGCCGCGTCTGCGACACAGGTGCCGTTGTTCAAACACGGAACATTACGACAGGGCAGTAGATCAGCATTGCATAGATGCCCCGTCCATTCGGGACCGCAGATGCAACTGAAACCAGTAGAGGATTCTGCATCTGCGGCGCAGGTACCGTTATTCAGGCAAGGGTCACTACGGCAGGGTATCATATCAAATTGACACCTCTGACCTGTCCATTCAGGACCGCAGATGCAACTGAAACCGGTAGAGGATTCAGCATCTGTGGCGCAGGTACCGTTATTCAGGCAAGGGTCACTACGACAGGGCATCATATCAACTTGACACCTCTGACCTGTCCATTCAGGACCGCAGATGCAACTGAAACCGGTTGAGGATTCAGCATCTATGGCGCAGGTACCGTTATTTTGACAGGGATTGTCACGACAGGGCAGTATATCAATATCACACAGATGCCCTGTCGACTCGGGTTCACATGAGCATCTGAACTGACCTGGATTGAAGTAGTCAGGAATACAGTATCCATTCAGACAGGGGTTTTCCCAACACGGCATCAGATCAGTCTCACACCTCTCACCTTCATATCGACCACCACAGTCACACGAAATCCTACCGAACTTAAGAGAGCAATGTCCATAATGTAAGCACGGGGACCCATGGCAGGCGTCTAGAGCGATCTCACACCTGTCACCCGTTGAATGGCTGTCACACGTACAGGTGAATCCATTAGGTGAAGTGGTATCTAGGTTGCAACTGCTGCCGTTAAAACAAGGGGAACTGAGACACGGGTTGACGTCTTCGCATCTGTCCCCAACCATGTCGTCTCCACAACTGCACCGAAATCCAGCCTCAGTCCATTGTGACGTGTAGCAAGTGCCGTTGTTAAGACAGGGAGAACTGAAACAGGCACTGGCCTCTTCACACCTGTCCCCGGTCCAGATTTCGTCACAGCGGCACCTAAATCCAGCGTCCGTCCAGCTTGTGGTGTAGCAAGTACCGCTGTTAAGACAGGGGGAATTGAGACAGGGGCTGGCCTCTTCACACCTGTCCCCAATCCAGTCTTGCCCGCAACTGCACTCAAATCTATCTGTTCCCCATCTGCCGCTCTTGCAAGTACCGTTGTTGAGACATGGGGTACTTAGACATGGATTTGAAATCTGACATCGCGACCCTGTCCAGTCTGAACTGCACTTACAACTGATGTTTCCACCATACTCATCTTCTTTGCATGCACCACCGTTAAGGCATGGGGATCCAAGGCAAGGGTCCGGCGCATCTTCGCACCTGTTACCCGCCCAGCCACCAGAACATCGACAGGCATAATTGTTTGGTAACAGCCAGTTTATGATGCACTTTCCATCGTTTAGACAAGGTGAACTCAAACAGGGATCTTCCTTCCCACATGCATCGCTTTCCTTGCCCTTTCCACAGTTGCATTGTAACGACGAGTCGTAGCTTTCGACAGGGACGCAGGTGTTGTTCCTACAAGGGTAATTGGCGCAAGGGTTCATCTCTTCGCACGTTCTGCCCATCCACTGCGGACCACACGCGCATAAGAACTGCCCTGGTGTTCGGAGGTCCGGGATGCATTTTCCGCCGTTTAAACAAGGGGAACTTGTGCAGGGATTGATTTGGTCACAGGTCTGCCCGGACCAGCCTGGGGCACAGGCGCACAGAAAGTGATTTGGTGCCGTGCTGGGGATGCAGATGCCGTCGTTGTGACAGGGTGTGTTGTGGCAGTAGTCAACATCCTCACACGTAGCACCGGTCCATCCGTCTGGGCATGCGCACGTTGGCCTGCTAAGGTCACTAAGATTGGGGTAGCAAGTCCCGGCGTTCTTACATTGTAGGGAGCATAGTGGCCTTTGTATTGGTGCACCTACAACAGATATCATGAGCATTATACAGGTGCATCTATAACAGATATCATCGGCATTATACATTATGAATCTACAGTTTCCACGGATATCACAGTCCAAAAAGGGACTTTATCACAGAGTCTCTATTACAAAATAACGAAATAGTGACACAATTAATAAAAATACCAGTTAGAATAACGGTCTTGATTATTATCAAAGGGCGGCAAATCATTGTAGCGCTTAGGCTAATTTGGTCAATGTGTTCTCTTGCATTTGTTAGGGCGAGGGCGTAACAAGGTCACATCCTGGACATTCTTGGGTATTCCAATCCTTATTGTTGGTAATATGTGTTTTATAGAATAGTGAATTATCCCATGTTTCGTAACAGGATATTTTGGGCCCGTTTCTTTTCTGTTTGGTTTTTAGTTATTTGAGTTTTGGGATTCTTAATATTAATACGTTATGCATTTTTACAAGAATATTGAACATCATTTTTACAAGAACAGTAAATCATCATTTGGACAAGAATAGTAAACCATCCTTTTTACATGAATAGTAAACCATCCTTTCTACAAGAATAGTAACACCATCCTTTCTACATGAATAGTAAACCATCCTTTTTCACAAGAATAGTAAACCATCCATTATACAAGAATAGTACATCCTTTATACAGGAATAGTAAACTATCATTTTTACAAGAATAGTACATCATCCTTTTGACAAAAATAGTACATCCTTTTAAAATAATGATAACCACACTCAAAGAAGAAATATATCTGATAACTTTACTTTGTCTGGTCTTTAAATGAACGCAGTACCTACCTGTTAGAGGATCTACAGCTACAGAGCTTGGATCCCTGATGGGCGAGGTGGTTACTGTCACAGCTGATGTAGATGATGTAGAATCCTCCTCAAAGCAGTTGTCTCCCTTCCAACCTAAGTGGAATATGTTGTGTGTTTACGCTTGACATAACTGAGTGAGTGAGTGAGTTTAGTTTTACGCCGCTTTTAGCAATATTCCAGCAATATCCCGGCGGGGAACACCAGAAATGGGCTTCACACATGTTCCCCATGTGGGGATTCGAACCCGGGTCTTCAGTGGGACGAGCGGACGCTTTGACCACTAAGCTAGGCTACACCACCGCCCCCACCCACCAACTACTCCAACAAAATACATTCATTTGCCAAGTGTGAGAATTAAAATTAAACATACTACTTGTGTCCCGATTACGCGAAGTGACTTACCCTCCATACAAACAATGTCCCCCGTGAGTGGGTGACAGGTGTAGTGTCCGCTGATGTCGTCATCGTACGCCTTACAGTACGTCTCGCATGTTGACCGATACCAATCAGAGTCGCAATACGCCCGTATTTGTAGAACCAGTCTAAATATAAGACACGTTCGTCTGTATTTTCGTCTGAGTTTTCAAAAAGCCAAGTCTGTTAAAATTGTTTTAACTATTGTCTTATTTTGTTTTCATGGTACCATACACATGTAGAAATATTTAGGCAACTGCGTTGAAAAGGAACTCAATCAAGTAGTGAGAGAGTGTGAGTGTTTATGGTTTTACGACGCATTTAGCAATATTCCAGCAATATCGCGGCGGGGGACACAAGAAATAGGCTTCACACAATGTACCCATATGGGGAATCGAACCCGGGTCTTCGGCGTGACAAGCGGACGCATAAACCATAGGCTACCCCACCGCCCCACTTAATCAAGTAACCAGCAATATCGAAAGTATGAGAGTGTGTTTCAAATTCTCGGTCTTGGAATCCCAGAATCATTTAAAACAAAGGAACCTTACCTTTCCACATTGTCAGGTTGTTTACCTTACTCGTTACTTATGTGAGTCAGGAATATTAAAACCCGGTTTGTTCATATCACCTGTCCAGATTTGCCACTCAGCACAGTACCCGGGCTATAGCTGTGTGTTTGTGTGTTTGTTTGTTTGTTTGTTCTTTAACGCCGCACACAGCAATATTCAAGCTAATCCAGTCTAGACCAGACATTCCAGTGATTGACATCATGATCTACGCAATTTGAATAGGATGGCATGCGTCTATGCAAATGGGATAAGGCATTCAGCAATTTTCCAACCATGTGGCGGCGGTCTGTAAATAATCGAGTCTGGACCAGACAATCCAGTGATCAACAACATGAGCATCGATCTACGCAATTGGGATGCGATGACATGTGTCAACCAACTCAGCGAGCCTGACCACCCGATCCCGTTAGTCACCTCTTACGACAAGTATGGGTTGCTAAAGATCAATTCTAACCCGGATCTTGACGAATAAGTATAAACCTGACATTGTGGAAATACTGTTCGAAGTAGTGTAAAATCAAAACACCCACTTTTTCACATTCAAGAACGGGACAATGATTTGTATGGTAAACACAAAAAAACTATTTGTTTGTTTTGTTTGTTTTGTTTTGTTATTTGTTTGTTTTCTTTTGTCGTTCTGTTTTTGTTTTGTTTTTTTTTGTTGTTTTTTTTTTTTTCTTGTTATTGTTATTTTGTTCTGTTTTTTTTTTTCTTTGTTGTTTTCTTGGGTTCGGGGTTTTTGTGTGTTTTTTTGTTTGTTGTTTTGCTGTTGTTGTTTTGGTTTTGTTTTTTTGTTTGTTTTTGTGTGTGTGTGTTGCTTTTGTGTGTGTTTTTTGGGGGTATGGGGTTGGGGGGTGGGGGTGTTTTGTTTGTGTTTGTGGGGGTTTTGGGGGTTGGTTGTTGTTTTTGTTTGGGGTAAGGGTATACCGAGACGACGTTTACATATTATCTATCATAGAGGCAGAACTCACGTTGTCACATTTTGTAACACGTTGACCGCATACACTGCAGCTTCATCTGTCGGGAACACGTGCAGTGATGGCCATCGTATTTCAAAACTGTCCATGTGCTGCCCGGGGTAGATCCAGTCGAGTCGATCGTACACGTCTATGTTTATGTTCACCGACGTCTGGAACAGTAATGTAGAAGTTAGTGAGGATGACATGTATACGATATTGGATTTGTGTCATTCCGTTTTAGAATGAGCGAGTGAGTGAGTCACTCACACTGCACTAGTACATACAAGGCCCATATCACCATTGCATACATAAGAGACATCAGCATTTCATACACTGAGGATATTTTGACTGATAAATCCAGTTTTTGTTTTCTAGAACAATGTAATCTTCTCAGGAGCTGCCCTTCAAAATTAAGTGGTCAAATATAAATGGTGGAAAGGGGTTGCCCATAGTCAAATGTGTAAGAATTTACCCGTATTTCCATGTCTCATTTCTATCAGCATGTAATGAATAAACAATGCTGAGACAAAGGTTGCTCGCAGTACCAAACTGTTCTGTCAACTTCTCAGGATGTTTAAACTTAGCATAAATCTGTTTGTAATGATATCATGAAGTATGGCTCAAAACTAGAAATATAAGTAAATATCACTTTACATTAGTCACTGTATATTACCTGTATCTAGTATACAACAGCATACCAACAAATAAACTCTAGTCTACTTTCATGACAAACATAAACACCATGTTTAGGACCGCCTCCGTGGTGTAGTGGTTAGAGCATCCGCCCGGAGAGCGGAAGGTCGCGGGTTCGATCCCCGACCGCGTCATACCAAAAGACGTTAAAATATGGTACTTGTTGGTCCCTGCCTGGCGCTCGGCATTAATGGGTACAACAAGGACTGGTCGGCTCGCAGTCAGTATAATGTGTCTGAGTGGGGTATTCATGCTTCACTGCGGCATGGTATCTCAGTGGGCTAGCACTATAAAACCAGCTTCAGTCTGGGCTAGTACAAGCAGCCACACATACATACGCATGCACGTCGTCATATGAGCGAAATATTCTCAAGCACGACGTTAAACCCAATTTCACCTCACCTCACCTCACCTCACCATGTTTAGGACCACCTCACCTCACCTCACCATGTTTAGGACCACCTCACCTCACCATGTTTAGGACCACCTCACCTCACCTCACCATGTTTAGGACCACCTCACCTCACCATGTTTAGGACCACCTCACCTCACCTCACCATGTTTAGGACCACCTCACCTCACCACACCATGTTTAGTTACCTATTTGTTACTACTTACCGGCATAGCGTCGTACAGGAAGATCATTGGGTTAAGGGTCCAGCCAATATAGGGTCCAAAGTCAATGCGGTGGTACGATTGCCATTCAAGCCTTTCCTGAATGACACCTGTTAGTTTCTCGTCGACGGTAACAACATTCCTGACAAATATAATTAACAGTAGTGTTAAATGGGTTTGTTGGTGGAAAGAAAGTTTCGAGGAAAATGTGTTAGCGGTACTGCAAACAAGAAATAAATCGTTTATTCTTTGGCATATCATTTTAAGCCGGGTCTTTGGCGTGACGAGCGAACGCTTTAACCACTAGGCTACCCCACTAGGCTACCCCTACTTGGAGTAATCAAGGGTTTGTAGGGTGCAGCAGCTGTTCGGCCTAGGTGCATACGTTAAGGTCAAGGTGTGATATGATTGTCTTGGTCTTCGTGAAATGAGTGTTGACGGTGCGGGGAAAGTACGCTCTGGTCTGAATATGTATTCTTCTGAATGTGAAAAGGTTTGTTCTGTGAAAGGGGTCTGAGTTTGGAGAGTTTGGTTGGTTGAAAGAGCTGTTTGGTCTGAATGCAGACAATGTTGGATAGGATGAAGCTGTCCTGGTCTGAATGTGGACAGTTGGTCTCTGGTTAGAATGTGGACGGTTGGTTAGGTTCAAAGAGCTGTTTTGTCTGAATGCAGACAAAGTTGGATAGGATGAAGCTGTCCTGGTCTGAATGTGGACAGTTGGTCTCTGGTTTGAATGTGGATGGTTGGTTAGGTTCAAAGAGCTGTTTTGTCTGAATGCAGACAAAGTAGGATAGGATGAAGCTGTCCTGGTCTGAATGTGGACAGTTGGTCTCTGGTTTGAATGTGGATGGTTGGTTAGGTGGAACGGGGTGTTTGGTCTGAATGCAGACAAAGTTGGATATGATGAAGCTGTCCTGGTCTGAATGTGGACAATTGGTCTCTGGTTTGAATGTGGATGGTTGGTCAGGTGGAAAGAGGTGTTTGGTCTGAATGCAGACAAAGTTGGATATGATGAAGCTGTCCTGGTCTGAATGTGGACAATTGGTCTCTGGTTTGAATGTGGATGGTTGGCTAGGTTCAAAGAGGTGTTTGGTCTGAATGCAGACAAAGTTGGATATGATGAAGCTGTCCTGGTCTGAATGTGGACAATTGGTCTCTGGTTTGAATGTGGACGGTTGGTTAGGTGGAAAGAGCTGTTTGGTCTGAATGCAGATCTAGACAATGTTGGGTAGTTGGGATGAATGGCCAGGTGTTTTGCAAATAATGGAATCTGCTCCAGAATGACCAGTGTCTGGCAGCACAAACTCCGATCTACGAAATTGGGATTCGTAGACATGCATCAGCTGATCCCAAGTGTCGTCTCTTACGACAAGCATGACTGTTACACTTCCAATGCCAATTCAAATAAGCATATTAAGTTACGAAGTTATTACCTTAATTCAACCAAACTCGATCTGGATGCATTTACAGTGACCTTGTGATACATACCCGCTTGAGTTCAAGTACTCCACGTTCAGATGAAACTGAAGAAAGCTCATAAAACATTCTTGCCGGTGACAGCACTCTCCGTCAGAGCATCTCCCGTCCAAATGGTATTCATCAAACACGATTTCCAGTTTGCCAGAAGTTGATACAACCTGTGGGGATATGTAGAGATTATCACCCTAACGGCCTCAGTCAGATATGGACGGGGCAAGATATCAAAAGGGAGGGTCATAATATTTTATCACCTAATATTAACCAAGAAGTATCTATCATTTTTAAAAACCTTTTACAATCTACAAAAATATTTCACTCAAACACACAAAAACGCCTCGATCAAAATTTATTCAACATTAATTCAACAACTGAAGCATGTCATTTGCACACGTTCATTCATCGTCGGTGTCGCTGTCGATTACCGGGCGTCGTAACTAAATCTGACGTCATGGAACACATGACGTCATTTTATTGTGTTACGTTCCATGACGTCTCACACAAAATCCAGGGATCAGATATCGGTTATCTTCTTCGCTCGGAGTCCAGATATGGACCCAACGATTTCGCCAATATCCGGGTAGCAAAAAAATCATATACGGGGAAATTATTACTGTATGAAGTGATAGTAGGAAATATGCACATTTGTTAAAAAAAATACATGTTACATAATATGCATAATATACTCTCCCAAAACAGAAACGCATATAGGAAATTTCAACTGTATTTTTATGTTTATTTTGAAACATCTTGTAGGCTTTATGAGTCAATGAAATATAGCGAAATTGCACACTGGGAATGCAGACTTATCCGTCTTTGGCACCAACTCGAGGAAAATCAGTTTGAGTGTCAATATCTCGAGTGACCACCGTGGGCATCCAGAACTGCACGGCATCGCCTCGGCATCGAACGAATAAGTCTCAGAATCTCGTGTTGCCCAATCGCAGCCCACTCTGCCTGTAGTGCCTGTGGGAGTTGCTGAAGTGTCTGGGGCTTAGGGTTACGGCGTCGCACCCGTCTGTCCAGGGCATCCCACAGATGTTCGATCGGGTTAAAGTCCGGTGATCTTCAGGGCCAGGGGAGCACATTGATGTTGTGGTTCTGGAGGAAGTCTCTAGTGTGACGGGCTGTGTGGGGCCTGGCATTGTCCTGTTGAAACATCTCCCTTTGGCGAGCAATGATTGGAAGGAGGTGTGGGCGTAGGATTTCGTCACAGTACCGTTGAGCTGTCAGGTTGCCCTGGATCATCGCCAAATAACTTCTCCTACGGCAGGTGATCTCTCCCCACATCATAACACTTCCCCGGCCGAATCTGTCCGCCTGGGGAACGCAAGCGTCCGCGAAACGTTCACGTCGACGTCTGTACACCCGCATTCTTCCATCACGTCGTTCCAATAGAAATCGTGATTCATCACTGAACCAGATTCTACGCCAATTCGGTAGGTTCCAGGCCTGAACGTTGGTGCACCATTGAACTTGATGTCGACGATGTTGTTGTCGAAGCACAGGGTCAAAATAAGGTCTTCTGGCACGTAAACCAGCCTCTCTCAACCTGTTCCTGACGGTCTGTGCAGAAAGCCTCCTCACTCCGGGTATTTGTCGAGCGGTACTGGTCGCCGTAGCTGTTCGATGACGCAGGTGATGTACCCGGATGTAGCGATCCTGCGCCGCAGAGCCGTGAATGGTGCTTTGGTGAACATTCATGCTTCGGGCAACTGCACGTTGAGACTGGCCAGCTTCAAGCAAACCAATGGCGATATGACGGTTGGCTTCACTTAGACATGGCATTTTGCGTTCGTCAACAATATTCCAAATACAGTGAATAATCGACAGACAGCGATCAACCTTTTATACCCATCATTGAGACTATCTGATCCCCAACTATCACGTGCATTACATGTGAATTGTGTATTCTATGACACTACACGCCGAAATTAAAAATCATGCTGTTAATACGGGTATATTACGGATGGTGCGTTTTGTTGTGATGTTTCAAAACATAAACACCATAGGACTCATAAACAGAGCAAAACCTTTTGTAAAATGAATCACGTTTTAATTCATTGCTACATGAAATTGCTATTTTCATGATGCGTTTCTTTTTTGGGAGAGTATATATTCAAAGAGATGGACTAGTGTGTGACAATACAAGTGACAGTAATACCTAAGTGAGTGAGTATGGTTTTACGCCGCTTTTAGCAATATTCCACCAATATCACGTCGGGGGACACAAGAGAGGGGCTTCACACATTGTACTCATGTGGGGAATCGAACCCGGGTCTTCAGCGTGACGAGCTGGCGCTTTAACCGCTAGGCTATCCCACCGCCCCTCATACAGGATGCGGGTGAGAAACCAACTTGAGATAACTGGTATCAAAACGTATGTGTGAGCTTAAATTCTAGGTTCTGATTGGCTACTCCATGGTGATGACCTAAGGTCAGACTATGATGGACTACTTTCCTGATTGTAAAGCATTTATAAGCTACTTGTACCTCAGTCCAAGTCAATTTACGCCAGAATCCATTTTTTTATGGTTCTAGAGTGTAAATAAATGTTTTTAGGTCTTACGTAGTGTTCATTAACAATCATTGACTTGATTGTCCACAGATATGGGGAAAACGTGTGGAGGGTCACACTAGGTGTGGTTGTGAGTAGGCTGGGTGACGTCACAAATGGCCATTGTGTTAATGCACCACTGTGCTCGTGAGATAGCATTCGTATCCACTCGCCCCTCGAGTTGGTCACGATTGGTGAGATAGGGCAAACAAGAATCGATTCGATGCTAAAACGTTGCGAGTTTAGGTGAGTTAGGAACGGATTAGTGAAGTTCTGAAGTCAGATATCATTTATCTATTAGCTTGATGTTTCAACACGCTCCCGCTCTCAGGGTGCCTTGTGAACCAACGCTATGTAAGATAAATCGTATCAGGCAGACACCCGTGTAGCAATCTCTCTGGCACAGTAGGCAGTCACTTGTGCACGTTTCTGTAGAAACGGGTGATGTAGGACCAGTATGAATTCGAACCCGACAAGAACTGTCGAGTGAGTGAGTGTAGTTTTACGCCACACTCAGCAATATTCCAGTAAATGGCGGCGGTATGCAAATAATCGAGTCTGGAACTACCAGATGTGTTCTTGTTATCTTGACGTCACTGAGATGTCATGAACATATTAGGTGTTCGTATTATTGTTTGAAATAGTATATATATATAGTTGGTTGGTTTGTTTGCTTGTTTGTTGTTTACGCCGCACTCAGCAGTTTTCCAACCATGTGGCGGCGGTCTGTAAATAATCGAGTCTGGACCAGACAATCCAGTAATCAACAACATGAGCATCGATCTACGCAATTGGGATACGATGACATGTGTCAACCAAGTCAGCGAGGATGACCACCCGGCCCCGTTAGTCGCCTCTTACGACAAGCATGGATTCCTGAAAGATCTGTGTACGAAGCACAAGAACGAGAATAGAATGCACCGCTCGTTGGTGTGAGAGTACTCCCGCGTCCATTCAAGTAGGTGTAGAGCGCTCGGCTGACTAAATAAATAATGAAATCGTGTGTGCAGAATCGAAGTCGGGTAAACATACAAAGGTAAATATGTAATGAGGTCATGTGACTGTAAAATGGGGTTAGTAAGACTGATCAGTATGACTGATAATTAAATAAACATTTGGTGCAGATATGTTTGTAAAACGACAGTGTTTATCCGAGGAAGTTAGTTTCTCTTTGTCCCATTTTATAAAGAAAGGAATAATGGCATTATGTATCAACTAAATCTGCATATATTCAGAATTATCTATCCAATACAACGGAAAGAAGTATCACAATACCTACTATTTTCAGCTCCCATGTAGCCAGATATATTTATATCATTAATATGTCTATTTTTATGATTATTGTACCATTCGGGCCAATCATATATTGATTTCAGATATGCACGTGCTACGGTCACAGGCGAGCATCACGTGCAGTACGTGTTCCCGTCATCAAGCAAATATCAAGTGTTATTAAACTTTCTGACAGCTAGATAACTTGCAAAATCAATTGATTTCGTTATTGATAAGCAACTGTATAAAGATGGCACGTTATTAGTATGCAGAATGCTGGCATGTCACTGAGGTTATTGCAAGAGCAATTTACTCCCCAGGGAGTTGAGATTGATAATACGATGTGCCGTTGAGACTGACATCCAATGATCGAGGGGAAAAAAAGACCAGCGGCTTGAGCATGCACTAGTTGCCTGGATATGTGCGCTATATAAATATGATATAATCATAAATAAAAGAGCTATTGATTGTCATCCTTCGACTATCAGTCTATTGTCCAAAAACCATCAGCAAGCTTTAAGACGTTCAAGACCGGCAGCTTTCAGGGAGGATACTCCTAGGGAGGATACAACCCTTGCTAGAATCACTACAATCACGCCTTTGTCAGGCGGCATGTTAAAAACAGAGTAGCTTCCACATCGATGTGAGTCAAACAGAACGGTCAGAAATCGCCTAAAACTGGCCGGGTATAGAGCCAGACGACCTATCAGATGTCTGTTGTTAACCTAAGAGCACAAGGCAGCACGGCTGTCTTGGTGTCAAGCGCGACGTCACAGGAATGAGACGTCATGTGGAAGGGTTCGTTTATGATTGATGGGTCGTGTTTGGCAGAAGCACTGTATATGAATACCTTGGAGCAGGTGTCATTTGGCAGGTATTCATTGATCGTGTTGGGTTGCCTCTAACGTGACTGTAAACATTGTAAACATGACCTTGTGAAGATGAGACAAAATTTGAATGTACATTGTCATCATGGACGACAATGCCAGTGTACATCGTGCACATGCCGTTGGTGTTTTTTCTGTCAATATCTCAATCCAATAGATCATGTTTGGGACATTATGGGCCGTAGAATACGCCAGAGAGATCCTCTGGTACAAAGTCTGCTTTGGAACAAGCTCTTCATCAAGAAATGACCGCAAAACCCCAGCGTCAAATTCAACGTCTAAATTAGTCAACGAGAAGGAAGGTCAGGGAAGCCAGTTGTCATTTACACCACATACTCACATTGTACTCGGTTACTGACACTTATGTATGGAATCCTGGAAGGGAGATTGTCGCGTTGTCGACTAACGGAGGCGACTAACGGAATCGGGTGGTCAGGCTCGCTGGCTTGGTTGACACATGTCATCGTATCCCAATTGCATTGTCGCGATGTCGCGTTTTAGTCAATATTTAGGCTTTTTTACACATCTTAGATAGGGCGACAATGCAACGCGACATATTTTGACCTTGAAAATTGTCGCTATGTCGCATTGTCGCCCTTTGGAGGAATAGAAAAATATTATTCAAAACGCAACATGCGACATCGCGACAATGCGACAAATGAGCGAAATGTCGCGTTGTCGCATTGTCGCATTATCGCGCTTGGGTTAATTTTGCCTTATTTTGCTTGTATTTGAGAGGGCGACAACGCGACAATGTCCCTTCTGGGATTCCATACTTATGTCACTCCTTGAGGTTTGTATGTCACAATCATAGTTATGCCGACCATAGTTATCAGCACTACAAAATGAGTCATTTTTGTACATATTTGAATCTCTTAATAAAGTGCCGTTTTTAGTTCTTTTTGCGTTTGGGGTCAGTGTATCCAGCAAGTTCAATTGAAGTGAGGTTTGGGTAGTTCCTTTGCTACGGTTAATTGTAATATGTTGATACTTTGTAAAATATGGGATGTTGCGATACTTTTTCATGTGTATAGTTCGGATAATTAATGTTAATCTTTAAAGGTCGCACGATGTTGACATCGGAGTACTTTTGTTAATAGCACTGTTGATAGAATCAGGGATCATTAGCCCTGAAAATATTTCTCCCCTTGGTTCTGTTATGTCGAGTAAAACTATAGGATACATTATGAACATTTCCCTCAGATGGGAAAGGTACTATTATCAATTAACTACACACAGTCTTCCTGACTAACAAAACCTAGGCGTGGATTGCGTTAGTTGCACCATTGTTCCAGTGAAATAGGCGCTGTGGACGCCAAATATTTGTCTTCATTGTCACCATGTTTGGAATCGAACCCACGACTAAACAAGTGAACATATTACCCTTGGGTCATTTTACAACTCACCTGTTTGAACGTGTCATATGCAAATTCAGCTTTACTCAAGGTACATTTAACTGATAAAAACATAACGCAAATTAACGTAAAACATAAAGAACATCATAAATTGACGTTATTCCAAATAATACATAAAATGGTAACCAGGCATATACCGATGGATACCGTATATTCCATCTATCAGCATTAATTCAATTCAAATATTTCTATGTTTAACAGCATGTACATACCTGGATTTCTCTCAGTAGCACATACAGTACCACACCCAGCGTCAGGGCCAGTCTTGTCATCTTGCGTCGAGAAGGTTAATGCAGTAACAGCTGTCCCGACTCTATAATGTGTACTATGACAAGCTGGTTTTCCCAACTTGGACGTGGCCACAATTGCTTGTGACAGGATTGAAAAAAGGCATTGGCCAGGTCAATCTTTAAATAGAAATGTAAAAAGGAAACGTGACGATACGTTCTGATTCATTGTCGTATCGTCGTATCTGAGCATTCCCCTACTGACCTTGAGGCTGAATCACTATCAATACTGAAGGTTGTAATCCTTAATGTAAAGGTTGGCGACACGACTACTCACGCCGAAATGCATGAATAAACAAACTGATGAACTATGTCATGTCTTATTGATCTCCGTTGCCGACACGTTGTCTGATTGTGTAATACAAACTATACAAGCTGGAGATGCAGGTATTCAGGATACTAATTGTGTCCCACAGAATCCACTCTTGAAGCTTGGTTATCAGCACCTATAGCATGGTACCGTCCATGTGAATATATGTCGACGGTTACCTCAAGACCACTTTATTGGGATGTCTTGAACCGCTTCACAGGTATGTCAAGTACCACTTCATAGGTATGCCAAGAACCACTTCCCAGGGATGCTAAGAACCACTTCATAGGGATGCCAAGTACCACTTCATAGGCATGCCAAAACCCGCTTCATAGGGATGCCAAGAAAGACTTCATAGGTATACCAAGAACCACTTCATATGGATGCCAAGAGCCACTTCATAGGGATGCCAAGAACCACTTCATAGGGATGCCAAGAACCACTTCATAGGGATGCCAAGAGCCACTTCATAGGGATGCCAAGAACCACTTCATATGGATGCCAAGAGCCACTTCATAGGGATGCCAAGAGCCACTTCATAGGGATGCAAAGAACCACTTCATAGGGATACCAAGAACCACTTCATACAAATGCCGTGGCTAGTAAAAATCCAGTCGGGTCAGTACATCTCCACAGTCACTGGCCCGACTGGCAAGTAAATGTCCATGGGGTCATGTTTAAATATACCTTTCTCCGACCCGTTAAGTTATAATACATACACTCGTTTAGATCATAGCCTGATAAATGATGGTATTTTAACTCTTTGTAATCTTTTGCTTAGTTTCTACATTCAGATTTCGCGCTAATGAATTATTTTGTGGGCTAGTAACTTTCAGGCGTAGCTGGCCCGACTGGCAAGCAATATTTTGAAACTATTTCGCACACTGAATTGGTGTATGATGACCGGCATTAACCAAGTCAGTGAAGCTGACCACCCGATCCCGATCTCTTTGCTGAAGATCAATTCTAACCCAGATCTTTACGAGCTCAGAGGTAACAACCTCTACACATGAATCAGCATGAGCTTGTCACACCAAACGCCCGGGTTCGATTCCCCATGTGGGTACAATGTGTGGAGCCCATGTCTGGTGTCCCCAAACGTGATATTGCTGGAGTATTGCTAAAAGCGGCGTTAAATCCAGCTCACTCACTCACTTTACAAACGAATCAAACGTGGAAACGTTAGGACCATAATCGAAGAGCTTGGGATTCGAGTGAGTGAATTAGAATTTAACGTCACCTCGGCAATATTTCAGCCATATAGTGACCTTGGGATTCGAACCCCAGCCGGTGAAACTGGACACTGTAAAATAGCCAACAGGAACTTGGGGCACACCGACTGGAGATATGTAGAAATATTATATTAGGATTAAAGTAACAACAAACCAAAAAATATATATTTTTCATCTTTTATTTCCGTTTTGTTCATGTACATGAATATTTCATGTTAGCTGAGGACAGTTATATACAATAGTTTGACGATGATGTCTCCTGTAGATATCGTCTTATAGTTATACTTACATCCGTACAGGATCAAGATATCAAGGTAAACAAGCATGAACAACAAAGCAGAAATGTATAAAAAAATAAACTTAACATGACTGTACACGCATGAAAATTGGACAAGAACAAAATATTACAAATTACTAAGCTGAAACCACACTTTCGGTAGACGATACGTGTAATGTCGCCTACGATAGCCGCATTAGATCTATCTCCCCCGACTAACAATACCCCTGTGGAGAATGGAACCCGGGCCTCCAGTGTAACGATCGAACGCTTTGACCACTCGACTACCCCCACAGTCCCTGGGGAATTAAAGGTACTCTTTTCTGTTTAGTCTAAGAATACAATGCAGAGTAATAAGGGTCAAGGTCACTGATGTACTCATACATGGCGTTGAATGTCAATACATAAATTGTATCCAATACGGCGTCAGGGGGCCTACATGCATATCTTCAAGTTCCAGTTGTTAAACCACGCGAATAGCAAATCAAATGAACTGAAGTGTGAAATATATACATTTTTACTTCAACAATAAATGAAAGCATACAGTCGGATGACCTCGACATAGGGTCATGCATGTGACTATCACATGACAACATACAATGGCTATACCGTAACTGTTCAGTCTGATCACAACTACTTTGTCTCAAATTAGAGTTTACACATCATTTCTGTTGAGCACAGAATAGGTACATAGCCCATTCTTTCTTTTGTGTTGTGTATGTTATATACATGAAACAAACGAGTGATGGGATTCGAACCACGGACCTTCTCATCCGAAGCCGGACGCGTTGCCCACATAAGTGAGTGAGTTTAGTTTTACGCCGATTTTAGCAACGTTCCAGCAATATCACGATGGGGGACACCAGAAATGAGCTTCACACATTGTACCCATGTGGGGAATCGAACCCGGGTCTTCGGCGTGACGAGCGAACGCTTCAACCACCAGGCTACCCCGCCGCCCCTCCCACATGACAAAACAGGTCGACCTCGTCAACAAGCTGGATGTAAGGATGTCACGTCACTGAAATGACACGGCCTGTCAACAGAAGGCAAGCTTCGGTATAGTAGGGTACTGACACGTTGCTCAAATTCAGTTGGGGCGGTTGGGTAGCCCAGTGGTTAAAGCGTTCACTTTTCACGCCGAACCCGGGTTCGATTCTCCACATTGGTACAACGTGTGAAGCCCAGTTCTTGGGTCTCCCGCCGCATTATTGCTGGAATATTGCTAAAAGCGTCGTAAACTTAAACTCACAGTGCCATATTAGTTCGTAACTACCATAGTTCGTGATACGCATTTCGACTGGAATAAACAGCAAGCACCAGGGACGCCAAAATCGGTCGGGTATAGGTGTGTTCGACTGGTTCCACTGTTGGTTCGCGTATGAATATAAGCGCCTTTTTCCAACAGACTGTGGCCACAATAATGTCAATATGTACACAATCCTGACGCTGGTAAACATACATAGCGATATTAATTAATAAATTTGTACAAACACTCCTGCTAATGATGATACTGGAAAGCCCAGAATATATTCAGACTTCACGTAATCCGTGATCTTTCGAGGCCAGTTGGTGATTACCAATGAAAGCTTTGTATCTACCAAAGAGAAATGGACCAAAGCCTGTTGACAGAAACCATGTCAAAATAGGTACAGGTGTATGACTTGTGGCACAGAGTGATGACAATCTGTCGATTGTCTGGTCTAGATTATTTACAGACTGTTCTCATATAGCTTATATATTACTAGTTTGCCCTTTATACAAAACAACATAATAGTGTCTTTATCTGAACATTTACATGTAATCCTTTTTTAAAATAGTACACAAAAACTCATGGCAGGTCTCTGGTTCGTTTGCTGGTTGCTGATAGGTTGTCGGCGAGCTCTACCGTTCCAGACCTAGTCTACAGACGAGGCTCTGTCTGCCACGGTAATGGTATGGGGCTGCATGTAAAGCTGGTTCTCGAAGTGCTGGAACGCATCGGAGTCCCCGTTCAACGTCGCCGTCTTGCTGTGCCGACATCGCCTGATAGTTAACATACAAATAGTGTAGAGTGAAACTTCGGTTGTCAGGACCCTGTCTATTTCGGCAGCTACTATCAGGAACGTTTTAATTCAGACACAGCACACATTCAGATCTTACCGCTACAGCTAAACAAGGCTCGGAGGACATCCAATTACAGGTCACGTGACAAGCATTTCGGAACCGACCAATGAAATGAATATTAAGAAGTCAACATTAGCCAATAACAGAGCCGCTTTCTCGACCTCGACCGCACCCGTTCTATTGGCATCCATTTCAGATTACGCGTCAAATGCTTTGACAAAGTTTACGATTCAACTTTTGAAAATTGAACAAAAGTACATTCTGAAAGTCTAACAGATTGTCGATATTGTATGGCAGCACTTTGGCGGATCCAGAGGGGGTGTTCAGGGCGTTCGAAACCACACGCACGCACACACGCGCGCGCGCGCACACACACACACACACCTTTCGAAAATGACTTAAGAACACATTGAAGATTTTTTTGCGCTGGCGGAGCCAATGGGGGTTCAGGGGCTTCGAACCCCCTGGAACACACACACACACACACGCGCGCGCACACACACACACACACACACACATACACTTTCAAATTTCCTGGATCCGCCCATGCTTCCGACCTTTCGTGACCAACTCGTGATATTCAAGGACAAGCCGAATAGGTTACGGAAAGGGGCAATTGGTGACGAATGTACTTCCCAACGAGTTACTGAAAGTCTCTTCTGTTTGGAATGCTACCCAATTTAAGGGGATACTTAAACGATGAGCCACAAGGTTCGTAAGTGTTGCTCGGATTACCTCGTGTTAACATTTTCGGGTTGCATGCATGAGAGTAAAACATTCCGAATGTCATTTTCCCCGATCTAAAGCAACGCACTCGTTAGTCGGATCTGAAGTGACCCGTTATATTGTATTTCTTCCGATGTTTGTTTAGTGGTTGAGAGAATTAAGATGTAATTTTATTGAGATTTATATTACAATACAGTGATTCTCAAATCTTCACTCAACCACTTGCAGACTTGGTTCAAACAGCAATAAGATTCCTGGCAGCAATTGAACAGTAAAAAAGAAAATTATCGGGATGAAATCTCTTGGAACGGTATCTTCAAGATTTACAGTTGTTCTCACTGTAGCTAAAAGTTGGCGGAATGTGGCACTGAACAAATCACGTGACGTCAATCAATAATAATGGCGGGGAGTAGATGGATGGATAACTGTTTGACGCTTGAGGATACCTTCTTAACCAAACGACTTTGATTCAAGCATGCCTCTGTTTATCAAGCAGTGAATGGGTACCCGGTAGGACCGTAAACATTCTGGCGTCTCATGTGTCAGCCAGGTTTGTATGTATGACGAAAATACTGATAGCCTAGAGTTTTTGTGTCTCACATTTGTAACTAAAAAGTTCTCACCTTCGATATTTAACAAAGACGACAACTGCAGTGATGATCAAACCCACTGCCGTCCCAATAACGATCACAACGATGACTGGCATCCCTAGAACCTGAGGACAAGGGAATTAGAACTGTCATTAACATATTCATATTGCATGACAGCTTAAAATTAAAAATAACAGTGTAAATTTACGTGTTTATATCTTTTAGAGAAATCGTTTACGAAGGAAAGGACGTTACCACAACGTTCAGTGAAAGATTTCTTTCTGAACATATTACATAGTTATTCATGATAAGTGAGTGAGTGAGTATGGGTTTACGCCGCTTTTAGCAATATTCCAGCAATATAACGGCGGGGGACACCAGAAACGGGCTTCATAGAGTGTACCCATGTGGGAATCAAACCCGGGCCTTCAGGCTAAGTTTAACCATTAAGCTACCCCACCGCCCCTATTCATGTTGAAAATATACACTACTGAGTGTATGTTGGTTACACCGCTATCAGCAACATCCCAGCTTTATCGCAGCTGCTTTTACTGAGTTTGGGCCAGGCAAACCACTGACCGAAAACATGAGCAACGAACCCATAGGGCAACGTTGCCACGCAATGAGCCAGGCAACAAAGCCTGACTACCTTATGCGATTGAATCAAAATAAACTGACGTAAAAAAAAGAAAGTACACACCTGGAGTGTTGTGATTTTGACTGGCAACTTCGCAATTCGGCACAATATCTGTGGTGTTTGGGCAGCATATTAGGAAAGTCTTTGACTTATATATCACTGTAAAAACTCTTTTCAAAATATTTACGTCGCTTTTTGGAAAGCACTCCAAAAGCACCAGGTGTGTACTTTCTTTTTTTACGTCAGTTTACAACGTGTGACGCATTTGGGATCTTACTGTTTTAACAGGGTAAGATGGGTAGTCTATTGGTTTAAGCATTCACTTTTAAGGCCGATGGTCATATTTCGAGTCCAAATCTGAGTACAGTGTGATATTGCCATAAGGGCGAGCGGTAAATCCAACTAACTCTCGAACTCTTGAAAGCACATCAGGTATTAATAGGCTGGGATGGGGGTCGGTTGGGCTGAAACGCTCTATTGTTTACTGAATATTAACGTCACACTGAAACGTTGAAGTTGCATGCATCTGACCTGATCGCCGCTTTGAGCTGATGAAGTTGACATCGGAAATCTGGAGCCGAGATACATCTTGTGGGAAAAACCATCAAAGAGGTTTTCAATGGGTATTTTCTGACAAATCGCCTGCATCTGGGACGTGTCTAGTAACTGACCATCAACAGTGATGACCGGCGTGACCTCAGTGACCAGACCTCTGAACAATGCAACATTAGAAGGTGACTGAGAAACTGGGCTAGGTTTCTCATGATAAAACACGTTATAGGGCAGAGGTTTGGGGGATCAGATTAAATATTTCAGTTTTACCATCGTGGAACTAACTCTCTTGTTTTATTCAATGATTCTTTGGTAACTTAGACATGCCATCATCAATTAACCAATATTTTAAACAGATAAATACCCTGGACACATTCTCCACCAAAGCTACATTTCGTAAGATTGTTTGTTTGTTGTTTAACGCCGCACTCAGCAATATTCCAGCAAAATGGAGGCGGTCTGTAAACAGTCTCAACAAGGCAATCTAGTGATCAACGTCATGAGCATCGATCTACGCAATTGGGCTACGATGATATGTGTCAACCAAGTCAGCGAGCCTGACCACCCGATCCCGTTAGTCGCCTCTTACGACAAGTATGGGTTGCAAAAGACTAACCCGGATCTTCAGGGGTACGTTTCGTTAGAGACATCACAACTTTCATCGCTTCTATCGCGGTAACCTAGAGCAGGACGCGTCTCGCTTGTGATAGTATTTTGAATGGACGGTTTTAACCTCGAAGGAAGTTATGGGTGAAGGGCAAGTACCACGTAATACCCTTGAACATTGAGGATGGTAACACATTTGTATTTCTGCACAGATTGTAAACGTATCTACCACGTCAGTTAGTTTAGAATATATAGGCCATCGGTCGCTCAGTTGTTGAAATTTGTTTAAATACATTGACGCACTTTTAAATGAACCTTTAAATATAATGCATTTTCAATTTCATAAATGAACATGTGTAATAAATCAAAATTCTCTTACCCTTTTCCGTCTTTGAAATACACAAACTGACAACTGACGCTGAAATTGCCAGTCAGATCAGCGTAGTTTCTGAGCATATGCGTCAGCTTTTCGTGAAAAAGGTCCTCTTCTTTCGTTCCCAATTTCCCCTCGAGATAAAGTGGGAAACAAGAATCTGAAAATATAATGAGTAAATTTTCGAAGGTCTTCGCAAGACAGATCACCAAACGTTAAGATGGTCGTAACTCCCATACTTTAACATAGACTTACGACAGTCGTAGCGCTAAGATCATCGTAACTCCCATACTTTAACATAGACCTACGACAGTCGTAGCGCTAAGAACATCGTAACTCCCATACTTTAACATATACTTACGACAGTCGTAGCGCTAAGAACATCGTAACTCCCTAACTGTAACATAGACTTACGACAATTATTACAGGTCATCATGATCCAGATGAATGCGACGTAAAACAATATTCACCTACAAAATCTCGTTTCAAAAGCAGGCCTGGCACCAGGGCCGTGTCAAGTTTAGATCACTGCACTGCCTCTGTACACTTTTGGTAATCTGTTTTTACTGTTATGGTCGAGATAAAAAGCAACAAATTGTCAGTCATATCACAACATGTGTCATAATAGTTCGCTCGTCACGCCGAAGACCAGGGTTCGATTCCCCACGTGTGATTCCCATTTTTCTACTCATTCCCTCACTCACTCATGTATTGATTAAAAACAAATACTAAAACAAACACAAGCACCTACTCACAAGCATAAGCTTCGTGTCTACTCACCAGGTGGCGCTGTCGTCTCTTCTGACGTAGAGACACTTCCGGTCCAGACAGTGCTCGTGGCCAAACTCTCAGTCCAGCTACTGGCCAGCGTAGGCCAGATCATAGAGGTGGTCTCCGAGGTAGTGTATACAGTTTGCTTAATCTTGAAGGTAGGCATATTGGCCGTCATACCGATGTCAGTGCTTGGCTCTAACCCCGGGGTGGGTTTGAGACTGCCTCCAAAGTCCATACTCCAATCAACGGCGTTGGTGAAAGCTCTAGATGACGTTACAGTGGAGGCTGTGAAAGACGCTGTAGAGGAGCCTGTGTCGCCGTCTACAAGCCCAGATGTGGAGACACTGAAGGTGGCACTGAAGGAAGATGTCGCTGTTATACCCTGTGTGGAGAATTGAGGGTTTTCGGGCACCGAGGAAACGGGAACAAGAATTTCGCAACGTGCCCCTGCAAAGAAGGAAGGATACAAGTGAGAGAGTGAGTTGTGCCTTACCACCAGATCCCGTAGAATAATAAATATACTTTCAGTCAAGACCATTCTGGTCCAAAACGTCCCCATCTTAACCAATGACTCTTCACCAATTCTACAATATTTGCCTATAGGAATTTAGGATTTATGTCACGCCAAGTGATGCTCTTCCCGTTTGAAATCCTACATCAACGTATGAAGTATGTTAGGCAAGTTATATTTTTATTTTAGGTACGTAACCTGGACGTATTCACTTGTAGCATCATTGATACAGATGCACATATTTTGTTGGTACCCCACGTAATCTACAAGGTGTTAGAGAAAAGGAGAAGCAGCAGATGATGTAAAGATTCATACATGTCGCTGGATAAAATGTACACCGGCTGTAGTGTGAGAGAGGTTACACAAGATGTAGGATAAGAAGCATTCATGTTGTGGTTTAAAAGAAGCCATACTTTTCATACGTTAAGAAGATGTATGCAGGCAGTAGGTCACAGTTGAGAGAAGATATACAGGCAATAGGTTAAGAAGATGCATTCAAGTTGTGGTTTAAAAGAATCCATACCGTTCACAGGTTAAGAAGATGTATACAGGCAGAAGGTTGAAAGACGTTATACAGGTCGTTTGTTAAGAAGATGCATTCAAGTTGTGGTTTAAAAGAATCCATACCATTCACAGGTTAAAAGATGTATACAGACAATAGGTCGAAAGACGTTATAGAAGAAGATGCATTCAAGTTGTGGTTTAAAAGAATCCATACCGTTCACAGGTTAAGAAGGTGTATACAGGCAGAAGGTTGAAAGACGTTATACAGGTCGTATGTTAAGAAGATGCATTCAAGTTGTGGTTTAAAAGGAATCCATACCGTTCACAGGTTAAGAAGGTGTATACAGGCAGAAGGTTGAAAGACGTTATACAGGTTATACAGGTTCAAGTTGTGTTAAGAAATGCATTCAAGTTGTGGTTTAAAAGAATCCATACCGTTCACAGGTTAAGAAGGTGTATACAGGCAGAAGGTTGAAAGACGTTATACAGGTCGTTTGTTAAGAAGATGCATTCAAGTTGTGGTTTAAAAGAATCCATACCGTTCACAGGTTAAGAAGGTGTATACAGGCAGAAGGTTGAAAGACGTTATACAGGTCGTAGGTTAAGAAGATGCATTCAAGTTGTGGTTTAAAGGAATCCATACCGTTCACAGGTTAAGAAGGTGTATACAGGCAGAAGGTTGAAAGACGTTATACAGGTCGTAGGTTAAGAAGAATGCATTCAAGTTGTGGTTTAAAGGAATCCATACCGTTCACAGGTTAAGAAGGTGTATACAGGCAGAAGGTTGAAAGACGTTATACAGGTCGTTTGTTAAGAAGATGCATTCAAGTTGTGGTTTAAAAGAATCCATACCGTTCACAGGTTAAGAAGGTGTATACAGGCAGAAGGTTGAAAGACGTTATACAGGTAATTTGTTAAGAAGATGCATATTCAAGTTGTGGTTTAAAAGAATCCATACCAAGTTCACAGGTTAAGAAGGTGTATACAGGCAGAAGGTTGAAAGACGTTATACAGGTCGTTTGTTAAGAAGATGCATTCAAGTTGTGGTTTAAAAGAATCCATACCGTTCACAGGTTAAGAAGGTGTATACAGGCAGAAGGTTGAAAGACGTTATACAGGTCGTTTGTTAAGAAGATGCATTCAAGTTGTGGTTTAAAAGAATCCATACCGTTCAAGGTTAAGAAGATGAAAGACGTTATCGTCAAGAAGATGCATGTGGTTTAAAGGAATCCATACCGTTCACAGGTTAAGAAGGTGTATACAGGCAGAAGGTTGAAAGACGTTATACAGGTCGTAGGTTAAGAAGATGCATTCAAGTTGTGGTTTAAAAGAATCCATACCGTTCACAGGTTAAGAAGGTGTATACAGGCAGAAGGTTGAAAGACGTTATACAGGTCGTTTGTTAAGAAGATGCATTCAAGTTGTGGTTTAAAAGAATCCATACCGTTCACAGGTTAAGAAGTGTGGCAGAAGGTTGAAAGACGTTAGGTCGTAGGTTAAGAAGATGCATTCAAGTTGTGGTTTAAAAGAAGGTTAAGAAGGTGTTGAAAGACGTTATACAGGTAATTTGTTAAGAAAAATGTTAAGAAGATATTCAAGTTGTGGTTTAAAAGAATCCATACCGTTCACAGGTTAAGAAGGTGTATACAGGCAGAAGGTTGAAATACGTTATACAGGTAATTTGTTAAGAAGATGCATTCAAGTTGTGGTTTAAAAGAATCCATACCGTTCACAGGTTAAGAAGGTGTATACAGGCAGAAGGTTGAAAGACGTTATACAGGTCGTACGGTTAAGAAGATGCATTCAAGTTGTGGTTTAAAGGAATCCATACCGTTCACAGGTTAAGAAGGTGTATACAGGCAGAAGGTTGAAAGACGTTATACAGGTCGTAGGTTAAGAAAATGCATTCAAGTTGTGGTTTAAAAGAATCCATACCGTTCACAGGTTAAGAAGGTGTATACAGGCAGAAGGTTGAAAGACGTTATACAGGTAATTTGTTAAGAAGATGCATTCAAGTTGTGGTTTAAAAGAATCCATACCGTTCACAGGTTAAGAAGGTGTATACAGGCAGAAGGTTGAAAGACGTTATACAGGTCGTAGGTTAAGAAGATGCATTCAAGTTGTGGTTTAAAAGATTCCATACCGTTCACAGGTTAAGATGGTGTATACAGACAATAGGTTGAAAGACGTTATACAGGTCGTAGGTTAAGAAGATGCATTCAAGTTGTGGTTTAAAAGATTCCATACCGTTCACAGGTTAAGATGGTGTATACAGACAATAGGTTGAAAGACGTTATACAGGTCGTTTGTTAAGAAGATGCATTCAAGTTGTGGTTTAAAAGAATCCATACCGTTCACAGGTTAAGAAGGTGTATACAGACAGAAGTTTGAAAGACGTTATACAGGTCGTATGATAAGAAGATGCATTCATGTGGTTTAAAAGAATCCATACCGTTCATAGCTGGGTAAGAAGATACATACAGACAGAAGTTTGATAGAAGTCATACAGGTCGCTGGATTAGAAATATGCATACTGGCAGAGGTAGAGGGACCCACCACCGAATGTCTCTCTGTAATGTTAGGACTGTTAGAGGCAGAATGTTTTGCACGACTCGATTTAAGATACTGTAGACTCAAGGATGAACCATAGCTTCGAGCGTGTTTGTGGGTAACAAACGACACGTTTCTTTTAGATGGATCTATTTCCATTTGCATTGTTCCTCGCGGTAGTGTCAATGAATTTGTTTAAGACAACTGGCTGAAGCTTACCTTTATAAAACTCTCCACACGTGCAGTGAAAGGATCCTTCCTTATCCATACATGTCCCGTTGTTGAGACAAGGACTCGAGGAACATTCATTGATGTCGAACTGGCAAAAGTTTCCCGAGTAGCCCTCCATACATCTACACGTCACGCTATCCACCAAATCAACGCATGTACCGTTGTTCAGACAAGGGGAAGATGCACATTCGTTGATCTGGACTTGGCATGTGGGTCCTGTGAACCCTCGGACACAGCTGCACGTGAACGTTGGTCCGACATCGGTACACGTAGCGCCGTTCCAACATGGCCGACTCACGCACGGGTCCTCTGTTTCGCATAGCTTACCAGCATAACCAGACGGGCAGAGACACGTAAAATCAGTGATATCCGTGCGACACATTCCGCCGTTATGACATGGGTTCCTGTTACATGGGTCGGATCTATTTTCGCAGTATTCGCCTTCGTATCCATCGGGACATTTGCACGAGAACGCATTCAAGCCATCAGAACACGTTCCGCCATTTTCACAAGGAGCAGAGGCACACTCATCTACATTAAGCTCGCAGTTGTTGCCAAGAAATCCTGATGCGCATGTGCAACGATATCCGTTAATGTCGTCCACGCAGGTAGCGTTGTTGGTGCATGGATTACTTAAACACTCGTTGATGTTCACCTCACAATACCGTCCAGTAAAACCCGTCGCGCATGCGCAACGGTAGCTGTTAATGTCGTCCATGCACCTACCGTTGTTGCCGCAGGGATTGATAGCACAGTCATCGATATTCTCCTCACAGAATTTGCCAGTGAATCCTGCTGCGCATGTGCAAATGTAGCCGTTGACGTTGTCCACGCAGGTGGCGTTGTTAGTGCATGGATTACTTAAACACTCGTTGATGTTCACCTCACATGACCGTCCGGTAAAACCTGTCACGCATGCGCAACGATAGCTATTAACGTCGTCCATGCAGGTGCCGTTGTTGACGCACGGGTTGATAGCACAGTCATCGATATTCTCCTCACAGAGTTTCCCAGAGAATCCTGCAGCGCATGTGCAAATGTAGCCGTTGACGTTGTCCACGCAGGTAGCGTTGTTGGCGCATGGATTACTTAAACACTCGTTGATATTCAACTCACAAAACCGTCCAGTATATCCTGATGCGCATGCGCAACGATAGTCGTTCACGTCGTCCACGCAGGTAGAGTTGTTGATGCAAGAATTGCTCAAACAGTCGTCAATGTTGACCTCGCACAAGCGCCCTGTGAAGCCATTCAGACACAAACACTCGTAGGCTCCCGGATAGTCTACACATGTTCCTCGATGATGACACGGGTGGCTCGTGCACTCGTCCCTGTCCACAGCACACCGTGGCCCCTCCCACCCGACCGGACAGTTACACGTGTAACCCCTGCCGGTGTCCTCACAGAGTCCACCGTTGCTGCAAGGGTTGGACAGACATGGGTTGATTCTTGTCTCACATCGTTCACCTAGAGAACAGGGATATACCGCGCGCTATAGTGAGGAGGGTGACAGGGTTCAAATGTGGCATGTCCTTGTGAACGGTATGAATGTCAAAACTTCAATCTGATTAGGGAACGGAAACACGAGGTCATGGTAAGCACTACAAATTTGAAATTGCTCAACACTCTGATGTCTATCAACGCAATGAACTTCAGAAAATAATTAAGGTGGATACCTTTAAATATTTTAATTGATTTATGTTGATGGATGCGCCCGGAACAAACTATACTGCTGCGAGGAAATATAATATTATCAACACAGTAAACAAAATGAATTAGCTGACTTTAAAACACAACGAATTTGTTGGTCTATATGTAGAAATCAAACAAACAATCTCAAATTAACTGAAAAACGTAGTGAGTGAGTGAATGAGTTTAGTTTTACGCCGCACTCAGCAATATTCCAGCTATATGGCTGCGGCCTGTAAATAATCGAGTCTGGACCAGACAATCCAGTGATCAACAGCATGGGCATCGATCTACGCAATTGGGAACCGATGACATGTGTCAACCAAGTCAACAGCGGCGTTAAACAACAAACAAATACTTGTTGCAATCACTTTCAAATTCCAACTGACTGCCCTCGTCACTACTAGCCCCTTTCCATAACCTGCAAGAAAACTCCTCCCCTTAAAATATCATGAAAGTCATATGACCAATCCGAATGCGCGCATGACTTCAAGTTCTTCGGTCAAACAATCCTTCAGAAATAATGTTTTGATGCAAACATTTGTACCTGAAAATATACTTAATGTACCATATTACACTAAAAGACATTATTATATTCAACCATACTGTATTATCTGCAACATAAACAATATATGCAGATATATAGTATACGTTGAAAATAGTCCCAAGTGCTGAGAATTCCCCTTTGTGTGGGCCCAACCTGTCGCAGAAAAATGTCCACGAGAGGGGAACGAGTCGCTAATTTGTTTATTCCGGAACACCAGTTCTTCATGCTGCCTCGTTACTTACTTCGTTGGTACTGTCTTGATCTACCTCTCCTAAAAATCAGGGCCGGTCGGGTAGCCCAGTGGTTAAACCGTTCGCTCGTCACGTCGAACTCCCGAGTTCGGTTCCCAACATGGGTACAATGTGTGAGGCCCATTTCTGGTGTCCCCCTGCCAGGATATTGCTGGAATATTGCTAAAAGCGTTGTAAAACTTAACTTATTCACTCACTCACTTAAAAATCAGCCTGAGTGAAAGAGTGAGTGAGTATGGTTTTACGGGTTTTCTTAGCAATATTCCACAGCGGGGGACGCCAGAAATGGGTTTCACACATTGTACCCATGTGTACCCGGGTCTTTGGCGTGACAAACGGACGCTTCATTCATTAGGCTACCCCACCGCCCCTTTAAGTGAAAGACCGGTTTATGTTCCAACACGAAAATGACCACAGTGAAGAGTCGAATCCTTTAGACGTGCTAGTACAGCCGAGGATCGGGAGTTCGATTCCCACATCCACCATGATTATCTATCTACTTTTACTGGTACTTATTCAAAACCTACTTCATACCGGGTGTTCGAAATACTGTCTAAAGCGGTGTTGAACTACATTCATTTACTCACTCACTCATTAAACAGAAGGTACTGAAGATGATGATGATTTGGAGATTTTACGTGCGCTTTCCGCCATAATGCGTATTACGCACACAGGATGTACTGAATAATTTCATTATACTACTTACCCGTGAACCCATATGCGCACGCACATACATATCCTCGGTGTTTGTCAATACACGTGGCTCCGTTTTGACACGGGCTGCTGACACAGTCATCCACGTTCATCTCACAGTTCATGCCGTGCCAGCCTGAAGGGGAAAATATCATCATACACATATGTAACTGTTAACGTATTGTCCAGATATGTCTATCATGTTGATAATTGATACAATGCTAACACTATTACGTTTTATATCATGTCCGCCATTAAGCCTAGTAGGTAATGTGTTAAATCGTTATGCCTAAAGCCTGAGGTCGATTCGCCACTTGGCGCTCAGCAACATACCGGTCTAATACACACATACACTAACTAATGCGCATCGCTATGTACCTGCACCTCACCTCACCTCACCTCACCTCACCTCACCTCAACCTCAACCCAACCCAACCTCACCAAACTCACTTCACCTCACCTCACCTCACAGTACTTCACCCCACACCTCCTCAACCCGACCAAACCAACTTCACCTCACCTCACCTCACCCACCCTACCTCACTTCACCTCAGTTCACCTTAAACAAACCCACCTCACCCAACCTCTCCTCACCTCACTCCACTCCAACCCAACCAAACTCACCTCACATCACCTCACCTCACCTCACCTCACCTCACCTCACCTCACTCCACTCCAACCCAACCAAACTCACCTCACCTCACCTCACCTCGCCCAACCTCTCCTCACCTCACTCCACTCCAACCAAACCAAACTCACCTCACCTCGGCCCGACCCGACCCAACCCACCTAACCTCAACTCACCTCACCTCACCGCACTTCACCCAAACTCACCTCAACCAGACCCGACCCAACCCACCTCACCTCACCTCACCTCACCTCTCCACACCTCACTCTACTCCAACCCAACCAAACTCACCTCACATCACCCCAACTCACCTCAAATCACCTCACCTCACCTCACCGCACTTCGACCCACCTCACCTCAACCCGACCCAACCAAACCCAACCCACCTAACCTCACCACACCTCGCCGCACTTCACCCCATCCCACCTCACCGCACCGCACCGCACCACACCGCACCTCAACGCACCTCACTTCAACGCACCTCACTACAAACGTATTCTACTAAAACAGAGTTAACGGCGGTACCTGGTGTGCAGATCTTGGCTCCTGTATACGGGTGGCAGGTGTACCGCCCCTTAGTACTCGCTGAGCAGAACACTGCACACTGTTTGCCGTAGTAGTTGGGATCACAGTAAGATCGGAGCTCAACAAGCAGACTGAAACAGAGGTCAAGCCAATATGGGGTTCAATAATCCTTTGTTGCAGCAAATGAACAATGAACGTAGAGAAAATTCATATTACAGGTAGTCAATCGCATAGTCCCGAGATTTGTCGTCAGAGAACCGTCCATAAAATTATAGGACAATGGATGATTTCATATCTTCAGCCTCATATCTCCTGAACGACCAACCGGCATCGAGAATCGCAAAAATGCAAATACCGGTAAGATGTCATTTAACACGTGCTTTCTACCCTCGTCGGTAACACAGAAAACCCAACAATACTTTCGCGCCTCGACCCATGAGTCAGAAGGGCATGCCCTGTTTTCATTAATAGGACGCTGTCGCTATGCCGGTGCCAAAATTCCTTCAGAACATATCGGGTGTCCCCAAAACAGTGAACCGGTTTTTGACAAGTATTTTCTCAGCGAATTCTTTTTAAAAAATTAACAGAGTAACCCTAGGGTATGATCAACAAGTCTACAAAATACCTAAGAGATTGGTCGCAAATTATGCGAGTATTGTCAAATTCAAAACAGCATGTCAAAAAATGCAATGCCATATGTGACTCTCTAAAGGAGAAAGTTTACCGAGGAGTGAGAGACAAATTGACCGAGCAGGCGTTAAAGGACTGGATAATTATGTCACTGGAGGAGATATCGGTGGAAGAAATACATAAAAGCATTTCTGCTTGGAAGAAACGGCTTCGTTTAGTTGTGGAGGAAGATGGAGGCCACATTGAGCTTAGACTGAAATAAGTGAGTTTTCCCATATGGCATTGCATTTTTCACATGCTGTTTTGAATTTGACAATACTCGCATAACTTGCGACCAATCTCTTAGGTATTTTGTAGACTTGTTGATCATACCCTAGGGTTACTCTGTGATTTTTTTTGATAAATTCGGTTTATCTTTCGCTGAGAAAATATTTGTCAAAAACCGGTTCACTTTTTTGGGGACACCCGATATATACAGTTTCAGGTTGGTGCCATCGTGGATTTACTGGCATTATTCCACAAACACGTGCTTTGGAGATGCATTAAACAATCATTGTTTGAGGTTTCTCTACAAACGCAGCATACATAACGGAAAACACGAGCACGAATCATGGCATTCACAACAGTCATGCAGAAACTGCGTGTTTCTAAGAATCGTCAGCTTAGCATTTCTGCTGGTCGAAGCAAGAGCCATATTATTATCTCTAATGACGATTATGGGTGGCCTTCATAGATTTTCACTGCCCCGCGTTAAACCAAACTCAGTGAATGAGTGAGTATGGCTGAAAGCCGAAAAGCGCAATATTGCAGCAATATCACGGCGGGAGACACCAGAAATGGGTTTCACACGTTGCACCAAGGTGGGATTCGAATCCGGGTCTTCGGTGTGACGAGCGTACGTTTACACCACAAAGCTATCCCGACGCCCCGCCCCGTAAAAAGTTCGCTTCATAACGTTCATTGTGATTTGGCTACATCCTGGTTCTTTCTATTGGTTCCAGTTAAAAGTTAGACATTTTAACCTTGAATGACTTGCGAGACAAAAGACAAAGACATCATACAATCATTCCCCGATTCACTAGAAACGATATCATCGATATCAACAGGGTTACCGTGCAGTTATTTAGTATGAATCGTGCCCACCACTGTACAGAATGTTGTCTATGAAATGTATGAAAATATGAATATGAAATATACATACGAGCTTCTCCTCCGGATCAGCAATCGAACCGGCAAGGAACCAGCCTCGGTATGACTTGGGGTCAAGGTCGTGTCTTTAGCCAGTAAGTCAACGAAGTCGTGTGCGTTGCTGCTATCCACGTCCCATATTCCAACCTTGATTCGTAGCTTGGGCTGATAGAAACAGAGAGTTTTGCTTTTAAAAATCATTTAGGGACTGAATGCAAAACTCACCAAAAAAAACCTCGCATAACCAAGATTTTGTCGAAGTAAGTAACACGGAGGTACAGTACATCTGAACATCTTAGTGATGACACATCTTTAACAGGACAATAGTGGACACATCTGAACACCTGAGTGATGACACATCTATAACAGGACAATAGTGGACACATCTGAACACCTGAGTGATGACGTATCTATAACAGGACAATAGTGGACACATCTGAACACCTGATGATGACGCAACTATAACAGGACAATAGTGGACACATCTGAACACCTGAGTGATGACACATCTATAACAGGACAATAGTGGACACATCTGAACACCTGAGTGATGACACATCTACAACAGGCCAATAGTGGACACATCTGAAAACCTGGGTGATGACACATGTTCAACAGGACAATAGTGGACACATCTGAACACCTGAGTGATGACACATGTTTAACAGGACAATAGTGGACACATCTGAACACCTAAGTGATGACACATGTTTAACAGGACAATAGTGGACACATCTGAACACCTGAGTGATGACACATGTTTAACAGGACAATAGTGGACACATCTGAACACTTGAGTGATGACACATCTACAACAGGACAGTAGTGGACACGTCTGAACACCTGAGTCATGACACATCTACAACAGGACAATAGTGGACACGTCTGAACAACTCAGTCATGACACATCTACATCAGGACAATAGTGGACACGTCTGAACGTCCTAGTGATGACACATCTATAACAGGACAATAGTGGACACATCTGAACACTTGAGTGATGACACATCTACAACAGGACAATAGTGGACACGTCTGAACGTCTTAGTGATGACACATCTACAACAGGACAATAGTGGACACATCTGAACGTCTTAGTGATGACACATCTACAACAGGACAATAGTGGACACATCTGAACACCTGAGTGATGACGCATCTATAACAGGACAACAGTGGACACATCTGAACACCTGAGTGATGACACATCTATAACAGGCCAATAGTGGACACATCTGAACACCTGAGTGATGACGCATCTATAACAGGACAATAGTGGACACACCTGAACACCTGAGTCATGACACATCTATTACAGGACAATAGTGGACACATCTAAACACCTGAGTCATGACACATCTATAACAGAACAATAGTGGACTCGTCTGAACACCTGAGTCATGACACATCTATAACAGGACAATAGTTTACACATCTGAACACCTGAGTCATGACGCAACTATAACAGGACAATAGTGGACACATCTGAACATCTGAGTCATGACACATCTATAACAGGACAATAGTGGACACATCTGAACACCTGAGTCATGACACATCTATAACAGGACAATAGTGGACACATCTGAACACCTGAGTCATGACACATCTATAACAGGACAATAGTGGACACATCTTAACTGAGTCATGACACATCTATAACAGGACAATAGTGGACACATCTGAACACCTGAGTCATGACATATCTATAACAGGACAATAGTGGACACATCTGAACACCTGAGTCATGACGCAACTATAACAGGACAATAGTGGACACATCTGAACACCTGAGTCATGACACATCTATAACAGGACAATAGTGGACACATCTGAACACCTGAGTCATGACACATCTATAACAGGACAATAGTGGACACATCTGAACACCTGAGTCATGACATATCTATAACAGGACAATAGTGGACACATCTGAACACCTGAGTCATGACGCAACTATAACAGGACAATAGTGGACACATCTGAACACCTGAGTCATGACACATCTATAACAGGACAATAGTGGACACATCTGAACACCTGAGTCATGACACATCTATAACAGGACAATAGTGGACACATCTTAACATCTGAGTCATGACGCAACTATAACAGGATAATAGGGGACACATCTGAACACCTGAGTCATGACACATCTATAACAGGACAATAGTGGACACATCTGAACACCTGAGTCATGACACATCTATAACAGGACAATAGTGGACACATCTGAACACCTGAGTCATGACACATCTATAACAGGACAATAGTGGACACATCTTAACATCTGAGTCATGACGCAACTATAACAGGACAATAGTGGACACATCTGAACACCTGAGTCATGACACATCTATAACAGGACAATAGTGGACACATCTGAACACCTAATCATGAGTTATTACCTACAAACTGGCCAATAAGAGACATATCTGAACACCCGAGTAAATGTCGAGGTCAAGGTCATAATAACCCAATACCTCGTGAGTCCACTAGAAACGTCAAGTACTGTCTGACGTATCCAGCTCACAGACGAAATGAGAGAACATGTCACACTTTGAGGAATGTTGATTCACTCGGCCTGAAGTACTTGTGCAAACTGTAGCAACGTCTGGGTACAGGATGATGCTGTCCTCGGAGACAATCTATTCTGACCACACGTGTTTTTTTCGCGCTCAAACCTGGCGACTCATAGGGCCTCGAGAGGACCATGCTGTACCGAACGGATGCGGTGTATGGCGTGTTCAAAGTTGAAAGCAAGGCTCATAACTGGAAGAGCGTCATCACAAAACAAACGGAAACATGAGTCTCATTAACCTATTCAGACAATGACCTATTTTTCAGCTGATCCGAATTTTCTCTTGTGAAAGTGAAAAGAAACACCACAAACAACTATGGTTACACTGAATTCCAATGTCTTGTTTCATAAAAAAATAGTTATTTACAAATGAATTTGATTTTAAAATTTAATAACATCGTATTTCTATATTTTATGGCGAGGTATAGGCAGCATGACCTTAACTATGACGTCTGAGACTGTCCCTTTTTGATGAGGTCCTAAAATGATTCACAATTCTTCTGGCTCACTGGTTACACCTGTGATGTGTTCTTTAATGATTATTCGGTGTAGTTAAGTAACGCACAATGCGATTGATATAATATCAAGTCCGTACCAGATCGCAAAACTTTTCTAGCGGCAGAGCCTCGTTTTGAAATTTCCACGATTTCCAGATTTCCGTTTGTCAGTACGCAGTACGACAGAGCACGCTGTACGACGTGTATGCAAGGATTAGAAGGAGCTTAGTGTTGCAATATACAAATCCTTAGATGTATCAAATAATACTGATTAATGTTTATGTGTCCAGTTGAATGAAGTGGTCTCAATATTCTGGACTGGTTATTGTACTAAGTTGCGCTATAGGACGGAACCCAGTCAGCAGTAAACGAGACTTATATAATAAATGTTTTGCCTTGCACAAGACTGTACACAAACCTTTCACTTGAACCAGGTTTGCTCTACCAGTGTGAGAGATCATCGCCCACATTATTTTCCCTCCACCGCCTCTGCCATCCTCCCGTAAAGTGAGTGACTGACTTGAGTTTTACGCCGCTTTGAGCAATATTCGATCAATATCACGGTGGGGGACACCAGAAACGGGCTTCACACACAGTACCCAGGTGGGAATCGAACCCGGGTATTCGGCGTGACAAGCGAATGCTTTAACCACTAGGCTACCCCACCGCCGCCCTCCCGTAAAGAGTTCGCTTCATTACGTTCATTGTGACTTGGCTACATCCTGGCTCTTCCTATTATTTCGAGTTAAAAGATGGACATTTTAACCTTGCATGACTTGCGAGACAAAAGACAAAAACATCATAAAATCATTTTTCTTCCTTGTGTTTCTTACCGGAAATGACGTAATGCGAAACACAATGGGGTTCCGGACACCCCCGATATCTGTCCGGAATGTGATCCGATCCTGATCTCTGACCTCGCCGGTCACCGCCCGCCCATATTGGCATTGTGAAAGATCCATGGACCTACAAGAACAGTTAATGCAATTATACAACAGGGGAGTGACATGGAGGTTAAAGGAAAAAAAGAATACAATATTTAGTTCTTGAATGGATACTCCATGAAGAATGGAGGTAGAGGGAAGGCAGAGGGAAGGTAGAGAGAGGGCAGGGGAAGGTAGAGAGAGGCAGAGGGAAGGTAGAGAGGAAGGCAGGGGAAGGTAGAGAGAAGGCAGAGGGAAGGTAGAGAGAAGGCAGGGGAAGGTAGAGAGAAGGTAGAGGGAGAAGGTAGAGAAGGCGTACAGAGTGGAGGCGGAGGGAAGGTAGAAGGAAGGCGGGGGAAGGGTGAGAGAGAGGGCAGAGGGAGGGTGGTGGGAGAGGCAGAGGGAAGGTGAGAGGAGACGGAGGTGGAGAGAGGGAGAGGCAGAGAGGTGGGCAGAGGAAGGCAGGGGAAGGTGGGGGAGAGGTGGAAGAAGGGCGGATGGAAGGTAGAGAGAAAGGGCAGGGGAAGGTATAGAGAAGGTAGAGGGAAGGTAGAGAGGCAGAGGGAAGGTGAAGATAGAAGGCAGAGGAACGCCAATGAATGCGAGGAAGGCACAACGGTCGGCAAGAAGGCAGAAGCAATGCTGAACGGACGCCGATTATTTGCATGTGAAAGGTACAGAGAGAGGCAGAGGGAGGCAGAGAGGACGCTAATACGCTCAAAGAACCCCACACTGAAATGTCAAAAATTGGCAGCTTAGGTCGTACAAAGAAAAGGCACAAAGGGACGCGCCCGAGCAGTTTACAGGACAACAGTGGACACATCTGAACGTCTTAGTGATGACACACCTACAATAACAGGCCAATAGTGGACACATCTGAACACCTGAGTGATGATGCACCTATAACAGGGACAATGAAGTGGACACATCTTGAACACCTGAGTGATGACACATCTTTCCAACAGGACAATAGTGGACACATCTGAACACCTGAGTCATGACACATCTATAACAGGACAATAGGGATGGACGCCGTCTGAACACCTGAGTCATGACACATCTTTAACAGGACAATAGTGGACACATCTGAACACCTGAGCTGATGACACATCTATAACAGGACAATAGTGGGACACATCCGAACACTCTTGTTTGATGACACATCTATAATAGGACAATAGTGGACACATCTGAACACCTGAGTTTCCGACGCATCTATAACAGGACAATAGTGGGATACATCTGAACACCCGGTCAGTCATGGACAACAGTGAACCATCTGAACAACAGGACAACTATAGTGGACACATCTGAACACATCTGACACTTGAGTGATGACACATCTACAACAGGACAATAGTGGACACATCTGAACATCTGAGTGATGACACATCTATAACAGGACAATAGTGGACACATCTGAACACCTGAGTGATGACACATCTACAACAGGGACAATAGTGGACACATCTGAACACCTGTCTGAGTGATGACATTATCTATAACAGGACAATAGTGGACACATCTGAACACCTGAGTGATGACACATCTATAACAGGACAATAGTGGACACATCTGAACACCTGAGTGATGACACATCTATAACAGGACAATAGTGGACACATCTGAACACCTGAGTGATGACACATCTATAACAGGACAATAGTGGACACATCTGACACACCTGAGTGATGACACATCTATAACAGGACAATAGTGGACACATCTGAACACCTGAGTCATGACACATCTATAACAGGACAATAGTGGACACATCTGAACACCTGAGTGATGACACATCTATAACAGGACAATAGTGGACACATCTGAACACCTGAGTCATGACACATCTATAACAGGACAATAGTGGACACATCTGAACACCTGAGTCATGACACATCTATAACAGGACAATAGTGGACACATCTGAACACCTGAGTCATGACACATGTTTAACAGGACAATAGTGGACACATCTGAACACCTGAGTCATGACACATCTATAACAGGACAATAGTGGACACGTCTGAACACCTGAGTCATGACACATCTATAACAGGACAATAGTGGACACATCTGAACATCTGAGTCATGACGCAACTATAACAGGACAATAGTGGACACATCTGAACACCTGAGTCATGACACATCTATAACAGGACAATAGTGGACACATCTGAACACCTAATCATGAGTTATTACCTACAAACTGGCCAATAAGAGACATATCTGAACACCCGAGTAAATGTCGAGGTCAAGGTCATAATAACCCAATACCTCGTGAGTCCACTAGAAACGTCAAGTACTGTCTGACGTATCCAGCTCACAGACGAAATGAGAGAACATGTCACACTTTGAGGAATGTTGATTCACTCGGCCTGAAGTACTTGTGCAAACTGTAGCAACGTCTGGGTACAGGATGATGCTGTCCTCGGAGACAATCTATTCTGACCACACGTGTTTTTTTCGCGCTCAAACCTGGCGACTCATAGGGCCTCGAGAGGACCATGCTGTCCCCGAACGGATGCGGTGTATGGCGTGTTCAAAGTTGAAAGCAAGGCTCATAACTGGAAGAGCGTCATCACAAAACAAACGGAAACATGAGTCTCATTAACCTATTCAGACAATGACCTATTTTTCAGCTGATCCGAATTTTCTCGTGTGAAAGTGAAAAGAAACACCACAAACAACTACGGTTACACTGAATTCCAATGTCTTGTTTCATAAAAAAATAGTTATTTACAAATGAATTTGATTTTAAAATTTAATAACATCGTATTTCTATATTTTATGGCGAGGTATAGGCAGCATGACCTTAACTATGACGTCTGAGACTGTCCCTGTTTGATGAGGTCCTAAAATGATTCACAATTCTTCTGGCTCACTGGTTACACCTGTGATGTGTTCTTTGTGATTATTCGGTGTAGTTAAGTAACGCACAATGCGATTGATATAATATCAAGTCCGTACCAGATCGCAAAACTTTTCTAGCGGCAGAGCCTCGTTTTGAAATTTCCACGATTTCCAGATTTCCGTTTGTCAGTACGCAGTACGACAGAGCACGCTGTACGACGTGTATGCAAGGATTAGAAGGAGCTTAGTGTTGCAATATACAAATCCTTAGATGTATCAAATAATACTGATTAATGTTTATGTGTCCAGTTGAATGAAGTGGTCTCAATATTCTGGACTGGTTATTGTACTAAGTTGCGCTATAGGACGGAACCCAGTCAGCAGTAAACGAGACTAAATGTTTTGCCTTGCACAAGACTGTACACAAACCTTTCACTTGAACCAGGTTTGCTCTACCAGTGTGAGAGATCATCGCCCACATTATTTTCCCTCCACCGCCTCTGCCATCCTCCCGTAAAGTGAGTGACTGACTTGAGTTTTACGCCGCTTTGAGCAATATTCTATCAATATCACGGTGGGGGACACCAGAAACGGGCTTCACACACAGTACCCAGGTGGGAATCGATCCCCGGGTCTTCGGCGTGACAAGCGAATGCTTTAACCACTAGGCTACCCCACCGCCGCCCTCCCATAAAGAGTTCGCTTCATTACGTTCATTGTGACTTGGCTACATCCTGGCTCTTCCTATTATTTCGAGTTAAAAGATGGACATTTTAACCTTGCATGACTTGCGAGACAAAAGACAAAAACATCATAAAAATCATTTTTTCTTCCTTGTGTTTCTTACCGGAAATGACGTAATGCGAAACACAATGGGGTTCCGACACCCCGATATCTGTCCGGAATGTGATCCGATCCTGATCTCTGACCTCGCCGGTCACCGCCCGCCCATATTGGCATTGTGAAAGATCCATGGACCTACAAGAACAGTTAATGCAATTATACAACAGGGGAGTGACATGGAGGTTAAAGGAAAAAAAGAATACAATATTTAGTTCTTGAATGGATACTCCATGAAGAATGGAGGTAGAGGGAAGGCAGAGGGAAGGTAGAGGGAAGGCAGGGGGAAGGTAGAGAGAAGGCAGAGGGAAGGTAGAGAGGAGGCAGGGGGAAGGTAGAGAGAAGGCAGAGGGAAGGTAGAGAGAAGGCAGGGGAAGGTAGAGAGAAGGTAGAGGGAAGGTAGAGAGAAGGTAGAGTGAAGGCAGAGGGAAGGTAGAAGGAAGGCGGGGGAAGGTAGAGAGAAGGCAGAGGGAAGGTAGAGGGAAGGCAGAGGGAAGGTAGAGAGAAGGTAGAGAGAAGGCAGAGGGAAGGTAGAGAGAAGGCAGAGGGAAGGCAGAGGGAAGGTAGAGGGAAGGTAGAGAGAAGGCAGATGGAAGGTAGAGAAAGGGTAGAGGGAAGGTATAGAGAAGGTAGAGGGAAGGTAGAGAGAAGGCAGAGGGAAGGTAGATAGAAGGCAGAGGGAACGCCAATGAATGCACGAGGAAGGCACACAGACGGTCGGCAAGAAGGCAGAAGCAATGCTGAACGGACGCCGTTATTTGCATGTGAAGGTACAGAGAAGGCAGAGGGGAGGCAGAGAGGACGCCTAATACGCTCAAAGAACCCCACTGAAATGTCAAAAATTGGCAGCTTAGGTCGTACAAGAAAGGCACAAGGGACGCCCGAGCAGTTACACTGAAAAATAGGTTTGGCGACCGTCGTGCGTCCTGGTACTTTTTAGAACGCAGAGAGAAGGCAGAGCGGTCGACGTCCTGTGCAAAGGGGGCCTTAGGGCGTTTAAATCTAAAATAATCAAATGCTTATTGATTACCACCTATTCCAGTTAAACTACAGTTATGTATAATATTGCACGATAGGAAGCATCACGTGTCAGCAATTTCTACCTTGACAATTCTGATGACCCACACTTACCCGTATACAGAGTTCAGACATATGGTGAACTGGTGATCACACGCGGAATGCTTCAAGAAGCTGAACCCGTCGCAGTAGTTGCCGTTACTCCCCCTGCCCCCGGGGTTGTTGAAGGACAGGAGTCGGAGGGACAATCTCCCCGATCCACATACCATCTGGCGGAGAAAGAATAATTCAAAATTTGCCAAAGAATCTGTTTTGCATCATGTATTTTGATAGATCTTGAAACATGATCTCCTAGCAGACAAGAACAATACACAGACTTGTTCTATTGCAGTAGAAAAACAATTGTCCTGTATAAGATCCAACTCTCTGAAATACATTTTAGTCCTCGATATCGCTACACAAAGATCTGTGGACATATTTCACTCCACTCATCATACGTCACATTTCCAGATAAAGAAAAATACCTGATCCATTTTTGTTAAAACGTTTTATGAAGGCGTTAATCAGGAAATGACGTCATCACTTGGTTCTTTGTCTCATTTATGAATACTTTGATTGGTCGCTTGTCCAAAGTCTGACAATGGTTTCCACTGTTGTATATTTTAAAGGAGTTATAAGATCGGGTCTGTTCGCAGGCCAGTTTCCAATTAAATTTGGTTCAATGGTGTCAAAACCTACTTCGGCTGCGAGCCCATCACGATCAGGGTTAGAATTGGTCTTCAACAACCCATGCTTATAATAGGCGACTAACGGGATCGGGTGGTCAGGCTCGCTGACTTGGTTGACACATATCGTCATATCTTAATTGCGCATATCGATGCTCATGATGTTGATCACTGGATTGTCTGGTTATTTACAGATGGCCTCCATATAGCTGGAATATTACGGTGTTATACAGAATCAGGATCTGGATAAATCTAAGAGTCGAATACTATGGTAGCATCACTTTTTGCAGTGCACTTTATAAACATATCTGTAACTAAAACTGACGCACAAAAGAAAGTACATACAGTCGAACCCCAATGTCTCGAACTCTGTTGAGACGAATTCTCGGTTCGTGCCGATTTCATTATTTTTATCATTATTTTTACCCTGGTGTCTCGAACTAGATGTGTCGAATTCTTGGTTGTTTCGAACTCATTTTAGGATCCCCAAAAGCCCAAATTGGTATAACAATGGCGCATGCTGTTGTAGCCTGTAGCCTGTCATGAATAAAATGCGTTCCTATTTCGTTTGGGTGAATTGACTGATAAATGTAATAGTGCTGTCAACCAAATGGGATCGTTTGTACGTTTGTCAAGTTACACGTATTCTTATCTTTTTGTATGCATATTTTGTCATTAATTTACATTTTATATATTTTGATTTAATGATCAGTACTGCCGTAAACTTTTAATGCAAAGATGTATTGTTCGTATGTATGGCCTACTTTAGAAAACCAATGTTGTAAGTACTTTAGTCGTGTTGGTACTTTCTGTGCTGACGGATGTGTCGAACACTCGGATAAGTCGAACTTATCCCTTGGTCCCGACGAGTTCGACACAACGGGGTTTGGCTGTACCTCTTTGGTGGATTATTTTCCAAAACAAACCATCTATTCAAATATCTTGAAATGTTTGTGAATGTAATTTACAAGTCACAGGTATTGTGTGTTCAGGTACTGATCAGAACGTCGCCTCGTGGGCCTTTTACTGTAACAGGACAATCAGTATTGTCATTATGTCTTCAGAACATGTGACTACCATTATGATAAGTTATAATCTTGTTTCTCTCAAATAAATTTAATTTAGCCGACCGAAAGAGGACCGGGCTATGCCCTACCTCATCAACACCTACTGTGAACATTTGGATTCCGCGAGAATACCCTTTCAGGCAAAGCTTTGCAATATGAGTAGCTACATCCTAAGTACCACTGACTATTTTTAGCATTTCACTGAAACACCATATCTCTACACCAGCGGTGTTTCGCTGAAACACCATATCTCTACACCAGCGGTGTTTCGCTGAAACACCATATCTCTACACCAGCGGTGTTTCGAATTTCGAATTCGGAGAAGCCAATCATGAAAAGATCACATTCGTTACAAAGACATCCTATGTTTACTAAAATTGCCAATAATCTTTGTTAAACGTCTACAATATCCCCTCAGACGCGACAAGCACACTGCCTAAGACATATGTCACACTCAACTTTAGTTCCTTGAAGGAAACTCATTCTTGAAGATCCCGGATAGAATAAGCCTTCGGAAACCAATACACGTCTTAAGAGGCGTCTAACGGGATTGGCCAATCAGGTCCGGTGACCTGGTTCACACGTCACAATCATCTGATTGTCTGGCCCGGTTTCGAATAATTACAGATCGTTGAATATTGCTTAATTACGGTGTCAAAGAACAAAGAATAGAATCCATAAATTAATACATTTTACACAAAGATCTCAAGGTCATCTTTTCTAAAACATTATAGTGGTTTTAATCTGTTAAGGATGTTGAAAAGTATATTCTTGAAATGTTTCCCGAAAAGGACCTGCTTTTGAGGGTATATTTTAAGTTTCCCTGTGCATCTCATAAATTGAAAGTTCAGCTAGATAGATTTAATTGTTATGATAACCCTAATGCATTGTTATGTACTAAAAGTATCCTGGGCTGTATTGAAGGCGAATTTCACTTAAAGTTTTATTTATTTGCCCTTACTATTAAGTCAAGCAGACAACAATTTGTACCTGAATATTTTATAAGAATCCGTCTGCTTCAAACATGTATCAACTGCTAGCATCCACTGACACAAAACTTATTAAATCTTTGTCGTTGTATTTGAAAAGAAACTTGCCAATTTGATATCGTTGTGAAGGATATACCGACATGTGCAAATGTGTGCAGTACTTATAAGTCATTTTGAAAAAGACATAGCTGAAATAAGTCTATATGCCATGAAGCAATGTCGTCAACACGAAGGGAATGCTTGCCTGATCGCTTGTACGCTAACGAGTGTAAATGTCAACTGATGTCCTCTTCGGTGCCGAAATACATTTATCAGGATAAAAAGTCATTATTTTATCTCTTGAAATCAGTTCAGACGATAACATTAAGTAAATTTTATGCCACCTGTCATCATTGGGCTCCTGATTCACAATAATGCGTGCAACATGGCAATGAAATTTCATTCTTAACTGGTAAAGTTCAACACATTTCACAAGTGTAATTAGAAAGTATCAACCAGGGCTCCCCAGTCAATAACTGTCAACTCTTCGGGGACAGTTCGATAACCGCAAGTGACTTTCCTCCGTGTTTGTTTGGTTGTTGTTTTACGCCGCACTCAGCAATATTCCAGCTATATGACGGCGGCATGTAAATTATCGTGTCTGGACCAGACAATCCAGTGATCAACATCATGAACATCGATCTACGCAAATGGGATGCGATGACATATGTCAATCAAGTCAGCGAGCCTGACCACCCGATCCCATTAGTAAACTCAAGATTACGACAAGCATGGGTTGCTGAAGATCAATTTTACCCCGGATCTTCACGGGGTTTTCCTACATGACTCCATAAGGGATCCTTCACAAGGACTCTAAGAAATATTTTAAAATAAATGAAAAACATTTTTTGTAACAAAATTAAAAAGACCATTGCTGACTTAGCCTCACCTCATCTCACTATATCGTTTAAAGACAAAATGCCTCTTGACACTAGTGTTTGTAGGGCTGTAACGATGAATTGCAATAGTTGAGCCTCAGATAGCAATTAATCGATGGTAGAAACCAAAAACTATCGATGTATCGATAGTATGTGTGACTATCGATAGTTTATTAACTGACTTCCAATGATATATCTGCAGCACAAAATACAGGATGTTTGGGTGCAGATTGGCAGCTTCATTGAGTTTATGTTTTAACTGTTTACTTCATCTGGGTTTCTTGTTTCTTGTCAGTTATTAAAAGAGACTGAAACTACTTGTTTGTATTTCATATAAATTATACATTCATTTGGGAAATGAGAAGATTCACAGAGACAAAAAACTATTGCAATAGTATTGCAATAGTATGTTGCAGTAGACTACCGCTATCGCAATAGTTGTTTCCCCCTCAATAGTCACCCCCACGTGTTTTACTTTTCATTCACATTCCTTTCGCATAAATCAGAAACGAAATCAAATATCCTCTATCTGGTAATTCAGTTAAATTCATAATTCATGGAATCCCACTGACCCCAATTCTCTAAATTCACGTGTACAGCCGAAAGGAAAACTTGACATTTGTGTGGGAATATCCCAACACTTGACCTCGATGTAAGCCGCATGATCGTGCACGAGGTCAAAGGTTAAGGGTCACTTTCATTGTGGAACTTGTTGAAGGATGACAAGCCACAGAGTGACCATCACTCTCCTTGGAACACAAGCATCCACTCGGCTTACTGGAAGTGGCAAATTCATTCTGGATGTAAGCTCCACGTGTCCGGATAAAGGACATGTTGAAGACCCTTAATTAACTATGTACAGCCTCACAAGTTTGCAGTCAATGTCAAGGTCCATTTGCTCACTATTGTACATACACACTGCATCCTCATCCTTCGAGTGAGTGTAGTTTTACGCCGCCTTTTGCAATATTCCAGCAATATCACGGAGTGGGGGGACACCGCAAATGGGCTTCACAGATTGTACCCATGAAGGGAATCGAACCCGGGTCTTCGGCGTGACGAGCGAAAGCTTTAACCACTAGGCTACCCCCACAGCCCCGATCGGTAGATGATATAGTAAATGTTGCGTGTCGTTCACCACTTTAATATGATATGACGACATTTGTCACACTCTTGATCCGTAATGCACATGGTCTTGGGAGACTAGGTTGATTAGTAACTTAAAGAATTGTAGCAGTGAGTGAGTATTGTTTTATGCCGCCTTTAGCAATATTCCAGCAATACCACGACTGGAGACACCAGAAATGGGCTTCAAACATTGTACCCATGTGGGGAATCGAACCCGGGACTTCGGCGTGACGAGCGAACGCTTTAACCATTTGGCTACCCACACCGCCCCGACTTTACTTTAACGTTTCATCACGTTGGTGCAACATATTTTGCATGGTAGTGGTTCACGGACCGGAACACATTGGGAAACAGGACGAAACATTCTGATCGTATTACCAGGACATGGTTATGTCGGCCTGTGGTAAACACTATAGGTGGCTAGTCATCACTTCCCTATGGAATCCTAGAAGGGACATCAGGGGCGGATACAGGATTTTCGTTTGGTGGGGGGTGCACCCCAATCCTCGGAACCCTGGGCATAAAACATGTAGTACATTTGGAACACTCTTGGGGGGGTGCGCACTCCCGCACCCCCTCCTCTGGATCCGCGCATGGACATTCTCGCGTTGTTGCGCGTACTAACACATCTGCACATCTTAGGCGGTGCGACAACTCGACAGCGCGACATCTTTTGACCTTGACAATTGTCGCATTGTAGCCCTTTGGATGAATAAATAATGTTATTCAAACGTGACAAATGGTCAAAATGTAGCGTTGCCGCGTTGTCGCACGTACGACAATCTCCCTTCTAGGATTCCATACTTCTATGACATTTTACCGAAAATCATAAACTGTCCCAGAAAAAATGCTTTAATTTACAGTTTCCTTCACAACAGATAGATGGTTACTGCCACAATATATACAGTGTTAACATATGTGTTTGGGGGCATTTTTAATATTTAGACTCGCATTATAATGGTTGGTTTCTTGGTTGCTTAACGCCACCCTCAGCAATATTCCCGCTATATGGCGACGGTCTGTAAATAATCGAGTCTGTACCAGACAATCCAGTGATCAGCAGCACGAGCAGCGAGTCTGACCACACGATCCCGTTTGTCGCCGTTTACAACAAGCATGGGGCATAACCTGGAGATGTTTGTTACAAGGTTCCACTCCCTAATTCACTATAACGTCCCATGCAGTGTTCGGGACGATGGGGTAGCCTAGTGGTTCCGGCGTTCGCTCGTCACGCCGAAGACCCGGGTTCGATTCCCCACATGGGTGCAATGTGTGAAGCCCATTTCTGGTGTCCCCCGCCGTGATATTGCTGGAATATCGCGAAATGCGGTGTAAAACTACACTCACTCATCACCCATGCAGTGTTCAGACACTGTACTCACGAAAAGAACTTCAGTCTAGCATCCTGGCATTTTTCATTCATATAGCACATCAACATTCCTATAGCACGCTGACATTACGTTGTAACATGACGTTACTGCTAAGGCGTTATAAAGTGAGTTATCGCTTCCAAACTTTCTCTGACCTGATAAAGTAGTAAGAATGTCAAGTGTTCCTCAAGTTGACATCCATATTTTTTTGGGGTCTTACTCGTCCTATTATTCCTTGTGAAGACTTCTGAAGTGCTTACATTGTGTGTTTAGTAACCGAAGTGAAATAACTAACTTAATCTTTAGGATAACTAAACGTATTCATATGTCAAGTATTAAACAGCATTTGTTCGGTCGCTTGACCGACCTCCTCCAACACTGCAGGTCACAAGCCACCAAACTATCATTGTATGGTCAGTCATATCAACCAATTATCAACTGTCCTTCGCTGTTTCAAAAACGTTTCTTTTCAATTTACTCATAATAACTGCCTTTTCTTTATCTACATTTAAGGTAAGTAAACTTACATTCAAGTCAAAAGCCCACTTACCGTAAATCCAATAATGAAGACAAGGAGCTCTTCTCGTACCATTGCTGTTGGAGTTGAAATATTCTTACAACACTGAACACAGTGAAAATCCTCCCAGGAAATATACAGTTCAAGGTCGGGAGCGTTTTCAACCAGACAGTAGACGTGTTTACTGTTTTCCTCCTTCGTCCTACTATATACACCAAAGAGTACATTCAGAAACGCCCAATCATATCAAAGCATCCAGGAGCATGTTTCTAAAGCTGATATTTCCATAAGAGGCGCGTACATTTATCACCGTTGTCTGGAGTATCCTTGGATCCGGTGTAAGATAATGAATGACAATGTTAGACAACGTCTCGGCTATTAAACCCCCTCAGTGGGATGGTTGCAGTGATGTGAAGTAGATAGGAAGTAAATTAGCGGCAAGTGGTGATTTGTCCTACACGAGCGTTGATAGATGAACAATGTGAGTGTAGAGGTTAGTCGTCTGGATGATGTACGGACTGCGTGTGACGGCTGGCGGTGACAGATGTAGACCCTTCTGTTCCGTAGCTGTATAAACAATAAACAACATAATTGTGCTTTGTTTCTACTTGGGAAACGTTTGGGGGGACTGTTAATTGCTTATGTAATGTACTGTAGAATATACACCATAATTGTGCTGTTTCTACTTGGGAAACGTTTGGGAGACTGTTAGTTGCTTATGTAATGTACTGTAGAATATACACCATAATTGTGCTGTTTCTACTTGGGAAACGTTGGGGAGACTGTTAGTTGCTTATGTAATGTACTGTAGAATATACACCATAATTGTGCTGTTTCTACTTGGGAAACGTTGGGGAGAGTGTTAGTTGCTTATGTAATGTACTGTAGAATATACACCATAATTGTGCTGTTTCGACTTGGGAAACGTTGGGGAGTTTCTTGTAACCAGTTTGTTGTTTATGTATTGTATGTTAGATTGTGGACAATAATTGTGCTTTGTTTCTTCTTGGCAAACGTAGGGGGCTTAATTGTTGCTTATGAAATGTACGGTAAAATTTACACCGTAACTGTGCTGTGTTTCTCCTTGGCAAACGTTTGAGGTCATTCATTATTTTTGGTCATTTAATGTAAGGTAAAATATACACCATAATTGAGTAATTGTGCTTTGCTTCCACTTGGCAAATGTTTGGTGTGATTGTTTACTGATCATTTAATGAAAGATATATACACCATAATAGTGCTTTGTTTCGATTTGTCAAACGTAGGGGCTTATTTGTTTCTTGTGAAATGTACGATAAAATAAACACCATAATTGTGCTTTGTTTATTGCTCATGTCTTATATGGTAAAATATCTTCTGTAATTGTGCTCAAAGCCATTAAACTGTTGGCTTGCATTGTTTAGCCTCCATCTTTGTTGTCTCATTAGGTTTGTTGTTCTTACATGTGCATGTACATACATGTATATATGCCCTCTGCTTCATACCATTCATTCACCTGAGACCCGTGAAGATCCGGGGTAGAATAGGTCTTCAGCCACCCATGCTTGCCACAAAAGGCGACTATGCTTGTCGTAAAAGGCGACAAACGGGATCGGGTGGTCAGGCTCGCTGACATGGTTGACACATGTCATCGGTTCCCCATTGCGCAGATCGATGCTCATGCTGTTGATCACTGGATTGTCTGGTCCAGACTCGATTATTTACAGACAGCAGCCATATAGCTGGAATATTGCTGAGTGCGGTGTAAAACTAAACTCACTCACGCACTCATTCACCTGATGAAGGAGTAAGGATACTCCGAAGCGTTGTGTTCCTCATGATAAAGAAGTTGACATCCATAAAAACTCTCTTCCTTATGTGTATCACATCTAAATGTCATTAAAAGACCTGAATTGTGCTTTGTTTCTATTTGGCAAACGTTTGTGGGATTATTTCTTGCTCGTGTAATGTCCGGTAAAACATGGACCGCCTCCGTGGTGTAGTGGTTAGAGCGTCCGCCCGGAGAGCGGAAGGACGCGGGTTCGATCCCCGACCGCGTCATACCAAAAGACGTTAAAATATGGTACTTGTTGGTCCCTGCCTGGCGCTCGGCATTAATGGGTACAACAAGGACTGGTCGGCTCGGAGTCAGTATAATGTGTCTGAGTGGGGTATTCATGCTTCACTGCGGCATGGTATCTCAGTGGGCTAGCTCTATAAAACCAGCTTAAGTCTGGGATAGTACAAGCAGCCGCACATACACATACACACGTATGCACGTCGTCATATGAGCGAAATATTCTCAAGCACGACGTTAAACCCAATTTCACCTCACCTCACCTCGGGTAAAACATCGCCATAATATTGTTTTGTTTCGACTTGGCAAACGTTCGGAGGCATTGTTTGTTGTTCATGTAATGTCCGGTAAAATATGCACCATCATTGTTCTTTGTTTCAACCGGGCACACGTTGTCCGATGATTATTTGCTGCTCATGTAGAGTACGGTAAAACATAAAGCTCATATCATATTTCAAAATATGGACAAACAATTTATGGTCCCTAACATTTTTCGCTTAGTATATCTCCAGCATGCATCATTTTAGATACAAAGCTTGTCAAATGGTATGATAAAATAAGATAAGGAATTTACAGTCAACTAAATCACGACAGAGAACTATACATACGATTCACTCATGATATATATCACAGTGCATTTGATTTATGATTTATGCAATAGTCGATAGGCAGGTAATTAATTCAGTGATCTGTTCATGTAAAGCTGATTGATTGACAGTAATCGATATGAAAGATTAGCGGAACCCGTTTGTTCTCGTTTTCGGAACAGGCAGCGTTTGATCTGATGTTAAGGTTATTTATAGTCAGAGAACAATACATGGCTATTGTTACTTAGTATCTTATGTGCATTGTTCATTATTGGTTCTTTAGGGTGCATGCAGAGGCAAGGCCGAGTAATTATTTTGCAATATTTAAAATTTCCATTATTCAATTTTGGTTTTGGACGAGTCGATTTCTGAGCTAGTAGGGGAATTGAAAAGTTAGTATCATCTGTGTGAAGGTCTTGTAAAAGGAAAGAATTGATTTGATTTGCTTTCTAGAAGTTGGTGAGTTAGTAAGGAAGGATACGTCTTATTTGATAACAGCTTCTTGTATACTGCAGAGAGCGACGTTTCGGTGTAGATTCTTACACCATTATCAAGATAAAGTGTACGAATCCCCAACAACCGCACGTACGCCCCACATGTAGCTATGTAGATTAAACTGTCTTGGCGTGACGGGTAGGTGGGGTAGTCTAGGGGTTAACGCGTTCGCTCGTCACACCGAAGACCCGGGTTCGATTCCTAATATGGGTACAATATGTGAAGCCCATTTCTGGTGTCCCCCCGCCGTGAATATTGCTGGAATATTGCAAAAGGCGGCGTAAAACTAAACTCACTAACTCCTTAGTCTAGTGGACATAGCGCCTCCCCAGAGAACGAATGGTCGGCGGTTCGAACCCCGGTCATGTAGTACCAAGATATGGTCTTCAGTGACCCATGCTTGTCGTAAGAGGCGACTAACGGGATCGGATGGTCAGCTCGCAGACTTAACTGGGACATGTCATCGTATCCGACTGCGTACACGTAGATCGACACTCATGCTGTTGATTTCTGGATTGTCTGGTCCGGACTCGATTATTTACAGACCGCCGCCATATAGCTGGAATATTGCTGAGTGCGTCATTAAACAACCAACCAACCAACTACAATATGTGAAGCCCATTTCTGGTGTCCCCTGCTGTGATATTGCTGGAATATTGCTAAAAGCGGCCTAAATCCAAGCTCACTCACGCACTCTAACATGTACCTGGCTGGTAATGCTGATATCCACGCCATGTTGTTTATCCCTGTAATATATGACCACTGTGTAGAGACAGGCCACTGCGATGATAAATCTCGCACTTTTCACATGCTGAATAAGTACAATGAGTGTAGTGTTTGAACGCACCTGTCATTCATCACCACGTATAGGAACTCGGCATTAGTCATTGTTTGTCTGTTGTAGCATGTTTACAGGCTATGTAATGTCACCTCAATTAATAGGAAATGTACACAGTGGATATAACAGATGTGACTATTAGAGGTTGGTGGGCATGTTTTAAACATCGAATGTGCCTATATATGAACGATTTTGTAATTTATGTATGAATGGATGTATAGAAGATGAATACCATTTTCTGTTAATATGTAAAGTTTATTCCATTTTAAGACAAAAGTATATTCCTGAAAATGTCTGGAAATATCCCTCTATTTATAAATTTAACATGTTATTAAGTAGTGACAAAGTGAATATCCTAATTAACTTAGCAAAATTTGTAAAAGAAGCTTTAACGTAAAGAAGTGCTTAAAAGGTGTATCCAACCATTTTGTCACTTGCATTATTATTTTGTGAGTTTTTGTACTTGGGCCTATGGTCTTTATACGGAATAAAAAAAGTTATACGATACACGATGTTTTTTCTGTCACCCATACAATATAGGTGTACTGTGATTATTAAATCCCGAGGACAGAGGTATAACACACGATCCTTTACTAGAACCAGCATAGGCAGATGCTTTGCCAACACTATCACCCCATAGCCCTACCGCTCAACACATCCGCACATACACATACAAACACGCACGCACGCATACACACTACCACCATGTCATAATCAGTACCATGAAGTTAGAAGCATACTTTCCATATACTTTTTATGACCGAATTGTTTTATTATCAACAAAAACAATAATCATTTGAGAAATATTTGGCGAACAAACGCAGCATGGTTCCCGAATTGTGTGCATTCATGTGGAATGCTTTTGTTTCTATATTTATTTTTGAGGGTTCTCCGTCTATACTTACCACAGTAGGTTTTAAATCCGGTTACTGTTAACAGGATATATACAATGTCGACTTTTGAAATCATTATAGTGTGTAATCTCGCTATGTTTCGTGTGTATCGGGTATTATATTGTTAGAATTAAAAATCTTAGACTACGTGCCACACATAGTTTATATTTGTTTTGAATAAGTACGATTTTCTGTTCTCTTTTCTTAATTACATTGGTACGCCTATGAAACAGCCCAAAATGCATCAAACACTGGAAAAATGTAGTAGGTGTAGGTGATGATTAGCCGAGGTCACACGAAGAAGGAAAGGAACATGTATGAAGGAAAAAAAATTTTTAAGCGAACATGACCTCATGCAAATAAATAGTTTGATGAGGCTACAGCATGTAGTGTCAGGAATATTTGTAAAATTTCCTGTGTTTTGTTTACTAACAATGGAAAGTTTAAAAAAATAGGAAATCCTACTTTATAAAATTTTTTAGGAAATCCTAGTTTATAAATATATGACTAAATATGAAAGCTTTGAGTGATATCTATTTAAGGTATTATCATCATAAGTGTAATCAACTTTATAACAATTGATTTCAAGAATATATGGAAAATTAAAAAAATAGGAAATCCAACTTTTTATAAAAAATAAACTTTCTCCCAAATGCTCTGCCTCTTATTTGTCCACAATCATAATACATATAGTTGATTTCTAACAAGTTATGGTCATGACATAGTAATTCATAAGCAGATAGTAACATATGTATATCATAATAAAGGTTGACAGTTTTCATTCAACTCAACAGGTTATTACGGCAACCATCAACTCCGCTGGTCTGCATCCCAGATCTAAAGAAGAGGTAGAGAAAAAGTTGAAGAACATAAAGAGTCAATCAAAACAGAAGTATTCTGAATTCAGCAGAATGACTAGAGGAACAGGCAAGTACTTTTCTTCAGCTCATATATCCTGTATATGAGTCACGGGTATTAAATGATATCTATCAGTCTTCTGTCAATTGTCTTAACAAATAAGTTATTACTGATGGATCAATAATCAGTAACAATCGTCCCTGTGTTTTTGTTGTTGTATTTCTTGTATGAAGGGTAATATTTAAAAAATGTTATCCTGAATGGAATAGTGATTGTCCTATTCCCTATTCCAATGAACATATATATATGAAGTTAGTTTAAATAAAAGAAATCAAATTAATGATTGTGATTAAATTTTAATGCAGGAGGTGGACCAGCACCAACACCAATCAGCCCAGTGACCGATGCTGTCATTGACATTTTAGGCCAGGACAATGTGGCACTGACAGGTGTGCCTGGGTCAGTCGACTCAACAATGCTGCCGGTACTTGACTTGGTACCAACCGATGACAGGTAAATATGAATGATATGAGGTACCTTTTGGTTAGAATATCATCACCTCACTTGTGCATAAATGTGTTCATACATACATGTATTTTTGGTATGCTTTAACTGCACTGTCTGTTATGATAAATATATGTAATGAACAACTGTTATTGTTTTTTTATATCTAATTGTAATAACACAAAACAACAGGCTTGTTAAAATTGAAAGAACATTTATATGAAAATTACATGCACATTTCTATCATTTTATTTTTAGACATATTTATGAAGCCATGTGTGACCCCCATCCACAGCCAGAAGGAGCCGGAATGGGTCCTGAGGAGCCAGCAGTCCATCCAGATGCTCCAAGATGCCACACAGTGGAAGCTCTGTTAAAACAGAAATTGCAGCTGGAAATAGAATGCCTCACATTGAAAAAGGAATACCTAAAACATAAAATCATGAAACTGAATTAGCTTAAAGTGCCATAAATGTACTTGCTGAAAATCAGAAATATTTACATATTTGGGTATTAGGTGTATCATTCTCTGTCTAATATAAGGATAAAACAGATTCTGTTAGAAAAACTATTGTGGGGCCTTTAGCCAAACAGAAATTAAATTGTCAATAGTACACATGAAGATAAGGGAATATACAATATTACAAATAAATAAAGCTATCGTGTAGAATGTATTAATAGTATGAGTGATAAAACTTAATTTTGTTTTGGAGAGGATTGTCTGTATTAAATGTAATAAGGGAAAAAATACCAGCGCCTTGAGCATGCACTAGTGCGTGGATATGTGCGCTATATAAATATCCTATAATAATAATAATAACATAATCTACCATTTATAGTTCTAACTCTGACACTATGATAGAAGATCCTAAAATCATCTTACATGGAAAGTTTGTATTGGCGAAGTGCTCTCTGTATCTCAGTGCAGCCACTGGTGGAGTGATTCCCGGTAGACCTCCATTCTGCCCATCTGTGAGTAGTAATGGAATGTTTCTGTCCTTGCATATGTTGTGAATAGGGCTTCAACGAGTCCATTTTCTTGGACTCGAGTACTCGAGGGGTGAGACTCGACTCGGACCCGAGTACTCGAAATTCATACCTTTCAAGCAAACAATAGCGTAACTTGCATGACATGTGTTCCGATCACACAAGTGAACACTTACTTCATTCCGACTTCATATCGTTATGTGACTAACATTTCCCATTGGTCAGAATCAGTATTTGGATGTTTACTTGACACTTGTTGTTTTCATCGTACTTCTTGTACTGCCAGGGGCGGTGGGGTAGCCTAATGGTTAAAGCGTCCGCTCGACACGCTGAAGACCCGGGTTCGATTCCCCACATGGGTGCAATGTGTGAAGCCCATTTCTGGTGTCCCCCGCCGTGATATTGCTGGAATATTGCTAAAAGCGGCGTAAAACCAAACTCAGTCACTCACTCTTGTACTGCCTGCAAAACGCAGTGATATACCGCACAGGCGGCATTTGGTTATTTTTCTCTTTTCTCTATCCAGATCAAGATACGCCCATACATTTGATTTTTTTTTATCTTTCTCCATGTCTATCAATTGTCAAGATAGTTACCTTATCATTTTAAGAAGTGAAATTTCAAACGATGTATAATATTTACTCTCATCTGCAGAGAATTGTAACAACTAATACCATACAGCCACACCTTATGAGGAGTAAACTATATATATTTAATATAGGTCTTAATAAAAACATTATCAGATGGGTACATAGAACTCAGTATGTCAGTGTAAATGGCTATCAATCTTCTTTTCTCTCAACCTCTACTGCAGAACCAAATGGCTGTGTTCCTTCATCCGTACTCTTCGTTTTGTATACTAATGACTGTTACTTGTCAATATATGACGTGCTTACTGTGAAATTCGCAGATGACGCCACTGTTACTGGCCTATTTTCCGATTCTGAACATAATTATTGTCAAGGCATTGACAAAACAGTAATGACAGTTTTTTATCAAACCTTTATTCAAAGTGTGTTGACCTACAATTTTCTATGTTGGTATGGGAGTCTGTCTCATTGCAACAAAAACAAGCTTTTCAAAATTGTTAATACTGCTTGCAAAATTTCTGGGGTGTCTTTTAAGTATATTCCCTTTATCTATGAGCGCCAGATTGTCACAAAGGCAACTAAAATTAGATTTGATAGTTGACATATTTGATCTCACCATTTTGAACTACTTCCTTCTGGACGCTGCTGTCGATTACCTTCCCTCAAAACAGAGTTCGACAGTCTTTCATACCATCAAGTATTCGTGAATGCAACAAATATTTTGAATCACCATCACGTGATTACAACTAGAATTATTCAGCCTCTTTACCTATGTGGTTAATTGAATTATATCATGTCAGTTTTATTGTGTAAATAGCATTCGTTTTCTGCATGTAATTATTGTGTTTATTTTTGTGAACTGTGTATATATTCATTTTGAGACAGTTGGATGTATAAGAATTTCCTCCGGGATAATCAAGTTACATCTTATCTTAATATTAGACGTTAACGGCCGCTCATGCTTAGCACATGGCAGACAGTCTGTCAACGTCAATAATTCGAGTTGTCTCCCCTTTTCGAGTCCTCGAGTCCTTGAAAATGGACTCGAGTCCAGCTAAACCCGACTCGTCCTCGAGTACTCGAGTACCCGTGGAAGCCCTAGTTGTGAAGGACAGCACATGCTATGATCACCTGAAATATGGAATAATTAGTGATAAATGGAAAATAATAAATTTAGATACAAAAGTCAGTATAGACATGGCCATGCAGTATACATTTTGAGATGATGAACTACTGTATTGCCTTTTACATATTTTCAATAGCATCAGTAAATAGAAATTCATGACAACCCATATCATATTCGTGATAAATAGTAATATATATATGTATATAGTTTCATATTTTCAGTGATTCATACATCTTGCAAAATTGTAATTTATTAATCATATTGCCATTTAGCTTTGTTACCTTGTCAATTTATTTGTATTATTTATGTGGCAAGTAAACAGTGCTAAAGAAATAACTGTTGTTGATTATATTTTTCTTACCTTGCAAGCCTTCTCAGGTTTTAACCTGATTTCCCCATGAAGAACAACAGGAAATCTGCGCTTGAATTGGCCAATGGCCCTTTCAACACTGCTCCTTGTTCTTTATGCGATCTGGGTTATGAAATAAAATATCATAAACCTCCAGCACAGTAAAAACTGTTTGTGTTGTCATTGAAAACTGTCACTTATTCAGTAAATAACTCGGAAAAAACCCTAATAATACAGTAACACTTACATAGATTATTTAGGTGGTTTATGATGTTTTAAGAAAATAATTTCTAGTCATATTCAGCATACTCATAAAATGTCTACAACCCGATTACAGAATTCGTATTTTATGAAAACTATATTTTGCTTCGGTTATCCAGACTAAATGTAATAACGTTTGTGATCTATAATGTGTAATGAGTACGATTGCTCAATGTTTATTCGAGGTAAATACAAGGGACACCACTCTATGTTGCTGATCACAATCGGCAACTTCACACGGAAGTTTACATACCTGTTGTAGTTTGTTTGTGGTCCTGCCAATGGCCTTAGGAAAGGGGTTAGTAGCCACTTCTTACAGGGGTAACCGCTGTCACCGAGAAGGTGGCATCCGATGGGGACAACATTACGGTCGAACAACTGGTAGATCCAAGCCACCGAGCGACAAAGTCAATTATCCTGTCTTCGCTATCGAAAGCGATCTGTGTAGTGATGCCGGTTTACAAATTCATTTTCATTTACTGTTGGGGCTTGAATCTGAACGTGCGTTCCGTCGATCACCCCCACAACTCCGGGAAAGTTTGCAACCTGATAAAAGTTGGTGTGGTGACGCCTGATGTCACGAAGTTGTAGGGGGAAGCGAACGAACTGTTTAACAATCCTGTCAGATGACAAACTTCGTATGCAGTCATTCACAGCTCTGGAAATGGTTGGCTGGCTGACACCTTGATCGTCCGCATTGCACAATTGAAATTTTCCGGTGGCAAAGTACCTCAATGTGATGAGCGTCTTTTTGTGAGGCATCCAGTGCGTGGTTACAGGCGGTTGTGGGCTCAACGTCTGGCGCTATTAGACTGCCGACGAATCTAATGCCATTCCCATCTAGACGGTATCGCCGAATAAATTCTTCATCGCTGTATTCAACGAGACTGTGTTCTTTGGTGAAATGAACGACGCCTCAGCGCTACGGCAGCCATATTGTTTACTGACTTAAAGTCAAACACCTTCCAGTTAAGCCTACCCCTGCCCAGTCTTAAGATTTAAGTCGGAAATCGCCAAAACTTAAGCCTAAGTTGCTTTATGAATATGACTTGAGTAAAATCTGAAAACTTAAGTCAGAAAAAGTGAAAAACTTAGTTTTTTAAAAAACTTAAGTCATATTTCAGACTAAGTTCTTTTATGAATACCGCCCTCACTATGTTGAATATGTTACGGTTTCCATACAAATAATTCCATAATAACATGTGGACGTCTAATGTACAATCAGGGGCATGTATCATAACATATATAATTTATAACTTGAAAAAGTCTTTGATGGTCATTAACATCAAACACGTCTAAGTCGTGTGTCAGAAATGTTTGCAAAGTGTTCAACGATGTTTTGGCCTCATATAGCTTGAAGCATTGGAATCAGTCGTAGAGACGCTCAACCACTAAGCAGACTGTTTCAGATGTCAGATACGGTTGATCGTCCAATCTTCACATCAAACTTCTTCTCAGCAAAAGTGATGACTTCTTGTTGTGTTGTCTGGGGTTTGTCTTTCTTCAAAAGGAGATTTCTTTCTTGATCAATGGCGTAACTTCTACAAGGGGTCGCTTAGCAGGTGGTGTACTCGTGACAAACATCTTGTGTTGAAAACTCATGTCGGTTGTAAACATTTTATACAGCTCGCTCTACTGTTATTTCTTTATTAAATCGTCTCAATTAATTATCCTGTGTTCCTAATTAACAAGTGTGATGTTCACTGACGCCGTGTCAAGCAGCCAGTAAGGCTGCGCTTCACGCTAATTACCACTCACGCAGTGATTGTTTGTATACGGTCGGATCATCCGACCGGGCTGTGTTGATTGTCGGATTAACGAATGTTTTACAATGTATTTACAATAATAAGCTGCTAGATTGGTGTGTCGGAGTCGGAATGCGAGAATGTCGGATTAACGAGAGTAATTATCACTGTTTTAAATGGTTCCCTAATTTTTTGTCGGATTAACGTGATTGTCGGATTAACGAGTGTCGGATTAACGAGAGCTGACTGTATATTGTTAGAATTAATCGATTTATATATTTGAATCCCAGTTAACTTCCTGGTCACTATGGCCGTGAACCAGCACTTTCCTGATCATGTGACATGTCGTGTTGACAGGATACTATTGGGATTACTTGGTAAGTGTTAAATATTTTGCTTGGGGGGTAGCATAGTGCCGTACGGTATGACTAATAATTCTTCTCTAACAAACCCTCTCCCTGGTCCATCTCTCAAGTAGTACAAGTTCGGCTCGTTGGCTTTGATGTCCACTTTATCTATGTTGTAAGTTTTGACTGACCATATAGGATCGGTGGCTCATTTCCGAGTGTCACCCTCGTGTTCCCCCGGCTGGTATAGGTACCTCACGAGGGCCCTATCTGGTATCTGTTTCTCTTTCCCACGCAATGGCGCAACCGACTCTGCCACTACTGATTTTAGTTTGATAGCGTCGGCTGGTTTCTTGCCAGTGAGCCTAGTGACTTCATGGTTGATGGCCGACACCACCTGAGGTAGCCGTGCTACCCATTCAGTCGATCGTTTCCCCGGGTTGGTCATCTCTCTCGCATACTGATGTCCGAATAAGCGCTCAGCCAAAGCCCTATTGAATCTCTCAACTATGGCTTGGCTGCGATGGGCTCCGGCCGTGCCACGCCTGACCTTTGTATCGTGTTTGTCTAGCAGGTGTGACACGACACCCATGAACTCCCACCCAGGGTCAACTTGCAGCTCTGTTGGCCACGTCAGCGGACTGCGCTTGTATATGCGTTCGAATCCACGGGCTACCTGGGTCGAGTCTTTCGCGGTTAAGGGTTCAGCTTCCTTGTAGCGACTGGCCACGTCCACTACGGTCAGGGCATACTTGTACCTCTTGTCATGGGGTAGGAACAGGAGGTCGGCCTGGTGAACGCTATTGGGTGTGGTAATACCAAACTTCCTTCTGGTGCCGGTAAATAGATCTGCCACAGGGCTTGTTTTTCAAGCCACGCTTTGGCCTCCTCCGGGGGTACTCGCGCCATTTTAGCCAGCTTATGTACGGCACTAACTCCTTTCCGGTACCCACGCGGGCTGTAGTAAATAGCTTCAAACTTTCTCTGGTTCCGTGACATTGTATATAGATACACCTATGTTCTTGGTACAATTTTCTCATGCCCGTACGCGTACGTGTTTATCCCATCAATAGCTATCCTACGCTTAGTGTCAATAGGCAACAGGGACGTCTTGTTTATAGTCAGTCCGCATATCCTATGCCCATCACTTCTAAGCGTGTTCATTTTATGCCTGAAGGTACGGGTCTTGAACAGGGCTTCCTTGAATCTGGCGTGTTTGATGTGTTGTTTAACCACGTACTTCTTAACACCCTTCGCCTTCCGGATCTCACCATTGTCGGCCTTCAGGCCTCAAACCTATGTACTCAGCTATGGGCGTGCCAGCACACTCGTCCTTCATCTTACCTAGGACCTTTTTATTTACCGTGCTGTGTATGGCATGGTCCTTGGGGTAGTCGCTGGTGTCATACAAATCGAGGCGTTTGTTCATGTCCTCATACACGTCCTCGGTTCGAATCTCAATCAGCAGGGAATCCGTGTCAGTGTACAGCACTTCACACCTGTCGCCGTACTGTTTCTTGAGCTCATTGTAGTAAAAGTCGTACATCAGGTGTTTGGATAAATCGAGGATGCTCATCCCCAAATAAACAGGCCGGTTGAATTTGATGTGGCTTTTCTTCATGTGTAGGGCAACGAGGTCGTCGGTGAATATCTTGCTCTGGTTGAATGCCGGGCTGGCTATCAGTCTCCTGAGCTTGTCTTCCTCATTCGACCGAACCAGCTTCACGGTCACGCGTTTCCTCAGGTTCTCCATAGTCTTACCGAACACCGAGTTGTTCATGAGCTTGTAGAGGTTTTTCTCAAAGTCACTGGTGGCCAGCTTTCGCAGGTCCGTGTTCATTCTGATGTAGGGCTCCATCCAGGGGCTCTGGTTGAACAGGAGTACCCTATGTATTTTGGTCAGCCTCATACCCAACGACAGGTACAGCTGTAGGTTGCGATAGTGAACGATGTACTTGGTCTTATTCATTAAGTTGGGCACTGAGTTTTCAACGTCTGCCACCCGCCCACCTAACAAGTTATGTTGGTACTCAGACATCCAGTCTGGGTTAACCCTCATACATTCGGGGCCAGGGGTAGCTGTTGTGTGATGTGTGTATGCCTTGGGTATTCCAAGTCCACCTCGAGGATATAACCTTTGTTCGAATCTGGTGCGATGCTCATAACATCGACCTCGTGCGATGCCCATTCGAATCCCCCTGTGGGTAGATACTGGCTCATGGCCAAGCCGTACAGGTTGTTGGCGTCGAGGTAGAGAATATGATTGGTTGGCTTGCTCGGTCGTGAGCCCTTCACGCATTATTGATTATTGGCTTTTATGTATCGTTTAGAGACCATGGAAATCCCGCCTCGCAAGCCTTTCTCAATGAATAGGTGCATGTCGTAATCGGTGAGCAATTCCAACTTAACTCCGGTCTTTTTCAGCAATGCATCCCACGACAGACCTGGGCTGGTGTAATACCATCCGGGGTCGAAGTTTATACTGCTTGAAACACGTCCGCCTAAACGTCTCAAACACGTCGGCTAGCAGCAGTACATCTGTCCTCAAGTACAGGTCGTGATAGTCACCCAGATTCTTACAGCCCAGTTTATTCCATACGTTAATCGCGTGTGAGTAATCCTCTTGGGATATTGTCGAGTCGGTCAGGTTGCTGTAAAATTCTCTGATGGTAGGTAGTCGCGTCTCAGCGAACTTGGCCCAGCCATCCATGTACTCGTAGGGGTACACACCCTTCCTCATCAGCAGGGGTCAAGTTTCGGCGTCTGTGTATCGATCAGTGATGGGGAAGGTATCGTTGGCCTTGACCAGACTGTCGAGTGACGACAGGAGGAACTGAACCGAGTCGATGAATCTCAGACCGTTTAAGCTGAAGGAGATGTATCTCTCCATGTTGTTGGGGATGCACGTCAGGTTGCCATCGACTTTCGCTATGGGAGCGACTGTATACAGTGCATTCCTGATAGTTTTTTCTTCCTCCTGCAAACACTTTAGAAACTTTTCAGCCGCGTCGGGACCCCTATACACTACCGGAACTTTCGTTTCCCCATCACATCGGACGACCACGTATCCAAACCCACAGGCCTCATGCTCCTGTGTTTTCTGTGTGCCTGGGGTACCGGCAGCCTCAACAGGTTTGACCAAGGCTTCAAAGTCGGCGTAGATGACATAAGGCACAGACATTTGGTTCTTGTGGTTGTCGAATTTTAAGATATTGTCACCTTCCTTAGGCATGTCAACTCTTATGGCCGTCTGCCCCACACCTTGGCAATCCTCCCGGTGGGATTCTAATAAATCAGCTCGGCTGAAACCGTGCAGGCATCGTACACAAAAGTGTTTTTTCCCAACGTGTTTCGACTGGTCGTGCAACAGCCTGCTGAGATGTTTTATCCACGTGTAGTGATACTTTTCACCTCGCTGGGTCATGAATATATTGATCACGCGGCGACCCAGTTTGGGTTCCCCCAACGGACTGACCCTGTGTACTATTGTTGTGTTACCTTCGTGCCCTAAGACGTTTATGGCTATATCGTTCTGTTTTTCTATTTTAGTGATCTGAGATAAGGGGGTTGGTTCATCTATACCATCCCAGTTGAGCCCATCGTCTTGGGGATAACTAGAAGGTCTGTTCGAATTAACGTTAACCGGGAACTTAGCGGCTCTGATCGCTAATCTCAGACAGTTGTTGCCTTTGTTTTTGATGTTGACCATGGCCTGTTTTGCTTTGTAGTAGGGGGGCAAGTCTATGTACGACCCGCCTCTGAATGGCACGTAGTTAGCTATGTCTAGATAAACATTATCGATTTTATCCACGACCCACCCGGACCCCATGTGTGTGTAGCGTTCTAGGTATTCTCGTATCTGCTGAAAACTGGTATCGATTGACTCTTCTATAGTCTCTGTATGAGTCACGACTTCTTGTTTACCTCGGAAGTAAGGCTGAACGTACTTAGTGACCCCATTCCCCTGTTTATCGAGTGACATTTTCACTGTGATTTGAAACTTTATACTTCCCAGATCGTTTAGTTCCTCATTGACTTTATCAGCGATTAGAGGCTTGATATCGGCGATGTCTATGTTCCTATCAACATGCATGCGCCAGCCTCTCAAATAGTTACCTACAGCGTGCTAAGTGGGCATGAACTCTAGGTCAATAGCTCTATTCTGCCGTAATAGTTCTACAAGCAGTGGTTTCCTCATACGGGAATAACCTCCTAAACCCAAATCGCGTGCCTCTTGTTTCAATTGTTTTACAGTGTGGGGCTTTGCTACGGGGTCGTGTAATAATAATGCGACTAACCCGGCTCTCCCCAGGCGGGAATAACCCGTCAACCCTAGCTCTTTTGCTCGGAGTTTTAGTTGTTTTACCGTGGGTGATGGTTGTATGTTAAGTAATCTCAACAATGCTGGCTTGGTCATTCGAGAATAACCAATTACACCCCGCTGTCTCGCGATCTGCTTGAGGTCCCGAGTAGTAAACATTGTGTACACACCTAAGTATATCAATCTCTAATTGGGCCGCCGGCAAGGGAGGTAACTCTTCGAACCTTGATAAAAAATAGTGAGGCGCCCATAAAATCCTTTAGTAAATATCTAGATAGACCTTATCGATTATACCCTTGACCCACCCGGAACATGCGCAGCATAGTAGGGTGTTTTGTATTATTTACGAGTCGTCAACAAGTATATCTATCTCTCCATGCACCACCATCAAAGTAATTCCAAGTGTTCACCATAATTGTAAACGAGCACCCCTTATATAGTTCGCTGACAATCATGGGTTTGAGGACAACTTTCCCTGGGCTCAACTTCCACGAACATTGTTATACCTTACACTGCTATCCTTAGGAGGCGCCTACGTTCTTTTCTGTGGTCTTTTTTCTTCTCGTAGATAAGATGATGTCTGACTACGTTTGCTCTGTGAGCTTTGCATAGGCAGTAGTGACCTTTCACCCCGACACCACACACAGAACACGTGTAGTTGATACTATTTATATGAAAACAACAGTACCCCTCAGTCCTGCAGTTTCTACCACAGGCCTCGGTCTTCCCCATAAGTATGTATTCGCATTGGTACGGGGCCGGTGGGGTAGCCTAGTGGTTAAAGCGTTGGCTCGTCACGCCGAAGACCCGGGTTCGAATCCCCACATGGGTACAATGTTTGAAGCCCATTTCTGGTGTCCCCCGCCGTGATGTTGCTGGAATATTGCTAAAAGCGGCGTAAAACCAAAACTCAGTCAGTCAGTCAGTCGCATTGGTACGGGGCAGGTCTCATCTTTGGTATACTCATATGAGTACTTAGTCTAATTGTTTTGCAACCAACGCAGTCGCTGCTAGACCCAGCACGATTAAGATCAATTCCCGGTCCTTTTGCCCCGGGGATGGTGTGTAGTACTGAGCGAGTGTGGGCTGATGGAGTGGTTCTAGCTGTTTACCGGTTAGTAGGTAGTATTCTCTCACTGCGTCGTCGACATCGTGGAATGTTTTAACGGCATGGTTCTCACGCCTGAGTTGTTCATTGATAGAATCGATCCTCTGTACACGTTTTTGCGCGTACTCAGATTGCGCTGCTTGTAATTTCTCCTCAGCGAAGTCGTGGCGCTTACGTTCAGCCTGTATCTCAGCCGCGTGTGACTCCCGTAGTTTCGAGAAGAGGAAATTACTCCTGGAAAATGCCAGGGCATTTACTAACGCCCCGCCAACCATCATGGCGATCGTAGCCATCCTATATATAGTTACATTTACTTCAAAATATTTTCCGGTAGGATCCCTTGTTTTACTAGGATGTCCTTGGTGGCCATCGCCATACCCAGGTTCATTATGAGCATACCCATATCCTGCAGGTTGAAATCTAGCTTGATAGTCGGTTGTTTAAGCACCATTTTGGTCAACCGAGCGTACCCTACAGCTAGACTGGCGACCACAGTGGCGTGGTATGCTTCGTTGACGAACGTTTTCCCCTCAGACATTATGTATATGATATAAAAATATATATTTATAACATGATATGTGGGTTGACCTCTAATTGTGGGGAAGGGTTTCCCTCCCTTGGTTGTTTATTATACAACCATGAGATAGCCACGGCAGCAGTTGCGCCTGCAATCAACAGGAGTGGAGCCTGGCTCCACGTGTTACTCTTATGTTGGTTAGACCACCTTTTTCTACCGGCGGCGACTCTCTTAGGGTTCTTCTGCCTGGTGACTGTAGGGGTCTCCTCTGAAGGGGTCACCTCGGGAGGAGTTTGGGGTGGGGTCTCCTCCGGAGGGGTCACCTCCTGTGTCATTTCTTGGGCAGCATCCATCTTGTATACTATTATTATTATTTTTACCCTCCTTCAATTGGCAATGCTTCGCCGTGATAATTGCCGCCGTCACCGGGGCTAAAAACATTCCGTATTTGTGGTACAGCAGGCAGCTGACGGCGCTCAAGGCGTGTTGGATAAATGGGTCCTTCTCGAGGTCCTCCCACAGGTAAAGCCGGCGTTCTGGGGGAATGGGGAGGACATACGATGCCAAACCGGTGTAGATCTGCGTCATTGTTGAGTCTATAGTCTTCGTCATCTCGGCCCAGAGCCGGGACTCGTATCTCGCGTACAGCTTATCATCATCGGCTGACAGTTTCTGGATTTTATCAGAGGTATAGTCCCCAAAGTATTGTTTGGCCTTGCCACCGACTGCCATCGCTACCAGTTTCTCTCGGTTGTCATCACTCTTATCATCCTGCGGCCGCTTATCACCCTCCAACAGTTGTTCGAGCAGTTCATCACACTCCATCTTATAATATATCAAGCGATTTTTAACTCTAATGATATAATAACCGATACAGGCAAAACACAGCGAGATGAAGGTTAAATTACACACGATGAGCACTTCACAAACCATTGCTTAGCTTTGCTTAGCATTTACTTAGCATTTACTTAGCATTTACTTAGCATTGCTAAGCTAAAACACCCTATAGGCCATGGGTTGGTCGGTCTTGAGCACAAGCTTAGCATGCTTAGTTTCAGCGAGCTGCTTCTTCACACGTTCCCGTTCTAGTTCATCACATCGTTCTCTCTCAAACACTCCTCAAACGAATCCCTGTCCTTCCAGTGAAATAAGGCTACCCATCGCGTCTGCTCCCTGAGGTCTTTCAACACCGAGTTGAACTTCTGCGTTAGCACCCAGACGCTGTGATTTGCGTGTCGGCCAGAGAAGGCCAGGTACGATAGCATGTCTCTCTTTTTTGTTATCTCGCGATTAGCGCTGCAGTCATCCAGTATGAACAGCGTTGACTCCCCTTTAAATTTGTTGTGATAAGCTTTCAACCAGTCCTGCAGACGTGTTCCCGGGTCGACTTTGTGTACGTCCGGGTCCGTCATCACCCAAAGTCTTTCCATGTACGTTCTATTCATGTGCAGAGTAGGGCACATGATAACGATGTTGTCGAACACATCCCTGTAGTACCCCTCCAACATATCAAGCACGAAAACGGTCTTCCCACAACCAGTTTGCCCGCACACTATGGCGCAGTGTGGGTCGCGGGGCAAATCAATAGATGGCTTGCACGAATCTCCCATTCTCTATATTAAGTTGCGTGTCCATAATAACGTACAGATATAATTTCAACTTGCCCACGGGTTGAGCCTTCTTGGTAATCTGGATTGTTATCCCCTCGCTGCCGTTGTCGATGCGGCGACCGCTACCGTGCAGTTTATCGTCATCCGTTGATTGCATGTCCAACCACAGCTCGTACTTGGTGGTCAGGTATTCACCGATCTGCATGGCGGATAGGTCCAGGTCCTTGATGAGGTGTTGGTGCCGGGTCGGTAGCTTTTTTATCTCATCCCACTGCTGGTATGCCCTCATACCATGACTGAACAGCTGGTTGGGCACGCCCTTGATGGTCACTTCCACCTTTTCAATCTCGGGGTTGAAAAACTTCTCGCTGTCCCTTCGGAACGGCTCCACGGGGACGACCAGGATGCCTTTCATCGATCGCGCCGGTACGTTCAAGTTGATATTCCACACAGTGTCGCTCTTATCCCGCACGACCGATCTATGCCTCAGTATGCGATCGTACAAGATGGCCACCTTCCCCGAGTACTGGTTTCGAACCTGCCTGGCCAGCTCTGGGCTAGTGACCATGTCGAACTCCAGAGAGATGTTGTCGATGGTGTAACTGGCCTCATCACTGTTCGGCGTACGCACTACTTTGCTGTAGTCGTTAAACGTGAGCTCGTATTCAAGCCTATCCCCCAGCGCGGCCTGGTAAAACGGCGCGTGTCCCGTGAGCAACTCGAAGTCGAGCGGCACGCAGAACCTGTTCCCGTTCGCTTGGTCGATGGCCTTTTCACCGTCCGAGATCTTGTCTAGCTGGTCTTGTGTGAAGCCGTATCCCATGCGCAACCGGGTCGATTTGTTGATACCTTGGTCATTGACGCGTTATCCCTCGCTTTTCCAGAGGTCCCTGTAGCAGTGAAAGACGTCGCTGTCGTCGATGCTCAGCACCTCGTTACCGCTGATCTTGATGGTGGTTTTCTTGATGATGGCTCGACCTACATTCCGCACTAGCTCGCGTTTGTCGTTGTCGGAGGTCAAGGTGATGTTGAACGTCAGTCGAACCGTGCCTGGTATGATGAGGTCATTCTCGCCCAGGTTTGGGAATCTAACCAGCAGCGTTTGATTCTGGTCTATCTTGCTGGGATTGTTGGTGATGGTCACCCAATGGCGCACGGCTCTGATGCCTAGAGGCTCTCTTGATCTTCAGAAAGGATCTAGCTTGCTACCATACATTGTTATATACATAAATTATAAAAGTTTTAATATTAAATAATGGCTGAAGGCAGTCATGAGGATATCCCTATGGATGATATGTGGGATGATAGTGCCCAGGCGTTCGACGAGCAGGAGACCTCGTTTGGGGGCAACCCCTTGAGCGCTGAACTTGTACAGGCGGCCGTCGACGATTGTTACGACGCAGTTGAAAAGAGAGAAAACATGAAGCCGTTGGGGCGAGACTATACCAAGTTTACCATCGATAAGAAGGGCACGCTGCGATTGAAGGCTCACCCGGGGGTCGATATCAAGAAAAAGACGGGAAAGGACCGTATGCTTTGTCAACACTCACCAGTCGCCCTGTGGGAGTCAACTAATCCGTGATGAACTAGGCTTCATAGATTATGGTGGCGCACGGCCTAAGCTTACCCCGAAGGTCGTCCAAGATCTGCAAGCAGCCAGGGCTGAACTCAGTAATACCAGGGACGTACCCCAACGTGCTAAAGAAACGTTGGACAGCGTTGAAAAACTGTTGGCCACGTTCCATGCCAACCCCTTGCCGGGGCTCGAATTTCCCCTGAGGGAACTGCGAGGCCTAGATGAAGCCTTGAAACATGTACGCGGAGAACTCGTGAACAACATGGGGAAACTGAACGAAGTCGACGGCATAAATCATCGCTCACGAAAATAAACCTCAAAGCGGAGGACGATGATATGAAACGTCATTGTCGAGGAGAATAAAAACTTGGAAGACGAGAGACGGACTCGGTTGGAATCCGCTTCCTCGAACCGGGAAGCACTCCGATCCCAGATCAGTCGTGTACGGGAAACCATCGATCGAGTCCCAAATGAGGACACCACGCTAGCTGACAGGATCCTAATCCTCTTCCGAGAGCAAGGGATCACCATCGCCAGCATTCTGACTGCATTGGGCTTCATCATATCAACCCTGGTGGTGTCATTGACGCCTGCCGGCAGCAGTGGTACACCAACACCAACACCCCGAAGTGGTGGTGGCGTCAGAGACTGGATAAAAAAACACCTGAAATCCCTCGGGGAGGCCCTGGCTAAACTGGCTGGTAAGGCCGCCGAAGCCCTGCCTGGCATCCTGGGTCTCGTGGCTGCTGAGCGCTCTGGCTAAAACTGCCACGTGGCTCGGTCAAAACCTATGGGCAGCCATCGTCGCCGTGGCGGGGCTGGTGTACGTAGCGGCTAAGGAATTTTTAACCAAATGAGTCCCACCCGACTGCGACCCGCCAACCACCAGGGCTGTTTTACGATCAATGTGCTGCTGATTGGATTGTGGGGCTGGGGCTGTGGGGTGTTGGTTGAACCCTAGGCTCGGGTGGTAATGACTATACCCGCTTTCACCCGGGTCGTGGGTGGTGGGACGTGGGGGATGTTGACATCAGGGTTGACGCCCAACTTTTGGTCTGCCGTGGCTATGACTATTTCGTTGTTGTAGCCCAGCACTTTTTTTACTCTCAGTTGCATATCGTTCGGAACTATGTACAGTCCCACGTCGAGGACGTAGTCGTCTTTCGACCGGGCGTATTCCAACACGCCTTGGTAGCGCTTTGATGGCACTCGGAGATCAACTGGAGCATTGATAGCATCCTCAACGTTAACAACGAACTGTTTCTGAGCGTCGTAGCAGTCCCCTTACCGAGGATGTTGAACGCTGCTTTGCGTCTGTGCGCCAACAGCGCCCACACGCATGCGTTCAATCGAAGTCGTTCAATCTGGTGACACCGCACGAGTAAACCCTTTCGGCGTGTCCAGCATGAACATTTTCCAACCGTCTGCGGTTGACTGCTCCACTTTCTGAACGGTGAAAGCAACACCACCTTTAAAGTTCATACGGTCATCCCGCCATTCATTACTCGACAAAGCAAAGTCCTGGCGTAGTACATCTCGTTTCAGTAAATCATCACTGACTTCTTCCACAGGTCGCCCCCCATTATATGGAATACCCAACCCGTGGTTCGGCCCCAGCAAACGCCAATCCGTCTTCGGGTTTAGTTCGAATTCGTTGCAAATACGTTCGTAGGCCCGCTTCTATCGTACTGGTTGTTTACTGCGTCCCACGCCTTGTCCTGTGGGAGCGGGGCGCTGATCTCTTTAAGGATACGCCTGACCTGGTAGTACACGTGAAACATGAACACAGACTGACTCAGCGGTCCACGCCGAGTGTCAGTCAATACCACACCACACCCCGTTGTAGCGCACCACACGGCGAAGTTGAGTTGATTCTGCCAGAACTGCATCGGGTTGTTGAACCAAGCGTGGACTGCCTTGACGTTAGTCACCGAAAGCTTATACCGGTCGAACACATCTATAAACTGGGCGTCGAAATACATCCCATCAGCGACCACAATCTTCATGTGGGGGAAATCTATGTCCAGTTTAGGGTAAAACACTCCCGGGGAGTACATTTTAAAAGTATTATATAATGAGTATATATACTCTAACATGTACATAACACTTCCAGGAATAACGAGCGGCGAGGCCGTTCACCTGATGCACACGATCGATAATTCGTCGGGTCAACTCGAAGTCGCACTCTGCGATATCACCTACCTACCACGATGGACTAACATCAACGTCAACAACAACAAGCTATTCGTCAGTGGCACCCGCAACCACATAACTGACGGCTACTACAGCGTGTGTTCGCTAAGCGATGAGGTCTTCAAGCCCCTGGGAGCTGAACTCAAGATGAACGACTCAAACGGCACAGTGGTGTTTATCAACAACGGAAGAAACCCCTTGAGGCTCGGCCGACCATTGGTGAGGACACTCGTTATGCCGCCGGACGAGATAAAACCAACAACTACCGTCACAGGCACGAAGTTACCCGACCTAGTACCATACCGAGAGCTGTGCATTCATATCGGTCAGCTGAGCACAACGGACAACATTCAATGGGGTCACCCTTCCACGATACTGAGAACCGTAACCGTGAAAACGGAGAAATACAACGACGGCAGAACCGAGTCGTTTTCACCGCGGCAGTATAAGAGGTTAACTCGGGGCAACATCCCTGAGCTGGTAATATTGGTGTTAGATATAAATCATAATCCTGTGAATATAGGATACCTCAGCATAACGCTGCACATAAAATGACTAGCGCACAAGGTCCCGGGATGAAGTTGAAAAAATGCATCAATGCGGGGATCTCCGACCTCGGGGACACACGCGAATTCAACGACCCCGGAGTAGATGGTAAATTGTACGCCTTGCAACTGAAAAACAACATTTACAAACGCGTTGAAGTCCCCTCCATCGGTGGTACTAGAAACCTAAGTGATATAGTAGATGCCTCAAGAGCGGTCGTCAACACTCGGTACGCCCTAGTCAACACCAGTGATGATAAATGGCTGGTATACCCATCGTTCGGCGGCAAACTGTTCGACTTAGAAGATGTTGAGAGCAACGTGGCGTCCATAACCAAAAATAAGCAGTATTCCCTCGTCTTAACCGACGACGACAAGTGGGTGTTGTTGCCCGCTAAAATCGACTGGTTTCTCAACATTAGGCTCGGCTCCCCCTACGTGTTCACGGAGAACAAAGACAACTACCTAAACAAAGTCGTGGAACAACGGAACCCTGCTCGTGGCTTACGTCCGACGAGACGAGCGTGTAATCATCAGTCCACTCGCCAGTATGGCAGCCCACATGCTATCTAGCAAGCCCGGATGCAAAGCGTGGTATTGCAGTTGGTGTCTGAATTAAGGCGTGGTCAACATCCTGGAGAGTCTACCGGGCGAACTCAACACTGGTCATCCAAGTCTACCTAGGGGAACCATCGCGGGATGAAGTCGAAATCGTGAAGGGGATCAAACTCCGGTGGGGGAAACGACACCAGTATCACATTTGCACTGTTTACGTGCGGGTGGGTGTCGACTCCAACACCAGTCTGCAGGGGGTCACCGTGACCGTGGAAGACACGATATCACTACCAAGATCTTCCTACCTGACAACATACACTTCATGGGGGTGAAGTGCATTCCTGAGAAATTATCAGAAAAACAATTGGAAACTATCTCGTAATAGTATTATAGCAATGATTAGGCACCGGCCCAACGCTACGCTTAACGATCTAGGAGACACGGAGGGAATCGATCAGCCTGGTGAGGAAGACACCTTATACATCCTGCACTTGAAAGACAACGTGTATAGGCGGGTGTCGTTATCAGATTTTAAAGAGCCTGAATGGCTGCTCAATATGACCCTCACCGCACCTTATATCTCATTAAAGGAATAAAGTCGTATCTCTGAAATTAGGAATAACGGTACCTTGCCCGGGGGTTTCATTCCGGGGGCCTAATACAAATATTATACTAAGACCGGTTCTACCCAATATGTTACAGCCAGGGGGGTGAGTTAAGGTTTAACCGCTACTGGTACCAGGAGGTTCCGGCTATGGTACCAGGCTCCACACTCATCATAGAAGTCTATCTCCTGAGACATTCTGTTAGTAAAGAGCAACAGCTTTTACCCGGGGTGACAGTACACTGGAGTCCCCGGACCAATAACCAACGCTACTGTGATCATCATACAACCGACCCCTCAACGGGTTCTATAGCCCCCTCAATAAGACCCTCCTATGGGGCTCGTGTGGACGCAGAGTTACCTATTAACCTCTCACCTATTCCCCTGCATGAGGATCTATACCTTATAAGCTTCAAGTACGTTGATCAGCTATTAACTGAAGCCCAATTAAAAAATATCTCATAAGATATATTATATGCACCCAGGATGGGGTTGTACCCAGTTGTAGAGCAAGTAGCGAAGACACTGGAAACCGCTTGAGACAGTTATGTGATGTAAAACGCCAACTGGAACAAGACCGTGACGCGCGGAAAGCACTATGTAAGAAGTACCATAGAGCAGTCAATATCGTGGACGGGACTGATACCGCCCTTATGGCGACCAGCATGGGACTAGGGGCAGAAGGTGTCGGTTTGTTGACAACCATCGTAGCCGCACCCATAGTGCTGGGCATTGAAATAACAGCTGGGGTGTCAGGGTTGACTGGATTGGTATTTAAGTTTGTATCTCGCAAATTGCACCGTAAAGCATTGAAACACGACGAAATTAGAATTCTAGCTGAAGCAAAGCTGAACACGGTAAGTGAGCGTATTTCCACGGCACTCACTGACAGTAAGATTTCAGAGGAGGAATTTCGTTCAATCCTCTCTGAACTCGACAAGTACCGTAATATGAAACAAGAAATCCGGTCCAAGTCTCGTAAGTCTGCTATCAGCGAAGACGAGAAAAAAAAGTACATAGAACAGGGGATACAAAAAGCCCAGCAAGCCTTTATTACAAACACCAAAGAGATCATAGACGATTCACATTAAACTGTTTCATTGAGGTCAACGCCACATAGTGTCATGTGCTAGTTCGTGGTCATAGCAACACTATTGTGCCACGTGGGGTCGGGAAGTTAACTGGGGGTTCAAAAGTAGTATATACAATGGTGGCGAGATCTAAGGGCCTAACAAAAGCTTTATTTGTGAAATAAAGCTTTACAGAGGCTTTTGTTGGACTTGATCTCGGACAATCATTATATATACTACTCTTTACGATGCAGGTGGCGATGCTCTGCTTGGGCCTTCGAAAATATGTTTCAATCTGTTCTGGTTTTCTTTTTTTGTTTTGTTTATTTGTTCGTTTTTGTTTTGTTTGTTGTTTTTCTGTTGTTGTTGCATTTTTTAAATTTGTTTGGGGTTTTAGTTTTGGTTTTGTTATGACAGCGAACGAGTAAGAGTATTTTATGTTACATTAGGCATTAATTTCTACTCCAGCTGGGAAAACTGAGATAAGAAAACTTTGAATAGAGTTACGGCAGGCAGAAGACGGGAAACATGAAGAAAAAGAAACACGGACAGCAACCACGGTGTTTTAATAGTCATAAAGCGTACCTAAAATATATATTTCACGCCACATGCGTTATACTATATATATATTTTAGGTACGCTTTACTGACTTTTCATTTTCGAGCCATCCAGTGCCTTTAGTCCTTTCACTAGGTACAGACAAGTTACCTATCACTTAAGTCAGTAGGACGTATATTGAAACCTCAGCATGATGCTTTATTTTTTAAATAAGTTGTTGTATGCTCGTTTGTTATTAGGGACCGTTCACAAATTCTGGCTAGGGGGGGGGGATAATGGTTTGTATAGAGAAGCATGTATGATGTGAATGTTTGATTCAAGTGTAAGAGTTGTATGCATGTATATAAAGGAGTTATTCCTAACAAGCACTTGCTAGTCTGGTAGATGCATCCCAAGTTCTGACACACTGAGTGAGTTATATTCCAGTCAGCAATATCTAACACTCATTACAAGCATACCTTACTGCTACCACTATGAGCACTTTGTGTAAGATTTAATTTTAATGAGACTAAGTACATTATGTGCCAGTAAGTAATAAACGTGTGACTAGACAATCCCGTGATTAACATCATGAGCCTCGGTTTCTGAAATTGGGATTTGATGACAGCCAAGTCAGGGAGCCTGGGCCCTTATTCTCGAAACGTTCGTAGCTCTAAGAATTCTTAACTTTGATCGTAGCCAATGTGTTAAGAATGGGCTTGAAGTTCGAGTTACGTTTTAACCTTTAACGACTCTCGAGATCTTTTACCTGATCTCCCTCAATTCTGCTAGTAGCCTTTTACCACAAGTATGGGTTGCTGAAAACCAATTCCAAACCTGATGTTCAGGATGACAGTATTCTGGCAAAGATTACATCATGTGCTTACTTAGTTACTTGGTAAATTCCCAACAAGAAACACAATCACCTTTTGTCAGCCAGTTTAGTAAATATCTGAAGCAACCTTTGGCCTTCCATCCACATTCATTTGGAGCCTTGATAATGGTGGCTGAGTGAGTGAGTATAGTTTTACGCCACTTTTATCATTATTCCAGCAATATCACTACTGGGTACACCAGAAATGGGCTTCACACATTGTACCCATGTGGGGATTCCAGCACAGGTCTTCGGTGTGATGAGCAAACACTTTAACCACTTGGCTAGCCCACCACCCTGGCTTAAAGGAGTGACTGCCAGTTCACTACCACAGACAGACCATGCCCTTGAGTTCATATACAAAAGTTTAATCAGTAATAATTTATTGATTAACAACATAGAAAAGGCATTTATAAATTGACAGTAGAGTTTTGATAAATGTCATACATGTCAAACAAAACATTGATATTTAACAAAATATGCTGAAAAATACTGAAGCACAACAGGGCATTATTCATCAGCACAATGATAAGTAGTTAAGCAAAAACTCCCCAGATATCACTGCATTTGTGATAATGTTATTTTAAAATTATTACCATATATGTAATAAAACTGCTTCAATGGCTCTTTGTAAGCTCAAAAGCATTACATCTCGCATGCTGAGCAAGCATAAAACATGCTGAGCAAGCATAAAACATTAACACATCACGTTAAATACCATCAAAATATGATCTTGTATATGACAAAAAGAGCCTTTAGTGGCATAGCTTATATGACATTTGGACATACAACAAAGGTTAGCAGCCCCAAACACACAATATGCCACTATTGTATGACAGTTTCTTGTTTGATTCTGTGTGTCAGGTCATCTTTTGTTCAGGTCAGTTGTCATAGGTCAAGGTAACATATCACATGCTCTCCAAGCCAAAAATACACAAGACAATCTCTTGCCAGACATATTTGCCTTCAAGGCTATGGTAGGTCCAAGGCATTGGATGCCTTCAATAAAACAAACACTATCTCCTCAAAACTATGACATCTCTAATGAACATATATTAACATTTTACAGGGTATTTTCAAAATATATTTAACTTTTTTTGTCATTCTTGTCAGTTCCATTGCTTATCATTAATGTGTCTGGTAAAATAACATCCAAAATAGCTATGAGGAGGAAATCCTCCTATTACACTCTGATATTGTGAAACTTGGGAAAAATGTGCTGAGTATCAAACTAAGGTAAATGTCAATCCATTATTTCATAAGGCAATTTAAAGACATTCATCAAAATATATTGGGGGAATAAAACATTCAACCTTCTGTCAATGTTCAACCTTACCTGTAACAGGTAATGTCTTCCTGTAACCATGGTTACTGACCCTGATAAAATTTGTCATTGTGACCATTTCAATTTTGAGTGCACACATCAAAGTGTATGTAAATATGCAGTCACAATTTTTTAGTTCACATAAAGTTAGTTTAAATGTCATAAATACAGATGCATATTTAAAGTAAATATTTGCTTAATGTATGCATGATGAATAAAATCAGCTAGATCGAAAGAATACCTGTAGATTGAAAGAAGGAAAGTGACAATATTAGACTGACTGACTGAAAGGATACTGACAGATCAGGAAAGAAAATTTGAAACTGCTTGCCTTAATTTCGTAACTTAGGACAAATGATTTGACAGTGTCATGAGCAAAAGTTCAGCAATATGTTTACGGTGTGATGTTTAGTGCAGAATGTAACCTGATCAAAGCCAAAAGACTTTTACAGAAAACTACCAATGTGAGTGAGTGGATCCTGTCTGAAATGCTAGGTCACAGAACCAGAAAAGGACTTGTTGAACATCACGAGTTGTGAATATTGTGGCTGTAAGGTATCAAATCCGAAACAAACAACATTAAAGAGTGAGTGAGTGAGTGAGTTATATCACACGGGAGAAAAACCTGAAGCAAATCAGGTCTTAAATGTTTAGATTTTTTTTAATGCCCTAATCACGGATATGTTGCTATCAAACCAAGGCTGATCAATTATCATCATTCCCTTATTTTCTGTCAATAGTAACAAAACGTTTCCATCATGTTGGTCACCTTACTCATGTGGTATATTCTTGGGCACAAATTGATTTCACAAGAACATATGATATGCATTAAACCATAAATAAGCTTCACATGACTGACAATGGATGGAAAATGCTTTTTCCACATGAACGAACATAGGCTGTGATATTCTGCTTGATCATAAGGGATGAGGTAAGACGAAGGCCATTTGTATGCACTGAGACAGGCCAATGTTCAAATTCTGAAACCATGTAAACAAGTATATGACTGACAAATAGCTTTTTCTGTCTAGCACTTGTCAATTAATATGCAGCCTGTGATCAAAGTCAGTTTGTCAACATATGTTGGAACAGACTTTACTTACACCTTTTTAAACAGTTTCGGTTAAAGATTCACTCACATTCACTGAAAAGAAAAATACCTCCAGAAAAGTCATATCAGCTCATGGGAGACATTTGACCTTCAGTCTGTATTGAAGTTTGAAACATGCAAGACTTGAAAAGAATAAAAATAAAAATTGTTTATCAACTGAACACATTCTCATCACATTCAAACACTTTCAAGCTTTCCTCATTCGAAAAGAAGAGCCAAAAATGTCAATAACTTTATAAAACCACATGCTTGAAGACTGTCATAATAATCCAAGTCACAAAAACATTGTATAAATATCATACAGATTATAAAAAGAGAAACATCATGCAAAACATTAGAGTATTATGATATGACAAACGTTGAAGATAAATCTTTGAGACACTGAGCAGTGCAGACACTGTGCATAGGTAGAATACATAGGTAGAACATCCAAGTATAATCCAGGTAGATCAGACAGGTAGAACACACAGGGACAATCCAGTTAGAGCATACAGGTACAATCCAGGTAGAACACACTGGGACAATCCAGGTAGAACAGACAGGTAGAGCATACAGGTACAATCCAGGTAGAACACACAGGGACAATCCAGGTAGAACAGACAGGTAGGACACACAGGTAGAACATACAGGTAGACATGATGAGGGTGATCACATCACATATGAGTGGCAACAGTACCATAATTATTCTAATCATATCAAAAATTTGTAAAAACAGTCAGTGCAATATAGTTTTGGGATGTTGGCTCTCTCCAAACTAAGATCAGGCTGCCGTTGTACAAAGTGATCTTAGTGCTAAGGTGATCATAACTCCCATACCTCAACATAGACTTACAACCGGTGTAGCACTAAAGATGCTTTGTACAACAGATTTGTACAATTCTTGTTACAATACGCAAGTTTTCATAAAATTATTTGTGTTGATTTTTACAGTTATTTTCACAATACAAAATAATTATGGTACCAGATAGTTAACACAAACAGGTTGTACTGTTTATGAAAAATATAAAGTTTCTCAAGGGGGGGGACTCTTCCATTCCCTGACATACCCTCCCTCAGTATTCCATGGGGCATGTTATAAAGAGGCTCTTCGATTTGCTGACTTATCCCTCCCTCAGTATTACAAGGGGCATGATATACAGAGGCTCTTCCATTCCCGGACATATCCCTCCCTGGTATTCCATGGGGCATGTTATACAGAGGCTCTTCCATTCCCGTAAAATACCCTTCCCTTGGTATTCCATGGGGCATGATATACAGAAGATCTCCGATTCCCTGACATACCCTCCCTCAGTATTACAAGGGGCATGATATACACAGGTACTTGGGTCCCCTGACTTATCCCTCCCTCAGCATTACAAGGGGCATGATATACACGGGTTCTTGGGTCCCCTGACATATCCGTCCCTCAGTATTACAAGGGGCACGATATACACAGGTTCTTATATTCCCTGACATATCCCTACCTCAGTATTACAAGGGGCATGATATACACTGGTTCTTATATTCCCTGACTTATCCCTCCCTCAGTATTACATGGGGCACGATATACACAGGTTCTTATATTACCTGACATATCCCTACCTCAGTATTACATGGGGCACGATATACACAGGTTCTTATATTACCTGACATATCCCTACCTCAGTATTACATGGGGCAAGATATACACAGGTTCTTATATTACCTGACATATCCCTACCTCAGTATTACAAGGGGCATGATATACACAGGTTCTTGGGTCCTCTGACATCATCCTCCTCAGTATTACATCCCTCCCTCAGGGCATGATATACACAGGTTCTTGGGTCCTCTGACACATCCCTCCCTCAGTATTACAAGGGGCATGATATACACAGGCTCTTGGGTCCCCTGACTTATCCCTCCCTCAGTATTACAAGGGGCACGATATACACAGGTTCTTATATTCCCTGACATATCCCTCCCTCAGTATTACAGGGCATGATATACATTCTTGATATACACATATACACTGGTTCTTACAAGGGGCATGATATACACTGGTTCTTATATTCCTGGGCTTATCCCTCCTCAGTATTACATGGGGCCTCGATATACACAGGTTCTTATATTACCTGGACATATCCCTACCTCAGTATTACATAGGGCATGATATACACATATCCACCCTCAGTATCATGGGGCAAGATATACACAGGTTCTTATATTACCTGACATATCCCTACCTCAGTATTACAAGGGGCATGATATCAGTGTAGGAAAGATGTAGAAAATCTAGCCTGTCCACAGGACTGGCTGGTCAAATTTTTTACCAGTCCTGCCAAAATCTAGCCTGTCCTCCAAATATAAATAAAACACCATTTCAAGACTTAAAACTGGTTTGTTTTATTTTAAGCTATAATTTAATATACGCACACAGAGCTTGGACTGTTAAATCTCTCCTAGTGGAATCATCTGATTATTCTAGTATCCTTTGGCAGTAAATATTCAAAAAGGTTATAATATAATAATGATTATGTCATTGGTTTGCTAAAACTGACCCGACATGAGGACGGACCAGATGTTTTTTTAACCCGTCCTCCACAAAATTCACCCGTCTCGGACGAAGGGACGGGCTATCTTTCCTACACTGATGATATACACAGGTTCTTGGGTCCTCTGACACATCCCTCCCTCAGTATTACAAGGGGCACAATATACACAGGCTCTTGGGTCCCCTGACTTATCCCTCCCTCAGTATTACAAGGGGCACGATATACACAGGTTCTTGGGTCCTCTGACATATCCACCTCCCTCAGTATCCATGATATACCCTCTCTGAGTATTACAAGGGGCCACACAGGTTCTGGGTCCCCTGACTTGATATACACAGGTTCTTGGGTCCCTTATCCCTCCCTCAGTATTACAAGGGGCACAATATACACAGGTTCTTATATTCCCTGACATATCCCTCCCTCAGTATTACAGGGGCATGATATACACAGGTTCTTGGGTCCTCTGACATATCCCTCCCTCAGTATTACAAGGGGCATGATATACACAGGTTCTTGTGTCCTCTGACACATCCCTCCCTCAGTATTACAAGGGGCACGATATACACAGGTTCTTGGGTCCCCTGACTTATCCCTCCCTCAGTATTACAAGGGGCACGATATACACAGGTTCTTATATTACCTGACATATCCCTACCTCAGTATTACAAGGGGCATGATATACACAGGTTCTTGGGTCCTCTGACATATCCCTCCCTCAGTATTACAAGGGGCATGATATACACAGGTTCTTGGGTCCCCTGACATATCCCTACCTCAGTATTACAAGGGCACGATATATATACAGGTTCTTGGGTCCCCTGACATATCCCTACCTCAGTATTACAAGGGGCACGATATACACAGGATCTTGGGTCCTCTGACATATCCCTACCCCAGTATTACAAGGGGCATGATATACACAGGTTCTTGGGTCCTCTGACATATCCCTACCTCAGTATTACAAGGGGCATGATATACACAGGTTCTTGGGTCCCCTGACATATCCCTACCTCAGTATTACAAGGGGCATGATATACAGAGGTTCTTGGGTCCCCTGACACTTTACCTTAATCAAGGAGGTGGGAATATTGAGGTGGTATGGTGAGTATGTACCGGTAACATTGAGTATACAAAATGATACAAAATTTGACATGGTATACAAAAATCATGAAAATTCTTCAAAACTACAATATGGCACAAATATGAAACAAATGGAGGGTATGCTGATATATAATGTCATGCAATATCAACAGCTCGATGAATGGCTAGGCACTCTCGATGCACCTGCCACTAACTTCTCTAGCCTGGTACTGTAGCTCACCGTGTCGCTCTCAGCATCAATATCTACACTTCATATTGCAAAAGCAGACCCAGCACTCAAGCTTAGTGAGTGAATTTTGTTTTAGGTCGCTTTTGGCAATATTCCAGCAATATCATGGCGAGGATACCAGAATGGGCTTCACACATTGTACCCATGTGGGGAATCGAACCCTGGTCTTTGTGTTACAAGCGAATGCTTTAACCATTAGGCTACCCAACTGCCCCTCAAGCTCAGACCTAAGCTGGGTGTGTGATACCCACCACTGTAAGGTCACTGTGTAAATGATCAGATCTGCATTTCACAAAGCTATCTTAGCGCTATGATTGTCGTAACTCTTTGTTAAAGTATAGGAAATACCATAGTCATAGCGCTGTGATCGCTTTGTGAAACAAGGCTCAGGTCTATATCATGTCCGTCACAGGTATCCACTTACCAACGTAAAATACTAATATTCTCAGGGTTCCATCAGTGATCATTTTTTCACTACGATATTATCAAGAAATCTATAACAAATACTCACTATAAATAAATAATGTATGTTTTACATTGGAATTATCTTCTGTTTCCTCTAAAAGTCGCTGTGAACAGTGATTGTAGCAAAGAGTCACAATCAGTTTTAATATTCAGCTTCACTGAATGCAGTTGAAGGGTGTATATTGGCAGAAAACGATGGTCAGTGGACAAGGTCACACATAAACTCACTTGGGCTTGTAGTCTAGGTAACACAAACATTGTCTTTCCGTTTCTGGACCCATTTTTTCACATAAATTGCAAACAAGATGTGCTATGTTCTTACATCACTCAATGACTGACAGACAAGAAGACATGGAGAAATGTTAATGATTATTGCACATCCTCAGCCCAAATATACCTTTTTCGTATCAGCATTACGTGAGTCACTGTCATGTCTGGAAAATGAAAGACATAGAGACTTCATGCCTTTAGTCATATGATGTATATGACCTTTCATGCCTTTAGTCATATGATCATCAAGTGAAATTTCAAAAACAATATTTTCACAAGTTGCAAAGGTAAGAAACTATTATCAAATCCTACATCACAGTTCAAGTGATGAAAATAATACTATTAATAAGATATCATAACAAATAATGTTACAAAATTATTTCTTTTCTTTCCTTTACATTGTTCTGGTACATATACAAATGTATACAAAGCATGTACAGATATTGAAGGTACTTAACCACTTATTTGAAGTGAGAACAGTGACTGAAGTATCTGCAATCTGCATCCTCCCATACGTTTGTTCATTATATACTTCAACACCTCTATATTATACAGGACACATTATATCTGACACAGTAGGATAAGGGCCCTTTTGGATCTGCACAAGAGCTGAGTGATACATTTAGAAATCTTTTGGCAGTTATCTTATGTTTTTTTCATACAAAGGAGAACTAGACACTTGCATCTTTTGACTTATAATGAACAGACGACATGTTGAAAAGGATGTTGTTCCAATCCTTTTACAAATTTGACCCAAGCTAAAATATTCTTAGGTGTAGTTGGCATTACACAACATCAGTTACAAAAATCATCCTTAGTCACAGGCTCACTAAAAGCAGATTTTAAAGGGTACTTTAACTGCTACTTCAATGTTGTTTTAATGACTGTATGTGTGACTTCATGGTATGGATGTGTTTTTAACAATTTGAATTCTGATTCTGAAATCTAATGTTTTATTTGTCAAACTTAAATTCTAGTGAATATTGTTAGACGATCTGTACAATATTCAGTTCGTTTGATTCATATCTTCCACATGTATTATTGGCCTCATGGCCATTTAAACAGAAGAAAAACATGATGAAAATGTCAAAGTTAATTAATTTACTAACTAATTGAAAAATATGCATTTTGATATATCATTTATGACTAAGGACACACATTGAAATAAAACAGATTATTTTGGGGCCATTTTGGCAAATATGGGGCCGTTTTAACTTGGGTCCGTTTAGTCATGGGGCCATTTCAGCCAAAACATTTGGGGCCGTTTCGACTTGGGGCTGTTCTGCCGTGGCGCCGTTTCAGCTATAACCCTTAGCCATTACATCATGTCAAACGTCTAGAGCGTGCAAGTACAAGAGCAAACCAGTTCAACAATACTCTTTCCTTTATTCCATAACTTCTAAATTTCCAATGTTCAGAAGAAGGCCTTTATCCTACTATGCCCCTTCAGCATTCAAAAACCCAAGAAACAATGTCATGTTGAACACAGCAATGGCTATCATGATATCACTAAAGACGTAAAATCTCATTCCAGATATCTCTCAATTGCACTTGTTACATATTTACCGGGATAGTCATTTTCACCTATACATGTAAAAAAATGTTCATTTGTTGTCTAACACAACGCTCTGCAATAATTAGGTCTGTATATATCAGTCTGGACCAGACAGACCTCTGATTGATATAAGCAACAATCTACGCACAGGTATTGGGGTACACAATTCAAAGATGAAGGAAGTGGCCCATTTTGAAAATCTGTAATACCCAGCATTCAAATCAACATTCACTAATTTACTACATCCTCTAGTCTCCTGCTTCATCAGTCTCTCAAAAATCAGATCTATCACTCAGACACCATACCTTATCTCCCCATTTTATGATGTCCTCAGATAAGATTATAACTGTTGGAGCAATTGATGGAACATTCGGTCAGTCAATCGATCTCACTTTCGTCAGCGATTATCGATTGGCTCGGGATACTAATCCATTTACTTTAAAAAATATTCATGAAAATCAATTTTTTTAAAAGTATGTTTCTTATTGTTATATTCAAGACCAAAACAACTGACACAGTTTCCTGACTCGTAAAACAGCAATACGAGTGAGTGGGTGAGTTTGGTTTCATGCTGCTTTTAGCAATATTCCAGCAATATCGCAGCAGGGGACACCAGAAATGGGCCTTCGCTATGATGAGCGAACGCTGTAACCACTGGGCTACCCCATCGCCTCTATAACAGCAATGTAAACAACATACTTGCAAGGGAGTCTCAACCAGAAGTATCCTGGATCGCCTTCACTGTAGTTTTCATTGGTGCCTGTTTTGAGTTCACAATGTTACGATTGAGATTATGATTTCCCACATCAGTTTTGTAGTGGGGTTTACGAATACAACCCATTATTGATCGAATTCTTATCTCTGATTATCGATCTGCATACTGTAAGCGATAACCAGCACGATAGATCATAATTGAATGAAAGTTATGATTTTAATGAGACTGATGCTTCATCAATATTTTGTATATCCAAACAGTCGCAGAGAGATATGTCAACATTTTCATATGATGCAGAAATAGTGGCGATTGTGCTAGGATTATTATTGTTTTTAGGGACAACTATAAGTGAGTGAGTTGGGTTTTACGCCACTTTTAGCAATATTCCAGCAATATCACGGCGGGCATTAACTATAGTGAGTGAGAGAGTTTTTTTTATGCCGCATTTAGCAATATTCCACCAACATCATGGCTGGGGACACCAGAAATCAGCTTCACTCATTGTACCCATGTGGGTAATCGAACCAGGGTCTTCGGCATGATGAGCAAACACTTTAACCACTAGGCTACCCCACCGCCACATTAACTATACGGGGGTGGGGGTAATAATATGATAAAGTCCTAAGACCAATGGCACTGGGCCACTCACCCTAAAAAATCCTTAATAAATGCCCAGTCCCTCACTCTGATCACATAATGACACAACACACAAGTGGCAAGTGATGACATGATGACTCAGAGTGTCACGAATCTGCATCACAAAATACATGAAAGAAACAAGTTCATTTTCCTCCATTGTAATAGCAGGTGATATGAAAAATCACAATTGATAATTGTAAACATTAATCACAATACACATGTGGGGCGTCTCAAAAGTCGTAACAGCTAATTCAAATTGAGACCGACTTGCTGCTAGTGTATGATATTTAGAAGCATGCAAACCTGTCATGGCTTGATATGATGAAATACTGTTCTATATCCGGTACCCTATCTACCCACACAAGTTTAAAATCTTCATATAGTTTCTTCTTTTTTGGTACAGCAGACAGCTTTTTGAGACAGACCCTCATCAGTTCAATCATGTCAGCTTAGTTCTGTTAGTAGTAAATAGTCTTTGAGCTGTCGAGGAATCATGAAACTATCCACTTTGGTCTGTGGATGGTCACCTAGCTCATCTCGAATTGTGGCACGGCAAAGATGTTGCAAACTTCGCGGAGTCTGGGAGAGGCGGCACAGATAGGCACAGAAGTCCTTGTGGCAACTCAACTGCTTTGGGATATCTCCGGACTAAAACAAATAGAAACATATATTGATAATAAGGCAGTTCATATTCCCCAAAAATAGACAAGGCAACAAAACAACCAAGTCTGAAATTTAATAAGACACAAACAGAAACAAATTGGAAATTTTACTATAAATCGTATATTTATATACTTATCCTATCTCATGGTATGCACCTCTCTTCTTCTTCTACGACCATGTGTGGAAACGTGCTGTAGGCTAAGTTGAATCAAACTTCCTGACCTCTGCCCACCTGACCTCTGCCCCCACTCCAATAACAATACCTGTCAATCATCTCAGTAAGCGTGCAGATCGCTCAGATGATCACATGACGCTCTGTGATTGTGATTCTCGTCTTGGAGCCTCCGGTAATCTGTGATGTGGGGCAGGTCGGGTGGGTATCCATCGCGTGAGATAGGATAAGTATATAAATATACAATTTATAGTAAAATTTCCAAATTTTTAAACTTATCCTATCTCACGGTATGCATTATCCCACTGTTAGCTGGAGGGCCGCAGATTACCCTGTCAATACTTACAACCGTGAAGACACATAACCCTAGGAGGCCAGAAGAAAGCACCAACTCCCGATATGCTAACTCCAACTTGTGATGGTTGTTTCTGATAACCCCTTAGTTTACAAAACACAAAAACTCTAGGGAGTGGGCGGTCCTGAATTAATGTGGTTTCAGCCGCAACTTTTGACAAGCAAATGGGGCAAGTGGACCCCGCCTCCCCACGATTAATCAAGTGACCCCAGTGAATTAAAGTCGAGGACCTTACTCTGAACAGTCCCTGCTTCGAAACTATCCCCCACAGACACACACTGGAAGGCGGTGAAAGAAGGAATAGCCCGTTTGCTCAACTAGTTTAACGTTCAGTACCAATCTCCCTAATTTACCAAGATGAGAAAGGACCTAGGAGCGGAACGCTTCGAAAACCATGCAGGTAATCGGAAATCAACACTTCACTGACGTAATTGCTCAGAGAGTAGAGGTCAGTAAGCGGAGTGTCGAGCACCTCTGTATGTAGCACAAGACTGGCCTCTCGGTCTATAGAGTCATAACTATGACAGTGCAGCCACGCCCTAGTTCCCCAGGAGAGGTGGTCTAAGCCAAGATAAAAAAGGTACAAAGATAAAGCTAACATCGAGATCTTTTATTAATTGTACAGAAAGCAAAACCGACACGCGGAAGGACTGCTTCATCTGCGAGCACGGGTCGATGACAGCTGCTGAGCTAGGACCAGAGGACCGAACTGGTATAGGCCCTCCACGTCCGTGACCGAGAGATCCCGAAGATAGTGTGAGGCGAAAACTGTATCTGACTTCCAAAAACATCCCTCCATGATGGCCTGGAGGGAACAGTTCCTATGAAGCACCATGGTGGAAGCTAGGGCCCGAGTCTCATGAGGATTCGCTGTCGAAGGTGGAGGAAGGTCAACATAGGCATAAGCACTCAGGATAGTGGATCTCAACCAAAACACCAAAGTGGTGCGCGAGGCAGCAGATAACAGGATAAAAGTCTCTTGCGCACCCTGCGTCGGTCCTTAGAGGCAGCTAAATAGATCCGCAATGCCCGAACTGGGCATAGAGAAAGATCTTCCGTGTCATCGGGACCCAAGATAGTGGACAGCGGTGGAATTGTGAACGTGCGGTCTGGCTGTCCTGGTAGTTGGTTCTTGGCGACGAAATCCCACCGCAAACCAAGAAAAACTTTAGCATGTCTTGACCTTTCAAACTGCACCCGGGAGACATCAAGAGCGTGTAACTCGGAAATGCAGGCAGCAGTGGCCAAAGCCAGGAGGAAGAACGTCTTAAACGTGATCTGCTCAAAGTCTTTTCCCTCCAAGGGTTCGTAAGTCGCTGACGTAAGATGATTAAGCACAACGGTAAGGTCCCAAGATGTTGGTCGGAACTTCCGGGATTGGTCAGCAAGTCTATAAGATCTTAGGAGAGACTGGAGCTCAGGAACAGTCGACAACTTCACACCTGTGGCTGGCGCAATAACAGTGTTAAGGGCAGCCAGCTAAGTAGACAATGTAGAACCATTAAGCTTCTTGGAGGTACGAAGATGTTGGAGGTACTCTGCCACCAACTGCGGCGAAACAGTAGTGGGAGAAGCTATACCTGACTGGCCCTGCAGTATGCCTCAAAGTTCTTCCACTTGTCATCATAGAGTGACCTAGTAGCAACAGGCTCAGAATATCCCTTTGCAGTTAGCGACTTATAGAGATGCGCCAAACGTGAAGATGAAGTGTGAGCAGAGACCAATGCAGCTGATTGGAGTGCGGGTGCACCAGAAGATCGAGGCGTTCGGGAAGTGGTACAGGATCTGGATTGGCCAGTTCTTGTAGATCGACGAACCACCCTCTGGCCGTCCAGAAGGGCGCGACCAAAAGAAGTGTCATCTGCTGAGTCGTGCGTAGTTTCAGTAGTATGCGTGGAAGTATGGGCACTGGTGGAAAGGCGTAAACGTTTAGGTCGTCCCAAGGAATGGCTAGAGCGTCGAGACCCCAGGCCAGAGGGTCCGGAATCGGAGACACAAACAGAGGTAACTGGTGGTTGAAACAAGTGGCGAACAGATCTACCGTCGTAGTCGTCAATGGAAAGCAGACGGTGTGGAACACCTGTGGATGAAGTTTCCACTCTGTCGGGGAGGGACGAAGTGGCCAGGACAGAGAATCCGCAATCACATTCTTCACTCCTGGGAATATGATTGGCTCGAACAGAGATGTCGAGATTGTCCACCAGCTGGAAGAACCGTTGTGTCCACTGCAGAAGTTGCGGCGACCCTGTCGGTCCCATCCGGTTGATGTGCCACACTACCGCTGCATTGTCCGAACGGATCAAGAGAGAGGTCGATCGTAGAATCTCTTGCCAGTGAGTGATGGAAAGAATCACTGCCCTGAGCTCTAGAACGTTGATGTGGTAAGCGTGATCTGTGAGAGACCACCGCCCTGCCACTTGCTGATCGAGAAGGTGAACCCCCCACCAATGTAGAGATGCGTCCACGTACAGGTGGTGTGTCGGGACGAACGGCCTCAAGCAGACTCCGCTGCAGACGTTCAACACTTCCATCCACCAGAGGAGATGGGGATGGAGCGCCAGAGGTAACTTGATCAGGGAAAGCGGGTTGCCCACCCTGATGTGTGGAGCCAGGAATAACTGCAACGGTCAAAGTTGAAGTTGACCCCTGAGGTTCAACGCCTGGGCCGACGTCAAGAGACCCAGGAGCTCCTGCCACTGACGAAGAGTCCTGGGTTGAGACACTGGTAGTGGGTGTCCTCGAAGACGAAACGAAGAAACTTTGCGATGGTCCAGGAAGATCGGGATGTGAAGGTATGCATCCTGAAGGTCTAGGCTGACCATGTAATCCCCCGGTTTGATGATAGTCTTGAGTAAAGCCACCAACACCATACGGAAATGAAGACCTTCATGTTGAAGATGACTCTCAACTTCTTGGAATCCTTCTTCGGGTCAAGAAATATTGGAGAGTAGAACCCCGGGTCGGTCGGAGTCGAGCCTAGGGATTCGATCGCAAGTTTCTGAAGAAGCGTAGATACGGTGGATTGTAGCACAGTCAGTTGACGAACAGGATACGTCCTGTGCTCCGGAAACAATGTGATAGGAGGGTTGCCGATGACCGGAAGTTGAAATCCCTTGGACAGAGTTCATAGAACGTAAGGGCCGTCCAAGATGGTCCAATTGAAGTGTAAGTCTTCCGCCCACTGGGGAAGTCGTGATAGGCATGATTGGAGGCATAAGGATCCAATCGTGCTCTGATATCATCAAGTCACTGCTTCTGGTCCTCTGATTGGAGGACTGCTCGGAACCGGAAGCTGGTCGAGAAGCAGTGAACGATCAGCTGACGGTTGGAACGTCCTCTGTTCAAACCTCTTCCTCGAAAGGAAGACAAAGATCCCGAACGAAGATCTGGGTTGGACGGCACGTAGGTAGCTGGCCGCCGTTGACTCAACAAATCTTTTACTTGCAATCGCTGAAACTTCAACAGCTCCACCGAGACTTGCAAATGAGCATCCTGCCCATCTTTAGCGGCTATATCCCTTATAGCCCCGTTAAAGAGTGATCTGCCTGACCAAGGTTGACGGAACAGATTTGTCCGGAATCTATACTCCCACGAAGATAAGTGAAGCGGGCCCCTGCGCGAACTGCCGTGAGGTAGGAGAAAAAATGGGCCAGCTGATCCAAGATGTCTGGAACTGCTCCTGTAACAACACCATCGCAGCCCTAACACAAGCCTGTTGAGGGGAAGCCGCATGCGAGACAGACATAGCCACAGCTTTAGTCGCCCTCAAAACCAAGTTGAGGGGAGCTAGGATCCTCCTAATGGCACCGTCCAGGTGCGACAATTCACGGTCATCAACCAGAAAGGGAGAATAGGTCCTCTGTTTAGAAGTTTAGAACCCAACAGAGAATTGTCATCATCCACAGAAGGTGAGGCAATCAACATAGAAAACCCATGAACATGGGAAACAGCCAAGTTAAATCAGGGTGCCGCGAACCAATCCTTAACCTTTCTTAAGTTGTCAAACACCTCATCAAGCGAAACCGCAAGTTGAGTAATGCAGGGACGAGGTGGAAAAGTGATAGAGCCGAGATCCCCTGGTTTCATACCAAAGCTAATCAACAAGTCCGAAGGTGAACTGCTACGACGTAGTCGAAGGTTATCAGCAATCCAAACTAATAACTGACGTGTGTCGACTGCATCCACGCTGACATCTGAAGCCGAAGTGCCATCTGAAGTAGGAGAAGGCGTAGCTGATAGAGGAGTTTCATCCCCGGAGAGAGGTGGAACGGCCAGAGGGCCAGCTGGCTGAACTGTCGATGGTGGAGTTGATTAAAATCAAGAGGTCGAGACGCAGAACTCTCAGACGACAGATCCCAAGAAACCGGTAAAATAGGTCTGGCTGATGTGTGAGGCGTAGTACCGAAAGTAGGAGGCAATATAGAACCAGAGGCTGGCATGGGTGGATGACCTGGCAAAGGCCGCAACGTAGAACCAGTAGAAAGCGGCACAATGGAAGACTGTGGTACACTGGAATTAAGCGTCACACAAGCAGCAAGCAACGCTCTGACATGAAGCACTGAACCAGGACAAAGCGGCATATTGGAAATAGGAGCCGCTCCGACAGTAAACGCCAAACTAGGAGCGAAGTGACGCATAGGAGGCAAGTGAGGTACCACCAGTAGGAGCCGAACCGGGAGCAAGTGGCGCTCTGCCAGCAAGCGTAGAAGTGGCTCTTTGACAGCAAGTGGCACTTCCAGACAATAAGCGCCGAACCAGGAGCAAGCGGCGTTCTGCCAGCAAGCACTGAACCGAGCAAGAGGCACTCTGACAGTAAGTGCCGAATCGGGAGTAAGCGGCGCTCTGGTAGCAAGCGCCGAACCGGGAGCAAAGGGCATACTGACAGCAAGCGGCGCTTTGACAGAAAGCGCTGAGCCGCAAGCAAGCGGCACATTGAAGGTATTCATCACATCAGAGGTAAATGGTGTACTGGAAGTCGGCAGTGCTCCATGAACAGGCGGGATGGCATACGAGGCAGAGGTAGAAAGCGCCGCACTGGAACTCAACGTCATACTAGTAGGTATGACACTGGAGGGTATGAAAGCGCGAAACTGGAGACAAGCGGTGCATGGGTAGAAAGCATAGAGCCAATCACCTTGCTGGAAAGCGCCGAACCGAACGTATCCACCCCTTGAGAGTGAATGCTGGGCATCAAACCAAGCGCCACACTGGAAACATTCGGCGTAGGATCACCATGGTTCTGAGAAATCGTCACCAGGGTAGACGTACAGGATTGGCCAGATGAAGTAGTCAAAACTACAACTCTAGGCGGTGAATGATCTGGAATCACAATAGGACTGGATACTTGTGAAAGAAATAATCGCCGGAGATCCTCGGAAGCCTCACATAGAAATTCTTCATCTGGCGACGGAGACTTAGACCTGCGAGCCGGTGTCTTGGTACGACGTTCAGTTTTCGATTGTTTAGCAGAAGAAGGACCCTCCGAAGGTTTACGGCGATCTCTGCCAGACAAAAGTAGAGAAGCCACCCGGCGATATTCCGAAAATGCATCCTCATCAAGTTGAGCAGAGTAAGTGCACCGGTCTGCGACCAATCGCAACATCCCAAACAATCCACACACAACGTATGTGGGTCTGCAGCAGAAAAGTTACTGTTGCACTTGTCGCAATGTTTGCGCTTAGTACAATTACTGCGACGAGATCTACCCATCTTGAACACAGTACAAAATCTTCAATAGAAATTAGCACACGTCCACACGATGTAGCGACAAGAAAGAGAATGACAGGCACAGAGCGTCACGTGATCATCTGAGCGATCTGCACGCTTACTGAGATGATTGACAGGTATTGTTATCGGAGTGGGGGCAGAGGTCAGGTGGGCAGAGGCCAGGAAGTTTGATTCAACTTAGCCTACAGCACGTTTCCACACATGGTCGTACTCGTAGAAGAAGAAAAGAGGTGCATACCGTGAGATAGGATAAGTTTAAAAATATGTTCTTTAAATCATTTAATAAATCCCCATTCATAACTACTCGTCCCTTTCCGTAACCTGAAAGAAGACTCGTACCCCTCGCATAGCCATTTTACTGAACTTGACTGTCTGACCACAAAAGCACAGAGAGAAATAAATAGTCTAGTCGCCGAACTATTTTCAAGGGCATGTAACTCTTGTTTACTTGGAAAATAAACATGGCATCCACACCAAGGAAATTACCTCGAAGGGTATATGTTTAACATGCTTAAATACTTTCCTACGCCATAATGTTAATATATCCTGGTTATAAAAATTCAGGAAACCCAGGAGGACTATGCAATAACTAAAATATACTTGAAGTGTCTGGGGAATAATTATGCAAGCCGAAATGAAAATTATTTCAACTAACTATTTTGACCCAATTTCTTCTTTACATACGCGCATTCTGATTGGCTGGGGGAATATTTCTCCCCAACATGGCTACGAGAGGGGTACGAGTCTTCTTTCAGGTTACGGAAAGGGACGAGTAGTCACAAATGAATAAATCGCCTAAGAACACTTTGTCAATAAAAAAGATACTTTCTTCCCAACAATTCCTATCATAAATTGAAAGCCTGACTTATTGGTCATAAAAGCATGTAGCCTCAAGCATGTCAAATCCCCAGTCTAAGTAAACGTAGGCTCAGTATCACTTGTTACACTGCTATACTGAGTCTAACAAACCCTATTAGAAGGTTAGACTAAGCCTAAGTTTACTTAGACTGGTCAAATCCCCTGTGCTGCACTTAAGTAACTTTTGTATTTTTGAGATTGTGATTCATCGGTATCATTTTGACCCAAACATACTGTATAATTGCTTGAGTCAATCACCTTTTACACACTGACTGTAACATATACATGCCTACAAAGGAAAATGCTTGAGCAAAACAACCACCTAATTATTGTCTGTCTCACATCAGAGAACTTCAATATGAAAACATAACCTAGAATGATTCGGTTCAGTGTTACAACAAAGGAATGATAACAAAATGCAAATATCGTAAGACAACTGACAAAGAAAATATGTATAATATTAGGCAGGTACCTTGCATGGATAATATATCAATTAATATCAACATAAAAGAACACTATTCACTGTATCTGCTGTTGTTCCGTATCAGCATCCCTATATTTGCTGCCAGGAATTTTGTAAACAATCTGACAATTTGCCAATGTTTGTAGAGTTTCAGCGAGTAAAACTGCATTTCTCGACTCATGAAATAAGTTTGTTTAACAAAGGCATGATGTCTCATTGTGAAAATCTATGCTCATGATGTCAATCGCGGGATTGTCTGGTCCAGATTTAATTATTTACAGACTGCCGTCAGCACTTTGCTCTAGGTGATATTTTATTGTATCTTAAAGTAAATACTGCATACTCAAACTGACAGGAATCATAATTTGGGGATGGACAAGCTGATTTTAGGCTAAAACTTACGAACTATTACGCAAGAATCATTATGGCTGGCCTCACTTGTATATTAACAATATACTGTCAGAACCTTCATGATCTATTAGTCTAATAAAATATTTCTCTGTGAACAACTTTCCAGTCAGTCAGTTCTTGGTACACATGAGCAAAGCACTCAGGCAAGCACACCTGATTTCTGTATACCATTTAGAAAGAGGTCCTATGTAACATAGATCAAGGTGGTAAAGAACTGTAGCTGAATCTTAAAGAAAAGACTGCATCTAAACATGCGGAATGCCTCCAATGCCTGTGAATTCTCCACAACTCACACGATGCAATCAGGACGCATGATTTCAATTTTTTGTGACAGCTGAGATTTATCACATTCTGATTGTTGATAGGAAAAATTGTGAAGTAAGAACATTTTTTAATGTGGCTCTGTTCAATACTAGCTACCACATTCCCTGTAGAGAAGCCACATACCTTGTTTTTGAATGTAAGCTGTGCTCCGGCCACCACTAGGTAGTGTAATACCTCCAGCTGGCCGTGAGATGCAGCGAGATACATCGGAGTCACGCCCCAATTGTCTGCACAGTTCACATCTGCTCCATGCTGGAACACATTCACAGAGTGAGTGAGTGAGGGAGGGAGGGAGCGAGCGAGAGATCAGTCAGTCTTTGTGACTACTACGATAGATAAAAGTATGTTACATAATCTTCTAGCATATGATCCTGATAATCAATTCATAATTTAACGGACACGGCTCAATTTAAGGAAACGAAACCTACTTGTACACAGTGCAACCTTGTTTCACAAAATATAAACAGGTACAACCTGCTGCTCAATGCAAAATGATATATAATGCCCAAGTTTAAGTAGTGGTGATTTAAAGCCTAATAATCAAATTATTCTGAGTCTGATAAGATCATTTTGGTATGAAGATGAGGACGTTTTTGCATTTTCAGGTTGCAAACGTTCAAGTATTAAATGCTTAAATGCTTACAGAATTAACAATAAATAAACACCACCACCATGATCACAGTCAGACAAATACTGGAAGAAATTTGAAAAAGATGCAACTCAGAGACATTTCCCATTCAAAGCTACAGCTGGACAAAATACCACTGAGCCTTTTTTAAAATGTTGCTACAACAACATGATTAATACCAGGGTTTTACCTTGACTTACAAACATGGGGGTCTAGACATCCCCTTCAATACATTTTACAGGTCCTTGCTGGTAATGTGGGGGTCTTGTAAAGTACTGAAATGGTGTAATGGTATTTGCGGTTTTCTGTGTCCATTCTTTACATATGCATGTACTGGATGCACATTTGCGGGTCGCGTAAAACACTGCCTAATACTATACACAGAGAGGCACTGTCAGGTCATAGGCTGATGCATTAAGGACAGTCCACACTTGTTCAGCATTTGTTGTATAAAAAAAGAAAAAGTATATCGTGATTGACAGCTCTGTTGTTGAGACATAACCATGTTTAACATTACCTTTATAAGCAGTAAGGCACTGTCTGGGTACAGACTCACAACAGCATGCAGAGGAGTGCCACCATGACGACACTGTGTGTTCACGTGGGCACCAAACTTGAGTAGTTCCTCTATACAATTCTTGTGCCCCTTGTAGGCTGCCCAGTACAGAGGCGTCTTTCCATAGTAGTCTTTGCGATTCAGGTTTACTGTACCTGGTGAAGTGAGAATAGGAAAGTCACCAATCACTCATGGATTATTGTACACTAAAAATGTAGTCAAAATCTTGATTAGGGACCGTTCATAATTTATGGCTAGGAGGGGTGATGATGATTTTTATGGAGACGCATGTACAGTGTGACTGCCCCCCACCAAAAAAAAATGATGTACAAAGTAAGTGACCCCAAATGCATGTCATGTACAAATGAATGACCCCCTCCCTCTTCCCATATTTTCTAAGAATAATTTTTTAATATCTGTATGTACAAAATTGCTGGCCCCCCTATTGATGCTCATGATAATCACTGGATTGACTCGATTTACAGACCGCCACCATATAGCTGCAATATTGTTGAGAGCAGTGCTAAACAAGAAACAAAACAGAAAATTCTTTGCAAATTATAATACCTATGCTTTATTACTCAAAGTATTAAAACAAATCTTTGATAAGTGTAAAAGTATATCATTATATAAATATCAACACAAGCTTTGCCCAAAATGTCAGTTAAAACATGTTAAATACAAGATTTAACAAACCTGTTTTGTGTAGTATTTCATGAATACGCCGAACATTCCCATGACTGGCGGCGTAGTGTAGATCGGTCCAGTTGTGATTATAGCTTGGTGGAGAGATGCGGTAACAGTAAGTGGTTGGTTTGCTGGTAGCCGGAGAATCCTTCACATCGCACCATGACAAGCTGCTGCCTCTCACACCCATCATAGTTAAAGTAATGCCATTGGGCTTGCCATTCTAAGTCTGCAAAAGTAAGAGTTTGTATTACATGCAAAAACGTAGTCTTTTCCAGAATTATAGTGAATATCCTAGGGCAGTGGGGTAGCCTAGTGGTTAAAGTGTTCACTCGTCACACTGAAGACCTGGGTTCAATTTCCAGCATGGGTACATTGTGTGAAGCCCATTTCTGGTGTCCCCTGCCGTGATATTGCAGGAATATTGCTAAAAGCGGTGCAAAACCAAACTCACTCACTTCTGAATATCCCCTAACTGTCCAACCAAAACCAAGTACAATGAACCATTTAGGCATCAGGTTATACACACCCTCAGGTGCAGGAGTGAGTATGGTTTTATGTCCCTCTTAGCAATATTCAAGCAATATCATTGGGGAGGCTACCAGAAATGGGTTTCACATATAGTACCCACATGGAGAACTGAACCTGGCTTTTGGGCATGATGAGCAAACACTCTAACCACTCGGCTACCCCTACTGCACCTATTCCACTTAAGTTTCAGATGTTACCATACTGACAATACTTTCTGAATTCAACTCTTTGACAGCCAATTCATGAACACAAATAAATGAGTGAGTATATCAGTCAGAAGGTTTTATAACACTTTCTTCAGCACTATCACAGCAGGGACACCAGAAATTGGCCCAACATGCAGTATCCATATGGGTCTACAGTCTGACAAGAAAGCTTTTTATCCACTATGCTACCCCCAGTAACCATCTTTCAACAATTAAAAAGTGAAACATGTTATATTTGGGATTACACTTTCTCAGTAAGGTACTAATTCTAGTACTTTTGTTGGGTTGAGTTCCATCCAAGATTCCACCCCCCCACCCTCAGAGTCTGGCACCTAATCGCCAGCACACAAAGTCAGCCATCTAACCTACTCAGCCACTGTGGCTTCCACAAAAATGGAAGTCGGACGACTGGTAGTCTAGACCATGGACTTTGTATACCCTCTTATAAGTGTCAAGTGGCACACCTCCCACGGTCGAAAGCTATGAATACACAATGCCACTTAAGAGTGGTCAAATGAAATGGGCTTCACACATTGTGCCCATGTGGGGACTCGAACCCGGGTCTTCGGCGTGACGAGAGAATGGTTTAATGCTAGGCTACCCCACTGCCACTTCACCAACATGACAAAAGCATATCCTGCCTATATCTTAACCAACTTTGTTATTATTACAAAGGTTTGTGCATCCACACGGCTATGTTTCAAGCAGAAAATCCTTTGGAGAACGTACTAAACAAATGACACTGACTAACTTGTATAAATTCTACATTAAAACCTGCATCTGATACAGTGAATGTCTCACCCATTTTGGGGGACATTTGGTCACGTCAGAGATAAGATATAGTTTTTAAAACCTTCTAGCTGCCATATTGATTTTCTAATTATTATAATATCAAAACCATGGATACAAATACTGATCAGTTATCTGAGCACTGAACGAAGTTATCAGGTTGATCAGTTGTCCCTCCATGATGTTCTGGGATGTGAAACCTTATTGACAGAAGCAGCACACAATTGTCCCTTCAAACAATAAAAAAGATTTCAATAATCGTTTGAAATGATCGCCCCTTTTCGATAAGTAGTGATTTGAAATAAATTCGCAATCAAAGAACATGTGATCATGATGATGATTTGCTAGATCTATACAGCACATTGACATTTGTTTTGAACCAGAATACAAATACCTAAAAAGAATAATATTAATAATTACATTTATATCTAAGTTACGAACCTGAATAATGAATGTTAAATTTGAGGTTTTGACCAGGTGACAGCGTTAGTGTATATGTTGTTGTTTATCTCCTCGCACCTGCCTGAAGGAAGTGACCTAACAACTATACAGGAGACAAAAATTCCGCGAGGAAATATATCACCATTCTTCTAAATTTGCCAGTTATATGTAGTTTTAGTTTATTTGATGGTCTAAATAACGTATTGAAATAATATTATGCAATAGAGTATACCGATAGAACTCTTTATTTTGCGAATGAAGACAGTACCATCACGGAAGTTGTAGCGTAATGATACACTCGTGTGTCCTTCCGGTTTTTCACGAGCAGACGATGGGGAGGAATTTCTGCGTGTAGTTGTTTCGCTACATCACGTGTACGGTAATTGTCGTTAACAGGGAAGTCAACTGTCATGCTACTCTACTGATTACATACCCCTATGGAATTTGCAATCGTAAATCCCCAAGAATTGTCAGCTATCGTAACCGTTTATCGTTGATACATCTTGCCTCTAGTTCTCTACATCATGCATGACAACAGAGGCAGAGAACGGGTGTCACAATGTGTTTGAAACTTTGGTGAATTGGCTAGACTCAGCCTAACCGGTTTTTGTTTCTAGCATAAATGTTGAGCGATGGCTAGGTGTGTCAGTGTATGAAGGCCTCAGAATCCTGGGATAGCTAGAAACAGGGTCAAGCACTTTTGTATAAGGCTTGTTTGTGACTAACGAGTCATAAGATTGAGGTTAATGATATCAATCGCTGATGCGTAAACTACAAAAAAGGTGAAATCGAGTGTGTATATGTGATAATTCAGTGACTGACATCATGAAGTGGGATACGCTAATGTTCAACTTACCAAGTTACGTAGTCTGACACACAAATTCATTAAATTGCCAGGTATGACATGCATAATTTGTTTGGATGGAAAAGTCTTAACTACAATCGTCACAGAGCAGCTGAAGGCAGATGCCGCTTATTCACAAGAGCAAGTCATTGACAGCTGCTGGGGTATTTCAGTAGTACTTTATAGTCTTCAGATACAATTTAGATGCAATAATCTACTAATACTGAAAATCTATTAGAGTAGATAACTTTGTAAATTGTGTATGTCAGCAATATAACTGTTTACATTTTTGGCTCTTCTTTTAACAGGTGTATGATATGAACCCACATATAATCATCCCAAGAAAAGAATTGTAAGATGGAACAACTGAAGTTTCGACAAATGTGTATATTTGTCACTGGATGGCTATCATATGCATCAACATACCTGCTGAGGAAGCCTCTTGGTGTGGTAAGTAATGTACAAATTGAGAAAGAAGTTAAAGGTCACATGCAACGTAAAACACAACTTTGCCGATTTTGATACCTTTCAGTATGGACTTACAGATACAAATCATCAAAAATGCAAATTCAACTTATAAAGTTGAAAAATAACGTGATGAAACGATTCACTAAATTCACCCCAGCTTGGGGTGAAAAGTGGTTTCAACAGCTGTGCTGCACTGCGCTGGGCTGCGCTCATAAGCACATGCGCAGTGAAATAGGTTCACGCAGCTTGGAAGCAGGATGTCTGGATTATAAGGTCGTGAGCAGGAGTAGTCTAATCAAAACAAATAGTAAATAATCTACTCTTTACATGAAAGAACCTTGTTAGGATCTAGATCTACTCAGCTATGTGTCAACCAGTGAGGCGTTCAACATTTCAAGACGGAAAACCTTCGCTGGCGGTGAATACTCAGTGAAGGCTTTGATGTGAGCTATTTTTCTAATGTTTTGTTGATATTTCACAGGCGCAAGCTTTTTATATGTTATGACAGTAGATTACCGATTAAACTGTTTATATAATTTCATTTGTCTATTTAACCACACATTCTTCTTACCGAGTCCAGTTCGATACTTAAAAGCAATGTCATTATTTAGTGTTGACAGAATTTCTAACTGGGATATAGATATGTCGTCGTCACAGACAAAACTCAATGTCTGTTTTATTGACACCTATGTGTCTGCCTGCTTGTCTGCTAATGACAATATCAATACACAACTTCGGTCACTGACCACATGCAATTTGAACTTAAAGGGCCACTGATGCAGAGCAATTTCCGTGGACTGGTTGTTGCTTTTGTTATTGTTTTTCTCCAGTGAGTACCCGGATGATATCCCAGAATTCATGACTGGTTTGTTACCTCTGCTGCGCCACCCTCATGCGCAATTGATAGTATAAGTATAGACTGATCAACAAAAATGAAATATTTTTTACTCGATAATCTTATGTTGATTTTGTTGTAAATTATGTAGACTTTGATGAATAATTTGGTCTCTTATAAAAAAAATATTCACTTTGATAGAAATGCTGATTTTGATGTCAAATTTTCATTTCATAGTAATGTTGACTTTATAAAAATGTTAACGTAAATGGATGTAGAATTTGATTTAAGAAATAGTTTGACCTTGAATTTGGTGAGAAGCCTGATATAATAGCATTGTTTTGAAAGTAAGGCTAACGCTAACTAAGTACATGGGGAGTCTTGGGGAGAGTAGTGAGCTTGGGTTCACTACTAGTCAATCTGAATGTTGTATTTAATGGCATTATTTTGATAACAAATGAAAACATTTTAAGTTTAACCATCTGCCAGTGGTAAAAAATGTTAGGACTGAAATAACGAAGTCAATGTACGTCTTTATATTTTGTCTTATAATCTTAATTAGTTTACTATCATATTTGTATGCATTTTGAAACTTAATAAAATGCACACAATCTGCTTATACTTAGTGAATTTATAACATGACTGTAATATCTAGACATTTTATAGATTGTCAACATGTATCATATTTCACACACATGCCCTGAGTGCAACCTAGTGTATGTTGTCTGTCTCATTAAACTTCACGGCAAAAAAAATGATTCTGTTGAATGCCATAACAAATAAAAACAAAATGCAAATATAAAAATTAAAACAGACTAAAGTTATAGCATCAGTATCAGGCTATTACCTTGTTCGGGGAATGTATCCATCAATATCCACATAAAGGAATGAGATGCCATTCATCTGCAGCTGAAAAAGTATCCTGTTCCATGTCGTGTATTTCAACAGTCTATAATGCGAAAAAGTGATCTATCGTTTCAGGTTTTTCACATTGGTGTATAGTCCCATTGGTCACCCAAGATAGCACACCTGGCAACTAATTGCATGATGGCCGCCATTCTTTAAAAAAGTAATTTCAGTTAGCCAATTTCCATGTATTTGCGGTTAATCCTTTGAAGGAAAGGGCGTTGTTTTACACAGGCACTTTAGACAGAGTGTATTCAGTATAGATTAGTAAATCTACATACATAAACACTACCTTTTGACAAATCCGCTGTGCAAGATAAAAGCAATTAATCAATCAGCGTGTTATCGGTTAATCCTTTGATCGATGTTTGTTTTGTAACTCAGCTGATAATTCCTCTTACTGCACTTCCATGCGCATATTACATAAGATGTAATACATTTGCCACATCAGACCTCAATTTCTAATGATGAGTATTTACTCCAGACACAAGAAATGCCAAATTGGAACCTTTGTTGGGTAATTTGAGTGGTGTTATCACTTATTATACCTGTTATAAATTCATTAACTGACCATCAAGTGAATGATGACAAATAACGTATGTGTAGGTTTACCACCAAACAAGGGTTACAGCAAGAGAGTAGTTATCGCTGTATTGCATGCAAGTTTGATTGCCTGAAAAAAAACACTTATGGGCCGACACTGTTTTGAGGATACGAACGGAACTCCATTGTTGTTGAAATATATATAAGCATTTGCTGTGTACTTAGTTAGAAACTGTACTCATATTTTTCACATGATTAAATATTACGGTAACACAGAAATAGGATCAAATTGGATAAGTCACTATACTATCCAAACATTTGAAAATCTGAAAAAGCCTTCACTGCTGGGATACTTTATTACAATGAGACAAGAACTACTGGGTATATTTTCAAATATCGGCATCTGATGGGCATCCACCGTTCCTAATGTCCCACTGATTAGGTTAAAGAAATTCTGCCAGGGTGGACAGTAGCCCAGTCCCTGTGACCAGTTTGCAGCTAGGTTTCATAATTAGACTGTTGGCGAGAAACATTAATCGCTCTGGATCAGTGGCCCTTTAACACCTATCAGGCTATACACCATAAACAAAACACATTGATTTATGGCCCGAGTTCGATCTCTGTCACATTATGTAATTACACAGACAGGCAGGTGTGATACTTGTACACATGACATGTTATGATGTCTGTTGATTGAAAATGTTTTACACAAAAAATGAGCATGTATTTACAAAACCCAACATCTCTATATACACAGACACAATGAGCTGTGAGGGCATTGGCAAATGAACCAGCCATTACACTTGAGTGCACACCCACCCGCTCTGACTGGGTTCGGTATCCCAGGTGCTTCGTTTCGAGGGAAGTAAACCCAAGTTCAAAATATTGCACTTTTGATTTGCGATTGTACGCTTATAAGTTTGTTTATATGTTTTTTCATAATCAGCAATGTATATTATATGTCATGAATAAGTGATAATTGTGTTTTAATTATGTTTGATTTTTTGGTTGCATGTGACCTTTAACAACAAAATTCATTCTTATTTCTAAAATTCTTTTTTTTGGGTGGTTATGTAGGTGGTTATTTGATTTACTGCAATCCTTGCTTTTCTCAAACTGTTCAAAATTTCTTATCTATTACGTTTAGGAAATATCAGTGGCTTGATTAGCTTGTACACACAAGACATTGCTGTGATATTTCAGTTGTGTTTATTTGGCAATTGGTCTGCATAGCTCTTTTGGTATCCAAATATTACTTTCCCTGAGGAGGAGTGTGGTTTCCAAATTTCTTCTAACAACTCTGTTTCAGTTACAGGAAAATATATTTTCCACTTTTCAAAAGTATCCTACATTCATGTAAATTTGTTTGTCAAGTAAAGAGACTGCTGACCTGATGGTAATATTTACAAGTGTTCAGACAATTCATATATATATATTCTGCATTAATATAAGACATTCAATTTCAGGTGAAAGCTGACATGGAAAGGGTACTTGGATATGGCAAGACACAACTGGGCTTGCTTGACACTGCTCTCCTCTTGCCATATGCATTTATGCAGGTAATAATTATGTCAAATAGATTCTGGGAGATGAAGTCACTGGGCAATTTTCAACTTATAATTTACAACTGTTGTTGTAAAACTTTCCGGTGTTTGCTAACACTCCAGTGCTCTTTTGCCAAAACAATTAAAAGCAAATGTAGCACTGTCATTGTTCCAAAGAAACTGTAATCAAGGATACAAGTGTCATATTGGTTTTGATCTTCTCCAGATGCTTCTTGGACCAGTGGGAGATCGGTTTGGAGCACGAAAGAACGTTTGGGCTTTGCCTCATTCTGTCATCACTGTCAATGGTTTGCTATAGCTATGAGACAGATTTATGCAGTGTTAAACTTCAAATCTTGACTCTGTATGAAACAAGCTCCTTGCAGTTGGAGAATTCATGAATCTAACATCAGTGACAAATTACAGCTTTTATGCTTTGAGACAATTTGCACTTCATGGTTCAGATAGCTCTCTTGTCTTACAATACATCTAGGTAGTGATTTTTTACTGATGACGTTCACCATTATCTGGAAATTATTTGAAAATTAACACTTACAGGGTTACACGTGAATTTAACTGGTTCACAAGGCAAAATATATGTTTAGGTCAGACCACTGAATCATGTAGGAAGAGTAAGGGAAGTGTTTGCTTATCTAAAGTTGGCTTTAGTTTGAATAACTCTTTTAACAAAGTACACACAATTTAATGATAACTTCTTGACTGTTGCTTTTGAGTCTTGCACGACTGTCATTGCTCATGCAACTCAAATATATGGAGAAATGAGGTAATGATTGAATGGTTTTGTCAGTCATTTACAATAGTAGAAATGTTCATTTACATCATATTTAGATGACTATGGAACTGATGACTTCGTATCTTCAATTTGTAGATTACTTTTGGCTACTGGAGCAGTTTTTCCATGTTATTCCTCCTTCTCTTCATCAATGGCACAGCTCAGGTATGAACTTATTAAGAAAAGAGAACACTTGTAATTTTAGCATATGTTATGTTTGGGATTACACTTTCTTAGTAAAGTACAGATTATAGTACTTTTGTTGGGTTGAGTAATCCCAAATATAACATATGCTACATTTGATCACTTTCTAAATGGCATTGTGTAATCATACCTGTAATTTTGTCTGTGCAAATATATTTACAGGCTTTTTGCTTTAAGTTTGAACAAATTAAGCCACACTGAAGATGTGGTTAAAGTATTTTTTTTCATGTCAGTCAGCTTTTAGTAGTCTGTTAGTATTTACTGAAAATTACTGGCTATGTTATAGCATGCTAAAAATATTTTCTATCTAGTTATTGAAGGCAGATTATGACTAGACTTTCTTGTAGAGTACTGTCTCACAAAAATCAATTTTTATATTCTCAGTCCTACTAAACATATACTGAATCACAAAAGAAATGTCGTTTTTCAAAACCAAATGCAAAATTTTGTTCTTGCAAGGTGGTGTTTTTATTATAATTGTAAGGTTTTCTTAACATGTTTTTCAATCCAAATTGACAGTTATTACCAACATCAGTGTGTTTGCTGTTCAAAACGCATATCGACCAAACGCACCGAAAAAGTAGACATGGTAAAAGGTTCCGTATGACATTGATGAAAATGAAAATGCACATGCATGTCGTGACAACCCTACCAATGAAAGCGAGTCCCAAACTCGACTGAAATCATTTTTTGTTTTGTCACAACCTTCATGCCACGTCTTACGAGAGATCAGAGGAACCAAGTCTTGGGAAGATTGCAAGTTGTCCAGAATGCACGGAGGGTAGGCAATCATTTTAATGTTCATGTTAGGACAATCTACCGACTGCAGGAGTGGTATCAGGTCAGTAACAGCCCCCAACACCGTCCACACAGTGGGCGACATTCAGTAACATCGCAACGTCAAGACCGACAGATTGTGCGTCGCCATCTGCAGGATCGCTTCCCCAGAGCGATGGAAAACAGCACGCAATACTATTGGGACTAACAACAGACCCATCAGTGCTGATATAGTGCGTCGACATTTGCGCGGAAGAAACCTCTGCTGTCAGAGACCCTATCGTAGTCCTGTCCTCACCGTCCATCACCACCCAAACCGACTGCAATGGGCAACTCAGCATCAAAATTGGCGTTATCGACAATGGAGAACTGTGCTGTTTATCCCATGAAAGCCGATATTGTGTTTCGACAGTCGATGGCAGGGTGAGAGTATGGCGAAGGTGTGGTGAAATGTTTTCCAATGAGTGTATTGTTGAAAGAAACTCATGGGGTGGTCCAAGCATCATAGTGTGGTGTGCAATTGGTCTGAACCAGTTACTTGACACCATGGTGTTCCAGAATCTTGGTCCAGGATGAGGAAATGACGTGACAGCTGCTCGCTATATTGATTAAATCATAAGACCCCACTTTGTACCACATTTTGGACGTTACAGAAATCACATCTTCCAGCAAGACAACGGTTGTGCCCTCACTGCCAGAGCAACATTGGACTTCCTAAGACAACAAGGCATTTAAAACCCTACAATAGCTTGCACTCAGTCCAAATTTAAGTCTAATAGAACACCTTTAGGACGAGATTCAAAGAAGACTGAATGGCCTCCAACCAAGGCCGACAACTGCAGCTGGACTCAATCAGTCAGTTCACAGAGTATGGACCCAAGTGCCTATGGCCTTCATCAACCTGCTAATTCATTCCATGTACAGACGATGCAATGATTCCATCAATGCCCATAGAGGCCACACACGATACTGACTTTGGGGTATCTTAATGGTACCATTTTTGGTGATTTTGTTTGTGTGAACTCTAAATGTGATTCCCGAAAATGTGTTAACCATAATTGTCAAGTTTGAACTTAATCCTCCGTTTTGATTGTTAATTAGAGTGAATTAAAGTGTGTGCTTTAAGAAACCGCAATCAGTGTGACATTTCTTATGTGGTTCAGTATAGATTTATAATATGATTTCTCAGCAGTCTGAGCAATTCCATAAAGATAAAATTGTTTGAATGACTTTTTAAAATATGATGAAATGATCCCTCTATAAACATTCAAGAAGACATAATCACCTCTTGTGAGTGAGTGCAATGGATGATGCAGAAACTAGTAACAGTCAGTATCAAAATAAGTTTCTAATACATCTACAGTTGTGAATTTCTCCACATGGATGACCATGAAAATAGTCTCTTCCATTTCCCTCTTTGAACAGGTATCATTAGATGCATGACAAATATGTTCTGATTGAATATGATGCTCATGTTTTTGTTTCCGTGACAGTCCCAATGCTGGCCCAACTGCACCAAGGCCTTGCTGTCATGGATACCAGACAACATCAGAAATGGTGTATTTGGCATATTTGGCACATGTGCCTTTGCTGGCGGTATTTTTGGTACTTTACTAGCTGTAAGTTCATCTGTATTTTTCTTTTACATAATGACTTATGGAATGTGTGGATTTGTGTTAAATTGTTTTGGTATATTTTATTGAACAATATATATAAACAGAAAGAGATGAATGTGAAATTGTATGAAATTGTGGATTGTTTGTGGGGGGAGGGGGGGTTGTTTGACATTTGTCAGTCATTATTGTTTGTATATATAGCTTTCTGGAATGTGTACATTTACATTAAAATGATTTGGTATGATATATTGAACAATATATCTAAGTATGTTAATCTATCATTTGGTGTCTGTTGCAAATGTGTCCTTGTATGAGGAACTTTTGACAACATGGCTTAACTAATTATAGTATATTATGTAATGAAAATGTTTTGCACTTACCAGTACTTAAAAAAACAATTTCTGTCACAGGTATATCTACAGACCAACTATGGTTGGAGATACTGCTTCACGTTACCGTCAGTGATTGTGGTGGGTTACATACTCAATGTGTACAAAACGCCTAGGAATTCAAGATTAGACTTGGTGCCCAGTAACCTATATAGCTATTGTTGTCATAAGAGACAAACAAATTGAAAGGATGGTAGGAATTGATGACTGAGTTGAAATTGTCATATAGTGCTCAGAAGAACTGAAGAACTGTTGTCAGCAGTTTAATTCAAAAGCACCTTAGAAAGACCTGCTGTTGAAAAACTCGGCATTACCACATTCATGTATTGAGAGACAAATGGAATGAGAATCAAGTGTAGATTAAAGTACCCAGACATTCTAGATTCTAGCCAGTTATCACCTTACAACTTCTGTTTTGTCTGCCAGAAACTGTTAGCAAGTTGCTGACAGTTCATAACATTCACTTACAATTTAAAAACCACTAATTAATGCATATGCAGTGTAGGAAAGATAGCCCGTCCCAACGTCCGAGACAGGTGAATTTTGTGGAGGACGGGTTAAATAAATATCTAGTCCGTCCTCATGTCGGGTCAATTTTAGCAAACCAATGACATATATATAATGATTATAACCTTTTTGAATATTTACTGCCGAAGGTGTTTTATTTATATTTGGAGGACAGGCTAGATTTTGGCAGGACTGGTAAAAAATTTGACCTGCCAGTCCTGTGGACAGGCTAGATTTTCTACATCTTTCCTACACTGGCATATGAATGGGTGTTAAAAATTACATTCAACGTTAAGGGTGTTTTAACAGTTATGTTAAGATGTGTATGTTATTGTTGTATGTGATCTAGTTGTGAAGGGTGACAGTTATTCCCTTTCTGTATTATCAGGCTGGCCTTGGTGTCCTTGTGCTGATGTGTTTTGTCACAGCGGAGGAAGCAGGTGTTTCTATACCTGGAAAGGGTAACGTATAATTTAGTTCACTTTAAATTTAAGACAACACTTCAGTCTTGTTGGGGTCCCAGTTGGCCCCATTGTCTAAGTAACCACAGTTCACTGTGTAGGGTTGCATACCTCAGGATGCCAGAAACCTATGAATGCTTGTTCTAATCCCTCTTAGCCCCTAATATGTTTTTAGGTTTATCCAAAGTTGTATATATCAGAGACCTGCATCACTTTGAGCTTTCGTCCAGTGTTTAGCTGATACACTGTGAAAGATCTAGATACTGTCAAACACAGATTTACTCACTTAGTAAGATGCGGACCCGTGAAGATCCGGGATAGAATAGGTCTTCAAGAAACCATGCTTGTCATAAGAGGTGACTACCGGGATCGGTCTCGCTGACTTTTTTCGCCAGTTGATGCTCATGATGTTGATCACTGGTTTGTCTGGTCCAGACTCAATTATTTACAGACCATCACCATGTAGCTGGAATATTGCTGAGTGCAGCCATAGGATGAGTGTTAATGTTTTCATGATGCTTTGACCCAATGCATAAGGCTACTACCCTTCAAACCCATCTAATTCTAGTTACAAAAACAATTTGCCTTATATGGCAATATACGATACCTCCCCTATGTAGAATAACTAATTGTAGGCTATTCTATATTGTTACAGAGTTGAAGAATGTTAAAGCAGAGTCACCTATATCTACAGAAAAACCTGGTATGCTACAACTAATGAAGATACCGTAAGTTTGCAATTTGTATAGTTTGTAAAGCTGTAGTCTACACTCAGCATAGTAAGTGTGATACAAAAGACAACTGTGGGATGATGAATATGAAATATAATTCATGGACAGTCACAAAATCTGTTACGAAAACAACTGTAATCATATATATTTTCACGGGGTACAATTTTCGCGAAAAGTTCACAAAGGGCCAGTTAGCGCATTTCAAACCCCTGAGTGATGGTATCCATCACAAAGTTCTCACAACCGATAGACATGCAGTGATCAATTGGCATCATAATTGAATCTTGTTTACTACAAAAATCAGAGAGAGGTGGGATTATACTTGTGTCAACATTGCAATTTGTGACTGACGTCGTATCGCTTCGCGTGAACGAAGATACAAGAGAAGACCAAAGACGTCAAATTTGCAATTAAACATCGCTAGAAGTGATTATTACCTATTCAGTTCTAACTTGTTTTTGCTAGGCATTGTCTTATATGCAGGGATTAAGATTACCGTGTGTGTAATTGTCTCGTATACAGCCCCGGAAATAGTAATCAGCTGTGCAGTGCACACGTTCCCCTACCTGTGATTTAATTAAATCATACCCGATCATATTTCGAGTTGAATTCTGATGCAGTGATCTTAAAAAAGATAGTATCTGAAACTATTGTTTTTTAAAGAGAAATATATTCTAGTTTTGTGTCATTTTCATTGCAGGTTGTGCTCTATAAATGTAAAATATTTCTAATCACAACTAAGGTTTTGCGACAGCTTTTTTGGTGTATTGCCGGATAGTTTTTATGCCTGGAGCAATTTAACCTGTCACCGATGAGGTTTCGTGCGATCTCGCTATTTCTACTACGAAAGCAGTTTGTTGACGCGATCGTCCAGCTACACTAATTATGACTTTTGGCAAAACAAAACATGTATGCGTATCCATTTACTGTCATCTACACTTCATTTCGAGACGTGAGTAGACGCAATATGTTAGTGATTGCTGTGAAGTAAGTACATTGTGTTAAAGGAATTACCGGTAGGCGAACATCTGTGGATTTCTTGACATTGTTTGATCATGTAATTTACATGAACCGGGAATTGCTTTGATGTTATCTGAGAGAATAAACAAATTACATGTTGTTCCTACTTGAGTATTTGTCATGACTTGACCAAGAATAGTTCTCTTGGTATGATTTTTGGCGCACGATCTTTTTGCGCTAAAAGCGCGAAAATTAATCACACGCGAAAATAAATCACACGCGAAAATAACTATGATTACAGTAACTGTTTTAGTAAGCTGGAAGTTGAACAAGCTTGTAAAAGCCCTTCCTGTCATAATTGGTTGGTATGACACATTTGTGGATTTTCATTCCACAAATCAATAGTGATTTGTTTTTGGGTTGAAAAAAAATGAAAATTGTTTGGTTCAGAAGGTCACAAATACCAAATATAATTAGGGAGGTGATTATTTCAAGTTGCTGAATATTTAAGTGCATCTTAACATGTGTAATATTCTGTATAATCACTGAACTGGAGTTAGGAAGCTGAGTGGTTTGATCCCCCGGCCTTGTCATTCCAAAAGATGTTAAAGGATATTACTTGTGTAACCCTATCTGGCACTTGGCGTTAAGGGGAGAAAAGGGACCTATGACAATGTATTGTGTATTAGTGGTGTATCCATATTAAACTGACGTATGGAATATATAGAGATTATAAAACAAGTGGGTGTTGAATATGGAAAATATTCCGAGATATTTTTAAACATTTTGATTTATTCACGAGCAGGAATATTTTCCATGTTCAAAATCCACAAGTTTTGTGATCTATTTATTACACTGACACAGGACGGGAAAACAGGGTGATCCATGAAGATAAATTGAGCAAATGATGCCGTATGTAGGTTACACAACACCAAATGTTTTCCCATAGACTTCTATAGTAGCCTTATATTTTTTTAAAAATAATCCAGGCTATCAACAGCCATTCCATGTGCACATGGGTACACTCTGGCCTTTAAACTACCATAAAAACACACTATCTGGCCAACTTGTCCGGCTCGTTTTGCGAGCACAGGAAGCGGAACACATCAACCCCAGATCCGCACCAAATGTCACCTACTGGAAAATATCTGTACACACAATAAGCATAAGTCATGGTGATGGAAATCACAGCACTGAATACTTAAAATTGTGGTCAGTTTTAATTACTGGTTGGATATGCTTTTAAAAAACATAAACATCTTACACTATTTCATCCAATCACAGCTGTCACATGTCTTTATCTCTTCATTTGTTTACATACGCATCTCGCTCAGTGAGCAAGCCATTCTCATTTAGTGTAGTATAACCTGTAGGAAAATTTAGAAACATTTGCCCTAGGCAAATCTGTGACTTATGTACTGTATATACATGCAACTTCTCAGAAAAAATATATAACTGCATGAAGCTTCAATACTTTTTCCTGTCCAACATATCTATATGGCACAAGAATATATGGATTTGCTGCACTGACAGAGATGTAAGAGTTATATCATGTCTATTTCACCAAAGCTATACAAAATGCACTTCTGCATTAATAGAGAAAGTTTTAAATCATACATATACCATGGAGTTTACTCTTATTTCACAAAAAGGGGGGGCAATGGGTTAATTCCATGCATGACTGGGACTGCCTTGATCATATCAATCCAAACTATATTTTGAACGACAAAAATCATTGAATTCAGGCCAGAAATTGACAGGTTTAACATTAAGCAGCTTTAACATCCTGACATATGTAAGGCTGGATGATGAACTTTGCCAGAATGTAATAAGTGAGGGGTTGGATTATGCCTAGCAGTCTGAAACACTGACCACAGTACCCTGTCAGCCTGTTAGTCGATCATCAAGGCAAATGACCCTTTCAACAGATGAAATCACTTTTAGACCACAGCATGATAAGAACTTACATTTGAATCTATTGATTCATCAAGCTAAGACTTTGAAATACTTCCAGAAATTCAAAACTATTGACTGTGTATTGTTTTGAGGCTGTTACACTTGCCAATTTCATGTATAAGCCAGTTCAGAGGGAACAAAGTGAAAAATCCACATAACTTTGGAAATTTATTGGTTACCCTGCCCTAAACTGAATATTTTTAATTACAATTAACAGTATTTGACAATATCAGCTAAAAAACAGAGCTTCTCTGCAGTAATTTATGGGTTACTGTTAGAGAAAGACACAATGTATTTGGGTAAACAGGGAGATAATTTTAAGATATCTAACACTCTCATGTCAATAAAATGTGAATTCAGACCCATAATATTACATTCCACAAGGGTCAGTTGTTATTATTTACATCTAAGCAGCTTATGGGATTGATGTACAGCCCTTATTTCATGTCTGGGAAGCTGAAATACTACACACTGAGGCATTAAGGGGACACTGTCAGAAATTTCTAATGTATGAGGATGACCGAGTGATGGAATTTGGTAGTGAAACATTTTGGTGCCTTAACTGACTGGGACACTTAAATGTACTATATGTACCTACATGTCCAAGTACTGCAACTTCTACAAGGCGTGAAGCATATCGAAGCAAAGGGAGTATGCTTGATTAGACACTGCCAACAACAGACTTCGGGCCGGCATGTCGAAATACCACATTGGATGTGAAGGCTTCTTTTCTGCTGTATTTGTGAAGATACACCTCCCATTCACCAACAGGCATTCTACAAGCTGAAAATAGTGTTGAGATTACATTAAATGTCAAATCATAAAATCTATAACAGCAATGAGACAGTTGTTAATAAAACAGAAATTCATTTTGAAAGTCCTATGGGTGAAAAAAGGGGTATATTTTTAAAAAAGGAAAAGAAAATTAGGTCGCTGCATATTCAAAAGGGGACAGGCAGAAAGAATTGATCATATGCTACACTGTTTGCATTTAAAACAAGGGTTTGTGACATGTTCTGCTGTCAGCAGTGAACAAATTTCATGATAGCACTGAATACTTAAACAAAACGAAAGGGAGATAACTCTGTCACGACTACTTTATAGATGAAAATAAAGAATTAAAAATATTCAATTGAAAAATAATACCAATCCCCAAGACACAGAAATTGAATTTTAATTATCCACGAACCTAATCTTTTTTTGTTTGGTTGACATTATTGGTCAAAAACTGGTTGAATGGGGTTATAATGTTAATTTGAAATATCGAGGTGGCAACAGAAAGTTCGGCATTTTGACGTCACTATCGCTGAATAACCTAGTTTGGTGCACAACACTCGTTGGATAACTTTCAACTGGTTACACAACACCTGTTTCAAATAACTGAAATTATCTCATAAAGATTTTCAATACATGTGTGTAATAAGGACTAGAACAAACTTCATGTTGAAAAATGCCCTTACATCTGGAAATCTGATACCTTGTTATTTATTTCAGTGCTTTGCTGGAAATTGCAATAACCGTGTTCTGTCTGAAGATTGTGCGTTACTGTATGTACATGTGGCTGCCTATGTATCTCCTTCAACATGTAAGTAGAGACAACTATGATATAGAAGTTGTTCTTCAGGGATGTAAAATAGAACTGTACTTCATCTCATATATACATATCCACTAGATCTCAAAATCCCATTCTCTTGGAAATTCTGTATTAAAGGACTACTATATGTAGTATATATTTCGATCTCCTTGAGCAGGTGGGGGTGTGGAAATGGGTATCTTTAGCAATGAGCTTACTGACTGAATAAAGAAAATCAAACATAATCAATTAAATTTAACATAATGTCAACTTGGATGGCCATAATTATATTGGCTTTGATGACATATCTTTAATCCCTAAGGTTCACAGTGCAAATTATGTGCATCCACATTCATATTTTGTGTACAGGAAGCAATATAAATAGTCATTCTCTTCATGTTGTAAGAAGCTTGTGAAATGATAATATAAGAAATGCTAGTTTTTGTATTCATGTCTTACCTGATAATTCATCTCAGTTTAGTAATTGACTTCCGTTGGTAAATGCGCATCGCAAAATACAGGATGTACCAGATTCGTTCACTTTGATTTTAAGTTATCCATCCCTGGCTGTTACTTGTTTACTTGATCTTGGTTTCAAGTTTCTTGTTAGTCATAAAAAGACACTGAAACTACTTCAACTTGTTTTTATTTCATATAAACTATACATTCATTTGGGAAATGACTTCAAATAAGACAATTCAAGGAGAGAAAAAACTATTGCAATAGCATTGCAATAGTTGGTTGCAATAAACTATCGCTATCGCAATAGTTTTCCCCCACAATAGTCACCCCTAATTATTATCATTCATGAAATATTGTTTATGATCAGTCTCCTCTCAGGTTTTGTCAGGCTTACCTTATTTGCTGTTGTGCATTTTTCTCAGCAAAGCTAGTGAGTTTAGATCTGTTATAGATCATTTACAAAGTTAGTGAATTTAGACCTGTATTTCAGTTAAAATATTCTCAAAGTCTGGCTGGTGTGTGCTCAACAACATTTGAAGTCGGTGGAGTACTAGGAAGTGCCCTTTTAGGACTTGTACTGGACAGGTAAGCTCCCTTACTCAGAACCAATAGTCAACCAATTTGGGATGTATGATGATTTTCTCATTGCTTTCTGACCAATATTCACAGGGCAAGTTTCATTAACCAGGGATGGCAACAGGAAAATCAATCTTCAGCTGAACACTTAATATTATGTCATTAATTGGGGGGTTGAGGGGGATTCAACAGACTTAGACGAGTCACAGAATTGATCAATTTGAAACAAAATCGTCGGAGATCCCTGATTAACATTTCAGTCACCAAATTTGTTTAGTTTGGGATGATGAGATAGTCATGAAAGTTTGGTTTAATAAACACCTTTATGCTTTCAAGTAAAAATTCATACTTGTCACCTATTATTGCATTGTGTTGTTGCGTTGTAGGTATTTTCCTGGGCGTTCTCTACACGGCACATGGCTGTCCATTCTTCTGTCTACAGTGTCGCTGATTCTCTTCATATATACAAGCTCAATGGGGAAAGTTGTAAACTCAGTGTTTATGTTCCTTGCAGGAGCATTCAATGCTGGGCCAGACACCATATTAGGTAACATTTGTATGATATTTGCACAGAGATATCTAAACATGGCATGAAAGTACAATTTACAATACAATTCAAAGTCTCAGAATTTGTAAAAGGATGGTTGGTGTTTTGATAGGTGGCAGTATTTTTGAAGTAGGTAAGATATCTTAGAATTTAAAATCCAATATGGCCACAGTTAAGAAAGATATTCAAAAAGCAGTTGTCAGTTTGATATTTTGCATAGAGTTGATTCTTGGAAGTTTGGAAACTTGCCATTCAGTTGATGTGGAGGAGTACAGTTTTGAGGACATGTTCCCAAAACGAAGTGAAATACAATCTGTATACCTTGCATCCAATCAAAAACCTAAACCCCAAAAGTAATTGGACAAGTTATTGCAGATCAATAGGGCAAAATATAGCAAATAACTTGTTCATTGGGCTTATAGCCTATGGATTTTTGTACTATCTGATATTCAGCAGTCGATGTACACATACAATTTTTTTTATATAATCAAGCCATTAATTACATCATTAAAACACACAAACATGTACAAACCCATGCAAACAGCTTCATGCAAACTTTCAATATTTTCTATTATGATGCTTAAAGATATGATTTCAGATTCAGGTTTTGTTTCCACAGCAACCTGACAAAATTCAATAAAAAAAAATAGTTTCATAAAATAATTAATTCAGACAATCACCAAACAACAGCACTTTAACAATCAACTAAGAACATGAGTGAGTGTTGTTTTATGCCACACTCAGCAATATCTGGTCCTCAGCAGTTTTCATAAAGACTCATAAAGAGAAAAATATAGTAGATTCGATTATTACAATAGGGCTTCCAGTCTTAGGCTTGGAGCGGTCAAGGAATGAAGTATGTATGTGCACTCAGTGTTGTTTGATTGTATGTTTTACATTTCAGGAGGTGCCATACCACTGGAGTTGGGAGAGAGGGATGATCGTAAAGCAGGGGCAGCTACAGTTGGTCTTGTCAACGGTATTTTACATTCAAATATAATTCAGTGTATGATAGGCAATTGAACAACATTGTTTGGATAAGCATTGAGATAATAGACCATCACAGTCCATTACAACAGTATATGAGGGCCGGTGGAGTAGTCTAGTGGTTAAAGCATTCGCTCGTCCAATGAAGAACCAGGTTCGATTCCCCACATGGGTACAATGTGTGAAGCCCATTTCTGGTGTTCCCCGCCGTGATATTGCTGAAATATTGCTAAAAGTGGCGTAAAACTAAACTCACTCACTCACTCAACAGTATGTGATGTACTCCAGCAAGTATATAGCTTCTGTTATAATGGGACCTTTTCACTTCATTACAGTTTTGAAGGCATGCCAGCCTTGCTGTTAATTTCTCTTATGTTTCCTATTGTTTGTGATTGTTATCTAGGTTTCGGGAGTGTTGGAACCTGCATAGAAGGACCAGTGATAGGGCTGATATCCAGTAGGTATGGCTGGGCCGGGATGTTCTACCTAATGATTGGTCTGTCTGCTGTAGGCGTAGCTGCCAATTTCCGTGCTGCTCGAATCTATCACAGAGGCCAAGACACAGCATCTGCACTTCAAACTGTTTGACAGGAATTATTTTTCTCAAAAGAATTATTTTTATTTTTACAGAGAACTTTTAGTGTACATAGAGACAGAATAACATGTTCATATTAAAGGCATGAACTTACATACAGTTGTTATTGTTACTGCCACTCTGTTATTGCATTAAAATGAGCTTTGATCAAATTCCTTAGTGTAAACCCACTTGTTATTGGGAGATTTTTATTAATATTGATGTACAGTTACTGTTAGCATAACATCGTACCCATGCATCCTTCATTCTCTTCCCACAGAGGTTACTTGTCATATCTTCCTAAGAACCTCTGTTCTTATACGGCCATATTTCCCGCTTCTCATAAAATCCCCTAGCGGCAAAAGATCGCAACACAAATTATTTCCCTTCTTTCTATCCAATCAGAACACGTGTTACATCGACTTAGATTCAACTTGACTAACACAAACAAATGTGGGGCCACAAATATCCCTCCTCTGCCGGGGAATTGATGTGACAAACAAGGCATTTAATGGCTAGTTGTCCGTTGTCAACGAGGGTAATAAGAGATGCCATTGATCCGCCATTACATGACTGAGTCCTGTCTAGAAGAAACGTTTGCGCATCATGCAGGGTAAGAGGTTTAGTTTTCTCGAAGCATACAGAAATTACCGAGAACTTGCGAATGATCACTTTTGAAACAGCGTCGCTGATTGCACAACTAAATCTGATTGCAACCAATCACGAATCCTGAACACTCGCACCATGAAAGGGCCGTATTAGAACAGAGGTTCGCAGGAAGGTATGACAAGTAACCCCTGTGGGAAGAGAATGTGCATCCTTGTGTTTTGCTGTTTAAAACAGTAGTTTATACCTTGAATAGGTAGCAGTATATAGACATCATAGTACAGAATAGTTTTGCTGCCTAAAGCTGAATCTCAATAATGAGAATGCCCCAACTAAATATGACAGCAGTCCACATGATATATAAGAACTAGGGCTGGCTATCAACTAATCAAATTGATAAATCAACTTATTTCATGTCAGTGTTGTGTGGTGGCACATTTACACATGGATTACTAGCAAACACAGCTTCCTGAATTTCATTTAAAAGTGGTCCATAAATATAGACCTAACTTTGTGTATTGTGGGTGTAAATTTAAACTTTATTTCATCACAATGGTTTACACGAGATGTGATTGATTATACAGTTTTCAACAATAATCATTAATTATTCTTCACATCAACAATATTTCTGATTTTCTTTTTTTTTAGCCTGTCCAATTAAGAACACAATGATAATACACTTTTGACTATTTTTATTTTACTATTGTAGATTTACTGGAAAACATATTCTGACAAATGTGTTCAGATTATAATTGTACTTTGTTTACTCTCAGATGTTCTCAATGATTCAATTAAACAGCATCAACAGTTTGAAAATGAGATTCTTTGACATCAGTTGTGTGATCAATAGACATTCTAGACAAGCAATCAGGCATTGTCAGTACAGTCATCTTTTTGAGACAATGTGTCTAATTATATTGATAATTCAAGAGATATTGTATGGATATTGTATCAGTGCTCCACTGAGAACATGCATATGAGTTATGTCCTTTTGGACAGCTATTTCCAAATAAAACACAGAATGCCCAATAACTGGACAGGGCTGAATGAGTGTCTATAATAAATATTCTCTATGTTTTATTTTGCACAAATTGGCCTTGATTTCAATGTTGAAGTAAGCATGTTTTTAGAATTTATCATCTTTATGTGTGGGGTTTTTTGGTTTTGTTTGTTTGGGTTGTTTTTTTCACTTTGAACTTGGTGAAAAGTAGGTTCATATCTGTTAAACATGAAATAAGGTTGGTTTGGGTTAAGTTCTACTTAAAAGAGACCATGCAAAATGTTTCCATAATGTTTCTATTTCAGCTTTGAGGTTTTTGATTGGGACAACTGCTCTATTAGAGATAGAATCTGCTTTTGAATTCTGATGGAATTATGCATTTTATCATACCGGTACAATTCATGTTTGCATTTGTGAAAATGAAAGATTTCCATCCTAATCTCAAAGTACTGAAGCTTGAAAATAATGAAAGTCTTGTATCTTCCACTGTCAGGTGCTATGGAGTGACATGATATCATATTTTTTTATCCCCCGCCACACGTTTAGCGCGAAGCGGGGAATATAGTATTTGGTTCCGTACGTACAAATTGGAATATTTTAAGAACCGTTGGCTGGATTCTTATATTTGGTACCTAGGCTCATCAAAGTAAAAGAAAGGTCCCAGTCAGGTTTGGTGACCTTGACCTTCATTTTAAGGTCACAATTAAGGGCACTTTAACGTTTTACCCTTTTCAGCAAGATATCTCAAGAACCGTTCGCTGGATTTTCTTCATATTCAAAACCAAGCTTTATCTAGAGAAGGCGCAGCGCCCAGTCGATTAGGGTGACCTTCACTTAATTTTCAAGCTCATGGCAACACTTTAAAGATTTCAGTATGATAACCTGCATGTTAAGCTTGTCAGCGAGATACCTCAAGAACCATTCACTGGACTTTCTTCATAGTTGACACCAAGCTTCATCTAGGGAATGTGCAAGGTCCAGTCTATTTTGGTGACCTTCTCATAATTTTCATTGTATGTGTATTTGTTATCAATTTGGTAATGCTCATTGCGTAGTTTGATGTGATCTGACACCTTCTCTATAAATTGTAGATCACACTCAATCATGCATAAGAATTAAGAAGTAACCTTTTGGAAAGAAATGTGTGATCATGGCTAGAGTACGGAGGAAATCAGAACGAACATTAGTTAACACTTGTACCATGACATTGTATCAACATCACGTAAGGTCTGATTAGGGGTGAAAAGGTATGCACTTACAACGGTATGGTACGTATTGGGGTACAAGGGCTTCGGTTCGGTCTGTTTCGATTTGGTATATGAGATAGCATCATAATGCAGAAAATTGACAAGAGCCAAACCTTACATTGTTTTATAACATGGAAAAGAATTACCATAATCTTTGTTATTTTGAATGGACAAAACTGTCATTTTATGACCTCAAATGCCGATCTTTTTTATTGCATTACGGTATACTGAACCGAAGGCAAAATACTGCAGTTCTACTAATACCACGATACTGTTTCACCCCTAAGTCTGATATCATATGATCTCTCTATTTCATCTTTGGACCTTTGTATATTCGCACCTCAAAGTATAGACTTTGTCACTGGCCTCACTTCTGAGTGCATGGCACTTAGTACTAAATAATTCATGCGAGGTATGTTATTGTATTTACAAGACAAATGCTGAGAGTCCTTACTATGTGCGTTCCTAGGTACTTAGCAGAATGAAAGAATAGAAAAAATATTCAAAGAAATATTGTGTGTGTGTGTGTGTGTATGTGTGTGTGTGTGTGTGCCTGTGAATGTGCATGAAGGTGTCCGTAGGTCCCAGTACAAGTCTCCCACACCAATTCAACCTGGTTAGGATAGGTTCAAGTGGTGTTCATTGCTGTTCATAACAATTAGTGTTGGAAATTGGATGAAATATCACAATTGATGATTGCTTCATTACCAACAAACAATCATCGAAAAAAATTTTGGTTAGCGTCTTGTTTCAGATTTTCCCTTCCAGGTTGTTATTGCAGATATGTATAACATGGTGCAACTTGCTACTTTGAAGTGATGACTAATATTTCATGAACATTAACTTCCTGGAGTCTTCAAGAAATATTTAGTCATAATTTTTCAGTTAGTGAAGTGAGTTTTCTGAGAATTAAACAAGTTTTCAGGCCCTGACAACTTCGAAGATATGTTACATTGTCAAGTGTTTCAAAGACTGAAACAGTAGTTCCAAAATCGTTTGTGTTCGATTATGAGAAAATGTGATCGATTGTTTGGTCGTTAGGTCACTGCGACCAATCTTCGATTTTTTCAATTAATCGGAACACCACTAATAACAATACCCCTCAGTGTTCAAGAATAGTCACTAAAGGTCTTCCACAAAATGGATTACAAAGCCATCATGATTTTCAACAGTAATCCTACCCTTACAAACGTTCATTGCACAACTACATGTGTAATTAATACAGATATATTTGATTGTATGTATGTCAGACTTCATGTACTTTGTGTGTTTGATACAAAGAGAGTGTATTGATGATTATTCTGAGTGGTCAAAGCACATTGATGGTGTCAGTGATTGTGATTGGTATAACATCAGAGTGTGTTTGGGCAGTTGGGTAGCCTAGTGGCTAAAGCTTGGCTCGTCACGCCGAAGACCCGGGTTCGAATCCCCACATGGGTACAATGTGTTAAGCCCATTTCTGGTGTTCCCTGCCGTGATGTTGCTGAAATATTGCTAAAAGCGGTGTAAAACCAAAGTCAGTCAGTCAGTCAGTCAGTCAGTCAGAGTGTGTTTATCATTTGTGTGTATCTTTACATGCATACACTATTATGTCTTGTTTTCCTTTTCAGTTAATGAGATTTTGTGGTATCCACAGTGGGTTTTATTGTAAAATTGATTTCAGCTGCACTGACAGAGATGATCAGTTTGCAAATGTCCTTGAAGGGTTTATTTCCTCAGATTTACATATCACTATTGAATTAAGTGCATTCATAAGCATATTTTTTTATGACTCATCATTGAATTAAATTCATCGAGGGTTAATGTGTTTTGTGTTCTTTTAGTTTATTGTATTTGCATTACAGTCAGCTTTAGATGTTTTCTGATTTTGTGGAGACAAGGGTTAGAGTATGCAAAAGCACCACAATGTCATAAGGCATGGCTGATATTGTAATTGTAGACACATGTAGAGGTTCATTTCTTATGTTGTCAGCCACTGGTTTGTTTTGTCATGATATTGTTATTTGATACTATAGCTGTAATATTGCTGACTCCTGTGTCAGATAACAGTCTCTCCTGCTATCATTGAAAGAATCTCCGTAATGGCAGAATTGTAAGGAGCCATTTCAAATGTTTTTGCTGAAATTTCTATTACTAATATGATAAAAGTCAATCCACATTACACAGATATAAAATACACATTAAAAGTTATAACTTTCTACTCTCACAACTGATGATATCACTCTGTTGTAATAGATGAAACTTATCTTCCAACATAAGCTAATGTACTTTAAAAATTAACACTGTTAAGTTTAAAAAATATAAAGACATAATAATGATCATAATGAAAGGATGAACAAAAAATTTCAAACATACTTAAAAGCATAATATTTCATAATGAATTGAATCTGTGCATAGAGAACCACCTACTTCAATATTAGTATTCGTGAGGTGAGGTGAGGTGAAATTGGGGTGAATGACGTGCTTGAGAATATTTCGCTCATATGACCACGTGCATGCGTGTGTATGTGTGCGGCTGCTTGTACTAGCCCAGACTGAAGTTGGTTTTATAGTGCTAGCCCACTGAGATACCATGCCGCAGTGAAGCATGAATACCCCACTCAGACACATTATACTGACTCCGAGCCGACCAGTCCTTGTTGTACCCATTAATGCCGAGCGCCAGACAGGGACCAACAAGTACCATATTTTAACGTCTTTTGATATGACGCGGTCGGGGATCGAACCCGCTAACTTTCGCTCTCTGGGCGGACGCTCTAACCACTACACCACGGAGGCGGTCCATTAGTATTGGTGAGAGTGCACAATAAATTCTGTAAGTCATTTCTCAAAGTGAATAAGTACACAAACAGCAACATGGTTCTGGGAGAGTATGGCGAGACTGGCAGAGACTGCCTGCAATATCTGTTATAGCTTCAGAGCAGTCGACGGTTTCAGCTACAACATCACAGACTTCCTCCGCTAATCTTATAATATGATTAAAACTCTTGATGATATGGTAAAACTAAATGGGCATCTCATGTAAGACGATTGTTGATTACTTGGATTACTGTGGCTGTTTCAAGATATTAGCTGTAGCTCGTAATTTATGGTAATATTCGAACAGAGATTTTATGACTGCTTCATATTTGTCAGTATACATCTGTATTTAATGTTGAACCCAATCTTACCTGTGAACTTCTCAATTATCAGAAAAATGTTATAAGCTTGGTTCAGTACAATGACTTCAGCCTTGCAGTTGAATGTGGCTGCCATACAAATACCCATATAAAGTAGATGCCAATTTATATTCTGCTATGCAATGAGTTGGGACTATATTGACCATGAACTATATATCCTGTTCATATCCTGTATAATTGCAAACCTGCATTCCAAATTATAACCCACCAACAACTGAAATCTTAATAAGACTGGTGTCATGTGACAATATCCATAATATCAAAGGTGGTGAGTAAGTTCCTATTACAAGTTTTAAACATATTGAATACTTCATCTTTCCAAACAAAACTTGGTATAATCTACAGATTTTATTCAGCATCTGCATATTGATAGCCTTTCCAAATGTTTGTATTATGATCCAAGGGAATGGATTACAGAATAACCTCTGAAAATTGTCATATCAATACTAATAGCTAAGATTTGATATATCTTGTGGGCTTAAAGGGTCCATTATCTTACATCATCCTGTCACATTATCTTGATAATACAGATTATTTTCATTGATTAAATTGTGGTTCTATCATGATAAATGTCTGAGGCAGCAGCGCTACCATATCTTGGTTTATGTGTGAGCTAAGGCTTCTCTTATTACTAAGCATGGTACGCCCAAGCATAAAAATGTCTGTCGCCATGCATAAATTCAAAAGTGTTGATTCATTGTAATTTATCTAAAAATAATGAGGATATAATACAGTGAAAATGCAGAATGAATTACCAACTGCATTTACATTTTTACAAAGCAGTTATAATCGTCCATATATGTTATAATCGTCCATATATTATTCGTTACACTACTATACTGTAGAGGAGTTAGTTACTGAACTAAGTATATCAGTCTAAGTGAACTTAGCCTCAGTATTATTCGTTACACTACTATACTGAGTAGAGGAGTGTAACGAATAGTACTGAGACTAAGTTTACTTAGACTGGTATTGTATCAATTTGACTAAAATATTAACAGAGCGAAACAAGGCATGTATACAGTTTCATAGCAATTAGAACATAGGATCCAACACAGGCTGAGAAATAGTCTGAAGTAAGATAGAGTTTTATATCAACATACACATAGCATAGCTGTACATATATAGCAGTGCTAAATTGAGAAATGTATTGACACATTGGCGCAAATCTTCATAACACTCGGGACCGCGTCATACCAAAAGACGTTAAAATATGGTACTTGTTGGTCCCTGCCTGGCGCTCGGCATTAATGGGTACAACAAGGACTGGTCGGCTCGGAGTCAGTATAATGTGTCTGAGTGGGGTATTCATGCATCACTGCGGCATGGTATCTCAGTGGGCTGGCACTATAAAACCAGCTTCAAGTCTGGGCTAGTACAAGCAGCCGCACATATACATACACACGCATGCACGTGGTCATATGAGCGAAATATTCTCAAGCACGACGTTAAACCCAAATTCTCATCACCTCACCTCATAACACTCGGTACAAGAGAAGTGAGTTTAGTTTTACACCACACTCAGCAATCTGGTGGCGTTCTTTAAATAATAGAGTCTGGACCAGACAATCCAGTGATCAACAGCATAAGCATCGATCTACTCAGCTGGGATACGATGACAACCAAGTCAGCGAGTCTGACCACCCGATCCCGTTAGTCGCTCTTACGACAAGCATGGGTTACTGAAGATCAGTTCTAACCCGGATCTTCTCGGGTGCTGTACAGGAGGAAGAACAGAGCCTTCCCAGCACTTACATTACAGTTTGTTATTCATAGCACTTTCTGTTAATAGCCATTGATTAAACGTAAGACATGGATAAAATTTCAAAAGTCCGTTTGAAATTATACGAGCTAACCACTACCCGACTATATTTTAAATTTTCATCTTCATAAACTCATTGCTGGGATTATCCATGAAACATTTAAGCGGCATAATCTGGGTAGTCTCTGCAACAACAGTAAATGTTGGCACATTGTTGTGACAGTCAGATGTCATGCAGAGTCAAACATTAGTGTTTCATGTTATTCGACATGTCATGTGCTTTTGAATGCACGCTTCATTTTCACCAGCGTGGTCATTTAATACTTTCAGGACAAAAGTTGACCCTGCACCTCACACACACACACACAGACCGTGACACAAATGGCGTTGACATGAAACCGAAATGGCTGAGAAAGAGCTGAAATCACGATTTCAGTATGGCTGTCATTACAACGACGTTTAATATGAAATTCCTATAATGTACTGTGTTCAAAACGCCAGAAAAAGAGCTTTCTGTGTAGAGGGTCACCACGAACGGAGCGGTAGACTGTCAGTGCGTTACTATACATACACTTTAACAGGGGCGTAGCTACCATTATGAAAAAAGCCCGGGCTTACACGTGATTGTTGCTAAAAAGGTTGGGCAAGACCTCAATACTATCTAAATATAAAGTTTTGAAACCTACCGAGCTTACACGAAAAAAATTGGTTCGCTTCGCGCCTGTTGAAGTTCAAATGACTCGGAACTTGGTCAAGATAATGATACGCCTCTCAACCAATGAATGCTATCTTGCATGCATGTAAGCCAGTTAACACAGACATTTGAATACATCTATATCAAGAAAACATTTATCACGTTTCTAGGTCTATAACAACCATAACATCATTTTGTGAAGAGAGCACGTGCTCTTTGAGGTCATATTGTGGGACGTGATATATGGAGTGGAGTATATATCGAGTCATTGGAATTCGGTCTCATTGTCTTTGCACTAATTATTGTGCAAATTGTTCTGAAAAATGAGAATGAATAGGGTTATATACCTCCAGTACAGATCTTTACGTGCCTACCAATGACTTAACGTAGAAGTTCAGGCTTCCAGACGACCTCAGCTGACACTACAACTGCCTTTCTACGGTAACTGGGGTATCATTGGGTGTGGACAGCACCCGCAACTCATTCTTACACTTCACCATGAATGCGGAAGGTTATACTTTCCCCACTACTCGGAACATTCTGATCAGCAAAATACACCCCCTATATCTACTGACCACATTCTTCACAGGGAAAGTTCAGCATATCATGGCTTTCTCGGAATGGAGCCCACGTGACCACGGACAGTTGTAGTGTGTAACCCATGTCCAGACACCTCGGTCGTCTAAGTATAACTTACTTGAGTCACAGGTCATGTTAACACGTAAAGTTAGTCATGGTGACCGTATCGAACATATATGAGTTAAGGTAGTTCAACATTTACACCCGCAAAACCCATTCTACTGCGACAAGGAAGTACGCCTGGAGTGATACATGATCCGGATGAAAAAGGTCGAATTTACAAAGTGTTTCACTTTTAACCAACTGTTGTTTGGATCCAACTTTGTGTCCTGTACAGACCTCTCTGTGGGTAATTGTCTGTGCAAAGTTAAGAGTGAGCGAGTATTATTTTACGCCGCTTTTAACAGTATTCCAGCAGTATCACGGTGAGGGACACCAGAAATGTGATTCACTCATTACCCCATGTGGGGAATCGAACCCAGGTCTTCGGGTTGACGAGCGAACGCTTTAACCAATAGACTACCCTACCGACCTCGTGTGTGGTTAAAAAGGGAGTCTACTTACAGTGCTCATTGTAGTCCTATTTCAGAGGCCGTTTGGGTTTTCGTCTACAACTAATTGTCGTAAACGGTATAAATAGGAGATAAACTGTACTATTTCGAACTTTGATGTATTATCCAGATATAATTGCCGGTTATGTGACGAACAGGTCTCAGTTATGCCACGAAATGCAATAAACTAAGTAAAGGAAATCTGTTTCTTGTATGTTTTAATTCATTTGCAAATTCAGTTACTGCATAGAATCTGCTTGGTATTAATTTTGCAAAAACACTCAGGAACTCAGCAAGGGAAAGGTTGTTATCGTAGCAAATATGACGCAAGTATTTGATATCAGACAACCCTTTACTATAAAGAGAAACGTGTACAGCTATATTGATTCTAGCATTTTAAACGTATCGTCTTCCATGCTAATTGTTTTCGTATCCTGTTTCGTGAACTTGGTCAAGGTATAAGCAATGTGTATATGTATGATACTGACCCATGTGTGTATTATACATGAATGCAATGTGGTTACTTAGAAGTCACGGTCGTCCGACCCCTCTCCCGCACTTGCTATCCCTCGACGGACCAAGCGTTGAAACGGGATGAATTCGACAAAGACACGAACATAGTATACCTACCTACCTACCTTTCCCGTTACCTCTGACATAATCCATGTCGGATACAAAAGCTTCCTAACCTCCCAGTCTTTGCCATCTGTCGCCTATACACAAATGTTACATTTCTTTTGTCCTGTTGTTTATTTTACGTCATATTTTATACTGCGATAGAGTACAACATCCTATTGACGACCAGTCATTTGTCAGCGTTATAAACACTTGTCAGTACAGGGTACATTGAGCATTTGAGACAATGTAGTGGTTTTGAATTTGAATATTGATAGTATCTGATAAATACTCCATGTTATAAAGTTATATTGCATTTTTGTTAAATGTTTTAACATTAAATATCATCATGTTTTCCCTTATAATTGCCGAGTCAATGCCGAGAATGTTCAGTCATATCCTAATACTCATTCTTACGACAATAGTGTATAACGTTTCTACAGAGACAATACCTGTATTCAGATGACTCATACATTTTGGAATGTTGGAAGTTACTTATATTCCATAATGTTACTGTTGATTCTCTTCAATATTATTCTTATCCGCGTTTCAATGTATACTCTCAGTCCATCACATATTTATCTGTTGTTCGTTTTAGTGTTTTATATTGCAAAGCATTTACTGAGTGCTGTAAGTTTATATACTATTATACAGCTACAGAAACAGTCCATGGTTTATGCGCCATTTTATTCGTACTTATTAATGCCCTGTTGCATAGGTACCTGAAGAGAGTAATTCTACTCAAGTTATCATGCTGCGCGCATGCATCAGTCAAGAATGCTGTTACTGTCAGCTGTGAATTGTACGGGGCGTTGAAGTTTACCTTGGTTAAAAGCGTCCTCGTTTCCGAAGACCCGGATATCGAATCCCAAATCCATATTGTACGGGCCCATTTCTGGGTCCCCATTGTAACGTGATGTTGCTGGAATATTGCAAAAGCGGCGTAAACCCAAACTCACTCAGTCAGAGTCCTACGGTACACATCCAGGCGTTTTTCAGCTGCTTACGCTCATGGCGAGATACAGTTGACGAAGAATCGTTTTTCACATAGGAAAGTAAAATTTTCACAAAACGTAATAAATGGTTCTTAACGCAGTAAATGTTGCTTGGTATGAAATTAATTAACAAGTGTGAAATTGAGGTATTACGACATATTTTGAAGTAGAAATATTTGAGAAGCCCAAAGTTGTTAACGTGTGACGCGGCATGAAACATGGTTACTACCATCGTGTTACAATTGCCCCCATGTAATTTCCCTTGTGTTATGATAATGAAGCAAATTATGATGAAGGTTTTATGTTAGTTCTTTACTAGTTTTATCACAATAGAAAATGTTCAGTGTTATGTTGATAGTATCAGTCCTCGGGTGACACACATTTAGTGACACATTTTAAATGTCGATGGTGATAAAGGTTTAATGTTAATCCATTTCCACCTCAATTGATCAAGATAACATCTTTCCACATTTTATTTTGATTTTATTTTGAAAATAAACAGATTGTTACATTTGAACCTTCTTTGTTACAATTGCCCCATCCGCCTGTTACAATTACCCCGTGCTAGGGGTCAATTGTAACACTTGCAGTCATTGCATTTTATACATAATAACTTTGTAACGACATGATAGTGAACCTTTAAATGACACTGAGGTTTAAAACCAAGATGCCAATGTACTAGTTAGTACCGATTAACTTTGTGAACGGTCGAGTAGTATCGAATTACAAGAAGTTAAGTAAAAAGTGTTACAATTGACCCCGGTCTCCCCTACCATTAAAGGTCACATGCAACGTAAAACACAACTTTGCAGATTCTGATACCTTTCGGTATGGAATTACCGAAACAAATCGTCAAAAATGCAAATTCAACTTATAAAGTTGAAAAATAACGCGATGAAAAAAACCGCGCGAAATCGGAGTTCAAGCGTTTCACTAATTTTCCCCCGACTTTTCGGGGGAAAACTGGTTTCAACAGCTGGGCTGCGCTCATAGCACGTGCGCAGTGAAATAGCTTCGCGCAGCTTGGAAGCGGGTTGTCCGGTGAATACTCGGTGAAGCATTTGGTGTGAGCTATTTTTCTAATGTTTTGTTGATATCTCACAGGCGCGAGCTTTTTATATGTTATGGCAGTAAATTAACTGTTTATATAATTTCATTTGTCTATTTCACCACACGTCCTTCTTACCGAGTCACTTTCTCAGTTCGATACTTAAAATGTCATTATTTAGCGTTGACAGAATTTCTAACTGTGATATAGATATGTCGTTGTCACAGACAAAAGCTCAATGTCTGTTTTATTGACGCCTGTGTGTCTGCCTGCCTGTCTGCCAATGACAATATTCAATACACAGCTGCTATCACTGACCACATGCAATTTGAATTTAACACCAATCAGGCTATACACCATAAACAAAATGCATTGATTTATGGCCCGAGTTCGGTCTCTGTCACATTATGTAATTACACAGACAGGCAGGTGTGATACTTGAACACATGACATGTTATGATGTCTGTTGTATATGTTATACACAAAAAATGAGCATGTATATACAAAACCCAACATCTCTATATATACACACACAATGAGCCGTGAGGGCATCTGCAAATGAACCAGCCGCTCTGACTGGGTTCGGTATCCCGGCTGCTTCGTTTCTTGGGAAGTAAACCCAAGTACACAATATTGCACTTTTGATTTGCGACTGTACGCTTATAATTTTGTTTATATGTTTTTTTCATAACCAGCAATGTATATTATATGTCATGAATAAGTGATAATTGTGTTATAATTATGTTTAATTTTTTGGTTGCATGTGACCTTTAACTAAGTTGGTCGTGGTTTAACACTTTGTTAGAGTGTTGTAGATTAATGACCGGACCCCACTGAGACGGGAGAACAGCAAGCTTATTAAAATTAACGTATTAAATAATTTATACGGTATTTCATTGCATGCAGGTTACAGTTATAACAGAATATAATTATCTATCCGACTGATACAGCTACTGCTGTTACAAAGTATCTGTCTAATATATCAGTTCCCTTTTAGCAACATATGTTCACTGTTCTGTAACACCAACAGGAGTTCAACGTTATCGTGACAGGAGAAACCAAGGAAGGACTCAATACAACGTACCCACGTGTGGCGTGGCGTGGCGTGGCGTGGCGTCGTCGTGGCGTGTCGTGTAGTGCAGTGGTAGTATCATACTATCAGCAGCAGTAGTGATGCGAACTTCAACAAATAGCATTACACTATTGAACACTGTAGTGCATGTTACAACTTACAATTTCCATAAAATTTTGATGTTCCATACAACTGAATAAATTCACCAGTGTTTGGTCTGGTTAAATCCATTTTGGGACTGGTAACAAATTTAAGCCAGCCCGATTTGGTAAAAATTTTGCGTTCCATACAACTGAATAAATTCACCACGCACGCTGGTTAAATCGCTTTGGGCCTGAAAGTTTATTTTGGCGGGGGTGCGCATCCACACCCCAAACCCCTTTTTGTCCTGAAAGTTTATGAAGTGTACACCCCCCTTTTTCATAGTGCGCACCCCACCTTTCTCAAAACCTGTATTCGCCCCTGTCATACACCGCAAAACATCACTTACTACATACACCGTAAAGCATACTATTGAAAGCAGAGTTTAATTATAACTCAAATTCGCTCATTCATTACTACTCTTAATGTTGCAGGCAACTGTGAACGCAAATAACATAGACATGCACTTACCTTCTCGTTCTAACCATTGTTCTTCAGACCTCACAGTCAGGCAGGAAATGTGTTTCTTCGCAAACCCCAATTTCATCTAGATGTTGCACGTAACTCGTACAAAACATTAATAAATGTCATTGCTGATTTTACGACATGATTTATCACGAGTGAGTTAACGTTTGTTTCATTCAATTTGACTCACATAGTTAGACATACACCACTTCTGCTCCCATTCATGGCGTCTGGAAATAACGCGCAACAAAAACTCGTGCAGCGGTAGTGAGCCCTGATTGGTTTAGCTCGTTACCATGACATCACGCGGCAGACGAACACCTGTGTGAAATGTACAACACTTCCAAACTAACATTCAAGGGCATAATTAGAAAAATAATATTTCATGTAGTTGTGCTATGATAATTATGTCGATCATATATGCAGCTTGAACTTGCAGGCAGTGTCTTTGTGAACTCGCCCTATAGCCATGTAATGAAATATTGATATTTCAGTGTTAGTTATGTTTGTAGATATTGTATAGTTAAGTGCATGTTATCATTTGGGATTGTCTTGTACAAGCGACTTAAGCTGGTTTTATAGTGCTATATTGTGAGGATATTAGTTGACAAATACTTTAACCATAAATAATGATATATGTCTCTAAAAGGCGCTCTGTTATTTTGTTTCTAAGAAGCATACAAAATATGACTATTTTCCAATAGAAATGTTTGAAAATAATTCATAATCCATCGTGCATATCCCCATATAGGCTTATGGAGAACTTTCATAATGAATGCCGCGCATCTGAAGTTATTGGACTACATGTACCTGAAAAGCCATGGGTTCCTTCCAGCGAATCGTGTAGTTATATCGTAGATTTTGAAACTCAAATTCTTAGTTCCTACTTCTATTTTCTGTAAATGTAGTCTAATGTAAACGATGATGTCATCAGCTAGTATACTCCCCGCAAAAAGAAAGTGTGCCCATTGAAAAATAAAATATTCATGGAACTGCATCTGTACACAAATGCAGATGTAAACACATCAATTTATGATTAAACAAACAATTTGTTTGTTGACGTCGTTGATTCGGTATGGGCAGGTTCCCCACGTTTTAAAAGCACGTGCATCTCGATATGTGGATGTGAAATGGTGCCAATATGAGCTAAACCTATACTCACTCACTCATTCCGGTGTTGTGCATATCATTTAATCATTGCAAAACAGCAGGCAACACGAATGGTAATTAACTGTATTGAAAAAGGTATAGTCTTCTGGACCTCCTTTCACAAAGCACTAGGTGATAGTAAGTCACCAAGGTAACATTAGTGCAATGTTAAAGAATGGAAGTTAAGGTTAACCTTAGTAAAGGTGAGACCGCCTCCGTGGTGTAGTGGTTAGAGCGTCCGCCCGGAGAGCGGAAGGTCGCGGGTTCGATCCCCGACCGCGTCATACCAAAAGACGTTAAAATATGGTACTTGTTGGTCCCTGCCTGGCGCTCGGCATTAATGGGTACAACAAGGACTGGTCGGCTCGGAGTCAGTATACTGTGTCTGAGTGGGGTATTCATGCTTCACTGCGGCGTGGTATCTCAGTGGGCTAGCACTATAAAACCAGCTTCAGTCTGGGCTAGTACAAGCAGCCGCACATACACATACACACGCATGCACGTCGTCATATGAGCGAAATATTCTTAAGCACGACGTTAAACCCACTTTCACCTCACCTCACCTTAGTAAAGGTTGCTTCCTGAAAGGAGCCCCCTGCATGGTGGAAGTCGCCAAAGGTTGCGGCCGCAAATCACTGTGAACAGTTGCATCCTCTAAGCGTACCAGTAACCAATATTCGTTGGTACGAATCCCGGCTCTCCTGATTCTATGTCTCTGCGTTTGCCAGCACTATACCCAGGTTGCCGGTTCCACAGAACTTTAAAGTTCCAGTCACTCAAGGTTTCCCTCTCACAGTGAGTGAGTTTAGTTTTACGCCGCTTTTAACAATATTCAAGCAATATCACGCCGTGGGGCACCAGAAATGGACTTCATGCATTGTACCCATGTGGAGAATCGAACCCGGGGTGACGAGCGAACGCTTTAACCACCAGGCTACCACACCGACCCTTTCCTTCTCACATTACATTGACACGCTGTAACGACATTGATTTTATTTTGCCGTCTAATTTTGATAATATGCCATGTAAACATCCACTTGTAATCGAAATACTTGACTTGTATAATGGTCTTGCTTCTAGTTAATATGACATTATCCTCTGTTGGGTACCCAGCCATGTTGGAATTTCTGGTAACACAATGGGCAATTCTGCTGCTTAGGCAACACTCAACAAACCTGTGACACCACTTCTCATCCCCTACTCCGATTATAAAATCGTGATTAGATCTTACATCCATGATGTGATACAAAAGAAATGGGACACCCAAGTAGGTATAAATCAATTACATGCAATAAAAGTATCGTTTACACCTACTTGGTTTGTCAGTCCAGATTTTCAAGAGGCCATTATGCGACGATGCCGCACTAGCCATACAAAATATGCTCATGGATATTTAGAAAGGTAAGGAAAGAATCACAGTCAAGCATGTCCTGCTAGTCTATTTTGATTTTACTATCACAAAGGATAACTAAATCAATGCTGTATTCATGAAGTACCTTTTTAATATGTTAGTTTAATCTAATTATTAGTTTTTTAAAAGAAATAAAATTGTTTGAAAGTTTTTATTAATTTGTTTTGCAAGTAGATAAATTCTATGTTATAAATGGTAGGTTAAATTTGCAACCAAGATTGTAAGTGGCTGTATCTTGAAAGGGGGTTAAAGTATTGTAAACTTATTGTCTTCCTGGGAGGTTACGTAAGTTATACGATGGCTAAACCGAAGTACAATCGATCGCCAGCGGCTGAAGGAATGGTGTAAGTTCAGCTAGAGTCCATGCAGTCAGCAAAAGTACTGTTAGTCCCCATGGTCCCTGGTATTGTGATCTACCCTCGCTTGCTGATGGGTAGCCTAGTGGTTAAAGCGTTCGCTCGTCACGCCCAAGACACGGGTTTGATTTCCCGCATGGGGATTTGTGATGTACAATGTGTGAAACCATTTCTGGTGTCCCCCTGATGTTGCTGAAACAATACTAAATGCGGCGTAAAACTAAACTCACTCACTCACTTTAGTGGACGTAGTTCTTTCACTGTCTTCAAAGTACCAGTAGCACGTGCTATTGATAAGCGTGTGATCATGAATTGTTACATAAAAATGTATCAAATAAATAAAAATGTATGTTTGAATATACATTTGTATATCACAAAGAGTGTTCAATCCAACGTCAATAAAAAAATAGTCTACAGCCCTTGCATACATTTTCAAACAAAAATATTTTATTTATTGATTTAAGATAGTATATAGAAATAAGAATTTAATATATTTTTGAAAATGTTTTTCTATTTTAAAATTACATTTGATAATATTTTCCGTTTCGTGTGTTATAAATTTAAGACAGTATATTGAAATAACTCACGAAGCCGAACATTTTATCAGAATACTGATAATTTTCTTAAAAAACGAAAACGTCATAGCCTTTCTACAAATACAGTGATTTTGGCTTATCCCAAGAAAGCTATTAACATTTTACTGTACGACATCATCATTTCCCACCAGTCTATTATACAGAGTGGCAGAGCTTCATTACGGTATTGACCTTCGCATACATGCTTGTAACTATCGTTGACATGGGAGTTGTAATGGCAACCGAGATTGATTTTCCTGCATGACGGTGCAACATTTGACAACATTGTTAATAGATATGGCCACAAACTCCAGAATATGACATGCCGTTAAACTCAGAAGTTTTAACATACACATTTACTACCGGAATAAAGTAACTGTGCAAGATTTGATGTTATGCCATTTTTTATGCAAAAAGATAATATTAACATTATTTGTGTTTCTTTCCTTAATTAAGAAATACAGTTCGCTCTACCACCATGTGTAGTGTAATAAAGCACACTTTCGCCCTGAACTATTATAGTTAAAGCACTCGGACACTATACATGGTGGTAGAGCGAACTGTAATTCTTTTCTAAGATGCCATATTTGATACTTTCTAAGGATAATTACGATTAATCAATGGCAGAAAACAGACGACGGTGTCCGTGACCTAAATTAAGAATCCTCGCACTGGGCTAACTGATGCGCTTTTCTATTGATGTGCCTGCCCCCATACGTTAAGACGAACGTTACCAGAAAAAAACAAATGATAACAGTTTGATGACGGTTTACGTTCGGATTAAATATCTTCTCTGAATTATTTTAATTACATCTGTCATAAACGTAAACCATATGGGGCAATATGAACCTCGCATTTCTACTACCAACGTAAGTTTAGATCAGTACGATGTCTGGTGTCAAATCATTCAGATTTCGATATTACCTTGTCAACAGTTTAACAGTGATTCTAAGATGCCTAGCGGTTAGAGCAATCGAAAAAAAAATACATTATTTAAGAAATACAGTTTGCTCTACCACCATGTACAGTCTAATAAAACACACTTTCTCCCTGAACTATTATAGTTAAAGTACGAGGACGCTTGCGTCCGAGTGCTTTAACGTTATACATCGTGACACGCCTTTGAAGAGATGTGATATGAAATGTCAGTTCACAAATTCAGTATCGTGTGTGCCCACCATTGGCTTCAAGCAGGCTTGACAACGACGACGTTTAGGCGACACTGAGCGATTGAAGAAAGCTTGGGAAATGTTGTTCCTTATCTGAACCAACGCTTGTCCCAATTCAGCGAACACCAATGGCTGATTCTGGACTTGATGGGAATGCTCATACCATAACGCATTCGCCACCAAACTGTCGACGTATATCATTCACCATGCCGTCTGTACTCACTTTCCTTGCCATCTGAACTGTCCAGTTGAAATCTCGACTCGTCAGTGAATAAAACACCATCCCGATCCTGTCTCCTGTACCGTAGTTGCTGTCTGCACCAGCAAGACGTGCCTGTCGGTGACTTTCGAGCAATATTGGACGTAATGCTGGCCGTCGGGACACTACACTACGCTCCTTCTAATCCTTGCAAACACGTCGTGCAGCGTGCTCTGTCGTACAGCGTGCTCTGACAAACGGAAATCTGGAAATCGTGGAAATCTCAAAACGAGGCTCGGCCGCTAGAAAAGTTTGGCGGTCTGGTACGAACTTGATATTATATCAACCACATTGTGCGTTATAAAACTACACTGAATAAGCGCAAAGAACACAAATCAGGTGTAACCACGTGTTACCAGCCAGATGACTTGTGAATCATTTTACGACGTCTGTGACATCTTAGTTAAGGTCATGCTGACTACACCTCGCCATAAAATATAGAAATACGATGTTATTAAAGTTTAAAATTAAAATTAACTTGTAAATACCATTTTCTTATGAAACAAGGAATTCAAATGTAACCATGGTTGTTTGTGGTGTCTCTTTTCACTTTCACACGAGAAAATTCGGATCGGCTGAAAAGTAGGTCATTGTCTGAATAGGTTAATGAGACTCATGTTTCGGTTTGGTCAGCGATGACGTCAGCAACAGCCACACAACCTCCAACAGCTGGCACAAGCACTGCGGGAAGAGTGGGCGGACATTCCTCAATCCACAGTTCGTAATCTGACTGGTTCCAAGGAGCGACTATGACAGTCCTGGAGTCCAACGAGGGCCATACAAGATATTGAAAACAGAAGACCTTCACATTGACACACTGTTGTTTCATGTGTGCGATGATTGACTGCGGCCAGTGAATGAAATCTAGAAAGCAGGTAGCTATATATGTACATGTGAAACCATCCTCGCTAATCTCCAGGGTATACGTTCCGAGAAATCTCCACTAGTGCCCTGGATGCATCTACGGCTCGGTCCGATAACTGTACTACCTCCCTTTGCTGGCCCCGCCTTAAACATATATGCAAGAACTCCTTCTCAAGGGCGAATACAGGTTTTCAAGAGGGGCCCGGGCTGGGGTGGTGGTGGTGCACCAGTTCATTATCACCTGAGACCAAATGGATCCGCCTATGATTCAATAAATTTTCAGAACAAACGGGGGGAGTGCGCACCCCTGCATCCCCTTCTGGATCCGCCTATGCTTCTACCTCTTCCATGGTACCTCTGCAACAATTGTGTTACCAAGTTTAATCGGTTAGATAAAAGAAGCGAAAGTGAGTTATGATAGAAGCCTTGTCATTGGTACGCTCAACTTCCCAGCGTAGACACCTGATTGGATAAAGAGCAGGGGGACACCAGAAATGGGCTGCACACATTTGTACCGCAAACAACGCACCGACATGAAATGAACGGCTGCATGAATTGTTGGGATTCACACATTGTACCCATGTCAGCGTGACGAATGGACGCTTTAACCATTAGGCTGCCCCTCGAGCTTTCTGTAACTAAAAGAAGCAAATTTTCTTTCTTAATGAAAGCGTTAAAATATGGTACTTGTTGGTCCCTGCCTGGCGCTCGGCATTAATGGGTACAACAAGGACTGGTCGGCTCGGAGTCAGTATAATGTGTCTGAGTGGGGTATTCATGCTTCACTGCGGCATGGTATCTCAGTGGGCTAGCACTATAAAACCAGCTTAAGTCTGGGCTAGTACAAGCAGCCGCACATACACATACACACGCATGAACGTCGTCATATGAGCGAAATATTCTCAAGCACGACGTTAAACCCTATTTCACCTCACCTCTTAATGAGAGTAGTATTTCTGCAAATCTGGGGTCTTACAAATGCAGTCGCTGAGGGAACGTAATTAATCCTTCACTTTCTGCATGGCGCTGGACAAAGTACACTTCAAATGACGGCATGTGTTGCATAATTTTCGATTTTCTTCCAAAGTAAATTAAAGTGTACTCTTTTGAGTATCGATGTGATGGGCAGCCACACGACAACTACCTACTAATAAGTGCGTGGCTCGGATGTCATTTGTTCGTAATGCCCTTACCTACTTATCTGTTTCATAAAAATCAGACCCAAGTATATATCAGCACTAAGAACGGGTTTTTAGGAGATTGCTACTTTTCTTCGAACAAAATCTACTTCAGTCAAATACTTTGCCAGTAAAATATCTGGCCAATGTTTAAATATTTGAAAAGGCACTTAAAACGCCTCTAAAATCAGATCTAATGTTTGGTTTTGATGTACGTAAAACGCTGACTTAGATAAATATATAAAATATTTTCTATGATTTATGCACTACGCATCAGTTTCAAAATAATAATAATAATCAGTTTGATAATATAAAAGATATTCTTCATTCCACAGAATATTGCTGTTGTTTTAGTCGTCACAAATTTAATTTACCTAAGAGACCTGTCGTTTTGGAGTTTTGTTTTGTTTTGTTTAACGGTTAACGCCGCACTCAGCAATATTCCAGGTATATGGCGGCGGTCTGTAAATAATGGAGTCCCGACAAGACAATCCAGTGGTCAACGGCATGAACACAAATCTATGTAAATGAGATACGAAGACATGTGTCAACCAAGTCAGAGGGCCTGACCAGCCGATCGCGTTAGTACGACAAGCATGGGTTAATGACTGACTGACTGAGTTTGGTTTTACGCCGCTTTTAGCATTATTCCAGCAACATCACGGCGGGGGACACCAGAAATGCATTGGTTAATGAAGACGAGTTCTAAGCCGGATGTTCACGGGTCCCCGTCATTTAACGTAGTCCGAGAGTATTTTAAAGAACATCAATCACATCGATGAACGATCTGATATATAATACGATCTTGCATCTATAAAATGGCAGGGACTGGGGTGTGTGGGGGTTTGGTGTGTGTGTGTGTGTGTGTGTTTGGTTATGGGCCATTTTGCACATTAGAATATAAAATGCCCCATTAAAATTTTGAAGTTTACCATTGATACAAGGGTTTTGGCCCATTCTAAATTCAGAAAATGGCTAATAATCCTGAAAATGGCACATTTTCAAAGTTCTCTATCCCAATCCCTGAAATGGTAATTATTTTCAACCAGCATGATGACCATTCGTGCATCCCTTGTTTTCACAGCATGCTGTATATCGAAGTTGGGGTGGTGAAGTGAAATTGGGTTTAACGTCGTACTTGAGAATATTTCGCTCATATGACGACGTGCATGCGTATGTATGTGTAATGTGCGGCTGCTTGTACTAGCCCAGACTTAAGCTGGTTTTATAGTGCTAGCCCACTGAGATACCATGCCGCAGTGAAGCATGAATACCCCACTCAGACACATTATACTGACTCCGAGCCGACCAGTCCTTGTTGTACTCATTAATGCCGAGCGCCAGGCAGGGACCAACAAGTACCATTTTTTAACGTCTTTTGGTATGACACAGTCGGGGATCGAACCCGCGACCTTCCGTTCTCCGGGCGGACGCTCTAACCACTACACCACGGAGGCGGTCTATCGAAGTTGGAAAGTGACACACGTCGAATATCACCACTCTCTATAAAGTACACACAAACACCGCAATGCAGACACAAAATCTATACTACTTAATCAGGATGACATTGCTAGAGTGCTGTTTTAACGCAGCTCTTTAACATGCTGTAAGGGTTAGAGAGAAACTGGGGAGGGGTCATTGAAAAAATATGAGTCTCTTTGGGAGAGTCAACATATTTCAAATGAGTCATGATAACACAGATAGTATATGAAAAACTGTAAAGTGGTTTTGTATTGCGTCTTTTCAGGAATGAAAAATGTACAAGCCCATGGGAAAATACAATCAGTTTGGGAGGGTGACTAATCTCAAATGGATTCCGTCCGTCCCTGCACATTCGTTTTTTTCCGGAGCAGATCTTTAAAACCTTTAATATTTCTTACTCTCCTTCCACTTTGCTAAAATGTACTTTACATTTCCAAACATTTGCCTTAATCATACTCTCCTTCCAGTAGACAGAAGAGTATTTTTGCCATTGCGGGGGATATTGATGACTTTGTCTTCTTGTTGGTAAATTTTGTGCCTCGAAAACTTCTGATGACCCCCTCCTCAATAATTTAATAATAAACTTAGGTCTCGTTGCCATAAATTCTGGTGTACAAATAATACGTTTATCGACTTATACACATCTCCATCTTTTATATATACCCCAGATCTTCTCATGTTGCAGTGTTTTCCAAATTGACTCGACAGTCGAGAACGTCAGAGTGAAAAATAACCAGAATGGATATTTCTCAATCTTCTGTCGCTGACCAAACAAATTCAGCTCCCACAGGTGCTAACTGTTAGCGGATGCAATAAAGATGGAATGCTGTAACTTTTACTCATATTCTGATCAGAAAAAAAGTGTAACAGCTCGAAATATATGGCAACAACGATGTGTATTAGATACACACTGTTCATCATATACTATGTAATGTTCGGAATAAGGTAAATTCAGACATACACTTTCATTTTCTTTGCTATATTCCAGTTACAGGACGGATGTCTGTAAAATAATCGAGTCTAGACCAGACAATCCAGTGATTAACTTCAAGAGCATTGATCTATGCAGTTGGAAAACGATGTTTGTAACAAAGTAAGTGTAACGGTAACCGTAAAAATGTAACTGTTACCTTTTGTTTTTGTTTGAATGTTGAATAACGCCCACTCAGCAACATTCCAGCTATGTGGTGACGGTCTGTAAATAATCGAGTCTGGACTAGACAATCCTATGATTTACTTTAACAGCATTGATCTACACCGTTGGGATAGATAACGATTGAGTCGAGTCTCAACATCCGATCCTGTTAGTCGCCTCTTACAAGAATGGGTTACTGGGCCTAGATTTTCGAAGCTCTCTTAGCGCTAAGATAGTCGTAAGTTAATGTTAATGTATGGCACTTACGATTATCTTAGCGCTAAGACAGCTTCGCTAGGCCCTGAAGACCAATTCTGATCTTCACGCGTCCGCACATACTTTTGCACGCAGGATGAAGCTGCATTTTGTATTAAAATTATATATTTTTCGACAAAATAGTTTTATATCAAAGCTGATAAGGGCTCTACGTAGCTGGAAATAAACAGATAGAATGTATGCATTGTTAGTTTAGAAACCACTTGTGCACATCCTCAGTCCCCAGGTCTATTTTATCCTGATTTGTCTTAGACGTTTATACTCAAAGATGCTGAAGAAGGTATTCTGAAAATTAACTTTACGGAAGACCCTTAAGTATAAAAACTGCCTAGTGAATTTGACTTAATTATTTTGGATAGGTAAGACTGAAATACGCAGAAAAGCTCATTTTAGATCTTTTCTGGAAGAATTTTTCAAATATTTGAACATAACAGCAGTACAGAATATGCTAAAATCATATTTAGTGACGAATTTTCTCACATTAAATTTTCCCTGGGAGATGAAACAAATACCATAGTTACTTATTTTACACATTATTATGTCAAGTCAGAAGTGAAAAGGCTCCAAGTGTAATGAACAACATTATTAAATACATATACAATTATCAACCATTTCATCTTGTCCGATAATTATTAAACCAATATTTGACAACTTCATAGTTTGGCATTTGTAATCAGCTCTTATCATAGGCCAACCTTCTGTCGGTTGATATGTTCTCCATAGTAAATGTGTGGTAAAAGTAACTTCTGTTTACTCAGAAACTAAATATTGTTTTCACTGAGATGAAAATAACCCGATTGTAATCTTACCAATGTTTTTTCTGTAATTTGGACTAGGTACTTTGAGGGAAAATAACAACATTGGATTAAAAGTTAATCTATCTAATCTATTGTGGAATATATGTTGCACTTATGGTCACTGTTTAAGACGTTGTCTTGTAGTTTGCTCCTCATTGAATATGAAACGCTGTTGATTTTGTCCAGTTCTGCAAGAAATCATCTAGTGATTCTAAGATAAAGGAAATAAAAGGCCTAACCACATTTAAAGTAACAAGTAATTTAATAAAATGTGTTGATATTATAGCTCCTTCAAACATATTGTAACTGTTGAAAATGTCCAAATTAAATATATCCAAAATGTGTGTCCAAAAGGTCCTAAAAGGGACTGGCACAATATATCCAGTGTCCACCATGACAGTAGGTGTCATTTCAAACGTCCACCTAACACATAGTGAAGAGATTCTTCAGGAATGAAAACAGGGATGTTGCACATGATGTTGGCTGCTTCAGGGCTTCTTCATCCACAAGGATGATCTCCATGTAGGCAGTGCTGGAGGGGGCTGGGGCGGTGGTCAGGGGGTCGGGCAGGACAGACAGGGGGTTGATGTGGATCATCCACTCAGTACTGGGGCACTTACAGGGGAAAGACAAAATATTTTTGGTGATTTGATATCACGAAGTAACAGGAAACAAAGAAAGACCCATTGACTTAAAAACCGAAGCAATGTCAGATATATGTTATTGCCAAGGTAACTACTTTTGAGGAAATATATGTGAAAGTAATTAGTCAAAATAAATATGTTTTAAATAAGCTGAATACATGGGATGTTGTGTTTGTGTTACACACGGGCTGTGTTCCCTACAAATGACCTACTGGATGGGGAACAGGGAGAGGTGTTTGAGGCACTGCCTGGGGACATCCCTTCTTGTGGAACTTGTCTTTACCTGTGGAAGGAAAATTATACTTGGTCGACATTTCAATTATTCAGACATTCATTAATAATGACTTGAACTAAATTATGATAATCTACGATAAATGTTAGCTCGTTTTTCATTTGTGCAGTCGTCACATCAACAGATCAAATGATAGATAACACTGTAGCTGAGATAGGTCCTACAGTCAAGAATGTAGCATCTCAACGAGGCTCATTCTAAAAATAAGCTGAACAGAAATGATTAAACAGAAAAGCCATACGCAAACTGACAGAAGTAAAGAATTTCTGGGATGCTACATGATGAACATATGCGTGTAGTGGTAGAAAATATCACACATTAACTTAATTTAGTGTATTTGTGCACAGGGGCTTCAAACACAAGAACATGGCATCAAAGTATACCCGCTGTCACTGACGGGGTCTTAAAACTGTATATAGTGATTAGTTAATTCATATAAATAAACTCGTATTCCAGCCATGTCCTACACCGAGGCGCCGGGCACACCTTGTATATAGTCGTCTGGTTATATGCTGGATTATATAGAGATAAGACCCCGTCAGTGCCAGTATATACCTTAATGCCAGTTTGTTTGTGTTACAAGCGTTACAAGCCCCCATGTACTCATGTGTACAATCATGAAACAGTCTCAGAATCAGTCAGATGGCGGTGGGGTCAAATTATAATCTCAGAACCTGACAAAAACATGATGAACCTGTTGTTACAATACCTCTAGACCAATTCAAGAACAGTATCATGTATAAATTACGTAATTCAATCGGTTTTCAACAGAATTTTTTTTTTAACAGACTTAATGTTTTTATGTCTATTCATCGGCCCCTTTTAGTCCTTTATGATAATACAGGCTTCCATGGCTTCGATTAGAAATGGAAAATATACAGTCTAACAGACCCCAACTGGCGCAATAAATATACAGAAATATACCTTGGTGGTAAACCCTGGCAGCATTAGCATACATGATGCAGAATTCACCAGATGTGAGAAGCAAAGAGCGATATGACAGCAGAGTCGTGAGATTTGCGTCAGCAATAAACAACAAAATGGCGTCGTTTGTGTAGACAACGGTCGCTATGGAAATGGTGCTTATCTCGGGCTTCCTCGTGTAATCACGTAACTGGCCTCGTTCAAGCCAAAGAAGGAAGTTCACTCCTTAGCACTTTTCAAAGTTACATCAAAGACGTATAACAATATTTCAACTCACTCACTCAGTGATCTGGCGCTGTGTATCGAACATACTTGACATACTGCAGTATTAACCTCTTTGGTTACATCTTGTAGCTTAGTCGGAAGTTTTAGCATGTACAAGTTTAACTGGATTAATTTTAAAACAGGAGCATACGTTCTAATTCCTTTTGTCGATCCATCGGATGCACATGTTGATTTAAACAGACAAGGGTCCAATATAATCATATTGAAAACAAAAACATCATTATCGCAGATCCAAACAGCTAAATATTGTACATTTTTAATATTATCGTGTTAGATATTATCAGCTGTTTTCCGGAGACAACATTTAGGCCTACTCTTAATCCACCAAGTGAAATTTAAGACAATATTAGGAGAAAGGACATAAATAATCTGATGAATTATCTTAAAGTTATGTCCTATTCATATGTGCAAGGTACATGTATGTTTAGACTTGCCTGCCTGTATTTCAGCAACATATCATGAAGCAACAAGGTCCAATTAAAGTGTCTAGTCAAATTTGTTCACTATGGTAAATTTTATACGTAGTTCGAAAACTTTTTGTTTGTTTTGTTTTTCTTTCATTTCCGAATATGAGCATGTCTATTTACCTCATCTGCATGCATATGACGCATTCAGTAACAATGGCAACACTCAGGCAAATGTTTAGCCTAGATGTTTGAAATATGACTGTTAGAGATTTTTAACGTCCGACCCAAAACGGAACTTCGCTCACGATGATAACACTTTCCATTGAGAAACATATTTGACCAAAATATTGGTTGGCTCGTTTTTTTATTTGTTTGGCGATTTGGAACATTTAAAAGGTCTGTTTGCACCCAACAACTCAATTGGCTTTAAACAAAAACAGTGCAATTCATGTCTATATAATGATTATACATATGTTTCATAAATAAATATGTATTTTAAATCCGAATTTTAAAAATATCTGATTTTATTTCTTCATTTTGGGGGTGTGAGTAGGGTGGGGGTTGGGGGTTTAACATATGTACAACAGAAGTTAACTGAGAAAACGTTTTGTTGGAGATACAGATATGTACATATTTGAAAACATTCTGATTTGCAGTAAATGAAACACCTGCATTGCCATGTAAGATATGATTAATACCAATCAGTTTTCTAATTTTAACAATACTTTCTCAAGATTGTAACAGTTTGTGTCTTAGAGTAATATACAATGGACATTCAAGGAAGTAATGAAAAACATTCTCACATCCATGGCCACATTCACATGATGAGTCTTATTTTAAATATTTATTCTAAAAAAATCGTAATTAAGTGCACTTGTCATGTATCTTAACATTGTGTGCAAAACATATAATTTCTTTATTCCATATGAATAATATTTAGGTTCACATTTGTCTATTTGATTTATATGATACAACAGTGTCGCAATATCTAATAGCTAAGCTAATGTTTTCAATATGATGATGCCGACTCCCGTTAGACTAGAAGGTTAAGCCGAAATGTTTACGAAAAGGTTGGAGAGGTTGCGAGACAGACCTTTCTTTGATTACAATATTCATTGACCTGTGTATCAATTGAAGGCGCGTCGATCGTACTCTTTCTTACTTTTTAAGAAATCGCGAGTTCCAAAGATTACATGGTGGAACTCTGACAGTGACAATCGGTTTCGAGTTGAAGTTGAATGTTTCTCGAAACATGATTTGTTGTTTACTGAGGAAGAAGTACAAGTGAACCTCAAAATGTTTGAACCTGTACACCGACAATAGTAACAAAGATAATCCATCTTGGGTCACTGATCAAGTGATTATAAAACAGACTGGCTGGCTTATAGACTTGGTGTCACTTTCACGTGTTACATTACGCTATACCCAAGACTCAGTGATATATACTGTATATATGATACCTGCCGTGACTCCTGACAGACATCCAGCACGTGTTCCGCATGCAACAATGCAACGCTGACGTATGGATTATTTGTAATATGTGAGCGAATGCATTCAAGATAAATATTCTTCTTGTGAATTTGCTCTAATTGCCTACAATGATCAATCACCATGTTTATCCTTACGTAGGGAATAGATGGAGATGCATACAAATATTTAACAATGTTAAGATTTCATAATTACACACATATACAAGACTGGTCTCCTAGCAACTAATGAAACAGTCGTGTATCTGTAATCGTTGCCGAAATGCCTAGATAGCAGGAACAGACGTGACCCGTGAAGATCCGGGTTAGAATTGATCTTCAGTAGCCCATGCTTGTCGTAAGAGGTGACTAACGGGATTGGATGGCCAGGCGCGCTGACCTGGTTGACACATGTCATCGTATCCCAACTGCGTAGATCGATGCTCATGCTGTTGATCACTGGATTGTCTGGTCGGGATTCGATTATTTACAGACCGCCGCCATATAGCTGTAATATTGCTGAGTGCTGCGTAAAACAACAACCAAACACTAGACGTCACATACTAATTGAGCCAGGCATCCTCTTTAGCGCTTTTAACAAATAAATACATATAAAATGTACTTTTAACGGAACTATGTTTCAATGTATAACTCGTGTACCCCCAGTACCCTCTAAAACGGTTTAGTAGTTATCGCTAAAAACACAAGGAAACTGCTGTAGTGCGTGATAACCTAGTGTAATTAGGGAATTACATATTCAGATTTCTTGAATTCCATACACAACTCAAAGCAGGATTTTTCACCTTGAAACAACCCGAACTACTCATGCTACAACTAGAGTCTGAAATACATGCTGTTGCCGTATTTGATATGATCTCCTACATGAGTGAGTGAGTGAGTTTAGTTTTACTCCGCTTTTAGTAATATTCCAACAATATCACGATGGCGGACACCAAAATGGTCTTCACATACTGTACCCATGTGGGGAATCTAACCCGAGTCTTCTGCGTGACGAGCGGACGCTTAACCACTAGACTACCCCACCGCACCTATCTCCTATATGAACCTAGTCTCTATACAAATATGTTTGTTTCATAAGGACCTCTGAAACATATAACCATCTTGTATTGCCTTATGCACAAGCACCATTGATTTGATTGCAAAGACCGGATTTCCAAATATATCCTTAAATGGCTTCCGGAGTAAATCCTCCAGGAAATATTTGACAACAGCTCATTTGAAAAGCATTTGTTTTATTATAGCATAGGCTCGAAATATTCTGACTAATTGTAAATCAATTTCTAAATACTGTTAAATTTGTAAATCATCAAATATTAACATGGTTTAGAAGGTTATGCATTGTTTTGGGTATCAAGGGCGTGCTTTTAAATATTACCATCATGCTCACACGACCTCAGCAACCATATTGTGTCATACGGGTCTGGCTAAGTGGAACACGTTTCATGCCAACAGACACGTTTCCATTAAGTCACAAGCTTAATCACTTCCCTTCACCCGATTGTAAACTGTTCAGACAATCAGACAAATTTACATAAGGTTTGTCATGATGGGTATGGATGGCTCAGTAAACTGAGGCGTCGCAATTCGCTAGCAGGAGTTGCGTCCCTTTGGTACGCTCTGTCACATGGTCGTGGGTTCACATTCCAGGTTACCTAACATCAGAAGTATCTGCTCTAAATTACCCCGACTGCATCAAATTTAACTATTAAACTAGTACGTTTATTAGCTAAGTAATCGAGTTATACCGATTTTCACCACGACAAATTCCCCCAAACACTGTGTCTGGTTGGACCAGATGCAAATGTAATAATCTAATATAATAGTGGATATTTGTAAAGCGCCAGTGTCCACCCACTCATGCATGCTCATGGCGCATTAAAACTATTTACTAAAGAAGGCAAAATGTCAATTATAGGCTTTAGTAAAAAGGAATGTCTTTAGGTCCTTCTTAAAAGAGTCCATGCAGGGTCTGACTAGTCGGTGAGATATGCGAATAAACGCATAGATATGGGAATAAACGACACTACTAACAGCGCGTAAGCTGGCATTACGACTTGCAGCAGTTATCTAAATGTTGCAGGAACCCACGGGTGTGGTGAGTGAGTGAGTGTAGTTTTACGCCGCTTTTTTAGCAATATTCCTGCAATATCGCGGAGGGGACACCAGAAATGGGCTTCAAACATTGTACCCATGTGGGGAATCGAACCCGGGTCTTCGGCGTGACGAGCGATCACATTAACCACTAGGCTACCACACCGCCCCTATATACGTGTATGGTGTTGACTACAACGCATTACAAGGCCGTGTTTCTCATTTCCAACCACAACCAGTTAATGTTCAGCAGGCAGAAAAAAAATAAGGAAATAGTTCAGTTTAAATAAACTTAGGCTCAGTATTTTTCGTTACACTGCTATACTGAGTCTCAGTATAGCAATGTAACGAAAAGTACTGAGCCTAAGTTTACTTAGACTGGGAAATAGTTTTACATTTTTGTAATTTATTTTATGAAATCTTAAACTTTAGATAACTTGGTAACAGTCTTAAATATACGTTATGATGTAGATCGAGTCGTTTTACTTCAGAAACATTTTTTTATGAATTTAGAAGAAGAACAATCTTACTTGTTTGTGTTTATTCCCTTTTTTGTGACTTTTATGGGAAAAAGTATTTTTATGACACCAGGGCATAAATTTCAACATCGGTGGGAAATTTGAGAAGCATTCTTTAAACATTTCATGTCGGAATTAAACGTCAGGGCGAGCGGGGATGGATACGGAGACCAAATACGGACAACCTAACAGGGGTGGGGTAGAACCACATATCCGCATACCCGTAGAGCCAAGCTCTGCAGAACAAATGTGACTCACGAAAAGATGACCGTTCATTTTGTCGACATTATTGCGTAATGACAGCACGTAAGAGAAATGAAAAAAAAGAGAGAAAAATGCATAACAACTTGATCAGGCGAAACCCGAATATACACGTTTTATGGATATAACTTTTTATCCTTCATACGACGTTTCAGAGCTAATTCTTGCTCCTTCATCGGGTGAATGACGTTAAGACCTTTCAAGAACTTCAGGCGTAACCTATAACATGCCAGTCGACTACCGTCACACTAGTCTGTCATGCGGACCTTAAAACATATATATCCAAGAAAGTCCATGCAGGTCTAGAATGTCTGGCAAGTCTAGATTTCCACAGTTTCAGGAATGAAGAAAGCCTCAGGACTGGGATATCATTATATTTTATTGTTTTTATTACGAACCGTTTTATCTGTAAATACGTTCATTTCAGAAACTAGTTAGCCTACTGTCACGACCGTGTGCCCGAATACAGTTAGTGATAACGCCAGAAAGGAATTGAATGAATCGCTTCAACATGGCTGATGTTTTATCTATGATATAGTGCCAATATCCAGCTCAGCTCAGCTGCTCAAAGGCCCTTAATTTTTCCGTCGATCATAGGCTGTCAATCTCAACGGCACATGTTGATAGTCCCGGAAGGATATGTATTTATGTCCTGAACATATGCCTGTAGATTATCATCAGGGTGTGTTTGTGTGTATGGGTCTAATCATAACCATCTGGTTAAATAGCTGTGTGTCACGAGTTGTGCGTCTAACTTGTCACAGCGCCCGTGACCCCGTTAACGGTACATCAAGAAGAGCTGGCATATTCGGAAAAACCATATACTCTCATCAACGTAACGGACTCAAAGGGACCACTCATTTTAGTTCGATATAACCGTAGTTCGTAATGCGGAAATAAATATTCCCCCGCCGAACTGACGTAAGAAATATGTCAGCCACATCTACACCTGGGCACAGGAGCTAGCTTGTAACGCTAAAAACTGCCATCAAGGTATGTACTGTCACTGACGGGGTCATACTACTATATAAAAGCAGCTTGTAACGCTAAAAACTGCCATCAAGGTATGTACTGTCACTGACGGGGTCATACTACTATATAAAAGCAGCTTGTAACGCTAAAACTGCCATCAAGGTATGTACTGTCACTGACGGGGTCTTACTACTATATAAAAGCAGCTTGTAACGCTAAAAACTGCCATCAAGGTATGTACTGTCACTGACGGGGTCTTAGCACTATATAAAAGCAGCTTGTAACGCTAAAACTGCCATCAAGGTATCAAGGTATGTACTGTCACTGACGGGGTCTTAGTACTTGGCCATCAAGGTATGTACACTATATACTGCCATCAAGGTATGTACTGTCACTGGCAGCTTGTAACGCTAACAACTGCCATCAAGGTATGTACTGTCACTGACGGGGTCTTACTACTATATAAAAGCAGCTTGTAACGCTAAAAACTGCCATCAAGGTATGTACTGTCACTGACGGGGTCATACTATATATAAAAGCAGCTTGTAACGCTAAAACTGCCATCAAGGTATGTACTGTCACTGACGGGGTCTTAGTACTATCAAGGTATATGTCATATAAAAGCAGCTATACGCTAAACTGCCATCAAGGTATGTACTGTCACTGACGGGGTCTTAGTACTATATAAAAGCCATCAAGGTACGCTAAAACTGAACTGCCATCAAGGTATTAGTACTATCAAACTGCCGGGTCTTATGTACTGTCACTGACGGGGTCTTAGTACTATATAAACTGCCATCAAGGTATGTACTGTCACTGACGGGGTCTTAGTACTATATAAACTGCCATCAAGGTATGTACTGTCACTGACGGGGTCTTAGTACTATATAAACTGCCATCAAGGTATGTACTGTCACTGACGGGGTCTTAGTACTATATAAACTGCCATCAAGGTATGTACTGTCACTGACGGGGTCTTAGTACTATATAAACTGCCATCAAGGTATGTACTGTCACTGACGGGGTCTTAGTACTATAAACTGCCATCAAAGCACTGTAAAACAACTGCCATCAAGGTATGTACTGTCACTGACGGGGTCTTAGTACTATAAAAGCAGCTAAACGCTAAACAACTGCCATCAAGGTATGTACTGTCACTGACGGGGTCTTAGTACTATATATCAGCAGGTATGTAACGCTAAACTGCCATCAAGGTATGTACTGTCACTGACGGGGTCTTACTACCATCAAACTGCCATCAAGTATGTACTGTCACTGACGGGGTCTTAGTACTGCCATCAAGGTATGTACTGTCACTGACGGGGTCTTAGTACTATGCATTGTAACGCTAACAACTGCCATCAAGGTATGTACTGTCACTGACGGGGTCTTAGTATACGCTTAGTAATATAAACTGCCATCAAGGTATGTACTGTCACTGACGGGGTCTTAGTACTATATAAACTGCCATCAAGGCATCAAGGTAGTACTGTCACTGACGGGTCTTAGTACTATAAAACTGCCATCAAGGTATGTACTGTCACTGACGGGGTCTTAGTACTATGTAACGCTAAAACTGCCATCAAGGTATGTACTGTCACTGACGGGGTCTTACTACTATAAAAAGCAGCTTGTAACGCTAACAAACTGCCATCAAGGTATGTACTGTCACTGACGGGGTCTTAGTACTATATAAAAGCAGCCATCAAGGTATGTATGTACTGTCACTGACGGGGTCTTAGTACTATATAAACTGCCATCAAGGTATGTACTGTCACTGACGGGGTCTTAGTACTATATAAACTGCCATCAAGGTATGTACTGTCACTGACGGGGTCTTAGTACTATATAAACTATGTAACGCTAAAACTGCCATCAAGGTATGTACTACTGCCATCAAGTCTGTCTGACGGGGTCTTAGTACTACTATAAACTGCCATCAAGGTATGTAGTGCCACTGACGGGGTCTAAGTACTATATAAACTGCCATCAAGGTATGTACTGTCACTGACGGTCTTAGTACTCTTAAACTGCACTATATGTACTGTCACTGACGGGGTCTTAGTACTATACAAACTGCCATCAAGGTATGTACTGTCACTGACGGGGTCTTTACACTATATAAAAGCAGCTTGTAACGCTATGTAACTGCCACAAGGTATGTACAACCGGCGGGTATTAGTACTATCAAACTGCCATCAAGGTCTTTACACTATATGACGGGGTCTTAGTACTATATAAACTGCCATCAAGGTATGTACTGTCACTGACGGGGTCTTTACTATATAAAAGCAGCTTGTATAACAACTGCCATCAAGGTATGTACTGTCACTGACGGGGTCTTAGTACTATATAAAACTGCCATCAAGGTATGTACTGTCACTGACGGGGTCTCAAGGTATATAAAAACTGCCATCAAGGTATGTACTACTATATAAAAGTCTTAGCTAACGCTAAAACTGCCATCAAGGTATGTACTGTCACTGACGGGGTCTTAGTACTATATCAAGGTATGTAACTGAGGGTCTTTAGCTTGTAACGCTAAAACTGCCATCAAGGTATGTACTGTCACTGACGGGGTCTTAGTACTATATAAACTGCCATCAAGGTATGTACTGCTCTTAACTATAAAACTGCCATCAAGGTATGTACTGTCACTGACGGGGTCTTAGTACTATATAAAAGCTGCTTGTAAAGCTATGTACTGCCATGACAAGGTATATATAAACTGCCATCAAGGTATGTACTGTCACTGACGGGGTCTTAGTACTACTATAAAACTGCCATCAAGGTATGTACTGTCACTGACGGGGTCTTAGTACTATATAAACTGCCAGCTGTAACATCAAGGTATGTAAGGTATGTACTGTCACTGACGGGGTCTTAGTACTATATAAAAGCAGCATGTAACGCTATGTACTGCCACTCAAGGGGTCTTAGTACTATGACGGGGCCATCAAGGTATGTACTGTCACTGACGGGGGTCTTAGTACTATATGCCATCAAGGTATGTACTGTCACTGACGGGTCTTAGTACTATATAAACTGCCATCAAGGTATGTACTGTCACTGACGGGGTCTTAGTACTATATAAAAACTGCCATCAAGGCTATGTACTGCCATCAAGGGGTCTTAGTACTATCACTGCCATCAAGGTATGTATATAAAAGCGGGGTCTTAGTAACGCTAAAACTGCCATCAAGGTATGTACTGTCACTGACGGGGTCTTAGTACTATATACTGCCAGCAAGCTTGTAACGCTAACAACTGCCATCAAGGTATGTACTGTCACTGACGGGGTCTTAGTACTATATAAACTGCCATCAACGCTAAACACTGCCATCAAGGGGTCTTAGTACTATCACTGACGGGGTCATACTATGTAAACTGCCATCATATGTACTGACTGGGGCTTAGTACTATATAAACTGCCATCAAGGTATGTACTGTCACTGACGGGGTCTTAGTACTATATAAAAGCACCTTGCCAAAACTCCAAGGTATGTACTGTCACTGACGGGGTCTTAGTACTATATAAACTGCCATCAACGTAAACACTGCCATCACTGTCACTGACGGGGTCTTAGTACTATATAAAAACTGCCATCAAGGTATGTACTGTCACTGACGGGGTCTTAGTACTATGTAAACTAACAACTGCCATCAAGGTATGTACTGTCACTGACGGGGTCTTAGTACTATATAAACTGCCATCAAGGTATGTAAACACTGCCGGGGTCTTAGTACTATATAAACTGCCACTGTCACTGATAAAGTACTATATAAACTGCCATCAAGGTATGTACTGTCACTGACGGGGTCTTAGTACTATATAAAAGCCAGCTTGTAACGCTAACAACTGCCATCAAGGTATGTACTGTCACTGACGGGGTCTTAGTACTATATAAAAATCAGCTTGTAACGCTAAAGTACTATACTGCCATCAAGGTATGTACTGTCACTGACGGGGTCTTAGTACTATATAAACTGCAGCTTGTAACGCTAAAAAACTGCCATCAAGGTATGTACTGTCACTGACGGGGTCTTAGTACTATATAAAAGCAGCTTGTAACGCGGGGTCTTAGTACTATACTGCCATCAAGGTATGTACTGTCACTGACGGGGTCTTAGTACTATATAAAAACTGCCACGCAAGGTATGTAGGTATGTCACACTTACGGGGTCTTAGTACTATATAAACTGCCATCAAGGTATGCTACTGTCACTGCCATCAAGGTATGTACTGTCACTGACGGGGTCTGTACTATATAAAAGCAGCTTGTAACTATATAAACTGCCATCAAGGTATGTACTGTCACTGACGGGGTCTTAGTACTATATAAAAGCTGCCATCAAGGTATGTGTCACTGTCACTTACGGGGTCTTAGCACTATATAAAAGCAGCTTGTAACTATAAACTGCCATCAAGGTATGTACTGTCACTGACGGGGTCTTAGCACTATATAAAAGCAGCTTGTAACGCTAACAACTGCCATCAAGGTATGTACTGTCACTGACGGGGTCTTAGTCACTGTACACTATATAAAAGCAGCTTGTAACGCTAAAAACTGCCATCAAGGTATGTACTGTCACTGACGGGGTCTTAGTACTATATAAAAGCTGCTTGTCAAGCTAACAACTGCCATCAAGGTATGTACTGTCAACTGCCATCAAGTCTTGTACTATATAAAAGCGGCTCTTAACGCTATATAAACTGCCATCAAGGTATGTACTGTCACTGACGGGGTCTTTACACTATATAAAAGCAGCTTGTAACGCTAACAACTGCCATCAAGGTATGTACTGTCACTGACGGGGTCTTAGTACTATATAAAAGCAGCTTGTAACGCTAACAACTGCCATCAAGGTATGTACTGTCACTGACGGGGTCTTAGCACTATATAAAAGCAGCTTGTAACGCTAAACACTGCCATCAAGGTATGTACTGTCACTGACGGGGTCTTAGCACTATATAAAAGCAGCTTGTAACGCTAACAACTGCCATCAAGGTATGTACTGTCACTGACGGGGTCTTAGCACTATATAATAGGCTATAGTGCTAAGACCCCGTTAGTGACAGTACATACCTTGATGGCTGTCGTTAGCGTTACAAGCTCCTGTGCACCTGGGACCACATTTTACTGGGGTATTTTCGACGATACGATAATGACTCAGCACCAGGTGTTATCGTTAATGATAATTAGATACTTTCTCCCTGACTGCCTCATTTACAAGTCAGTGGTCTTGAATCAATTGACCGCTAAACGGACTGTACAACTGTCAACATATTTTGTGATTGTAGATGTTATAGAAAACCTACAGAGATATTTGCAGATAGATGTACATGTATATAAATTCGGACATAAAAGCCAAAGACATACGTTTTCAACAGTTAACATTTTAGCTCTAATCTATTTCACTGAACTGTTTTACTGACATTAATTGGTCCTTTATTTCGCAGGTAGGGTCAAATTTTGTTCTGATAACATTCCACGGAATTAAATTATATTTGGTAGGCTACGCGCTGTGAGACGTGCTTTATCAACTGCTGTACGTGGTCCTGTGGATAGAGCTCAGTGTGCTGTTGTACAAAAACAACCTTGGCGCTAAGACTGACTGACTGATTGACCGAGTTTGGTTTTACGCCGCTTTTAGCAATATTCCAGCAACATCACGGCGGGGGGACACCAGAAATGGGCTTCACACAATGTACCCATGTAGTGATTCGAACCCGGGTCTTCGGCGTGACGAGCCAACGCTTTAACCACTAGGCTACCCGACCGCCCCCTTAGCGCTAAGACTACCTTAAGTCTATGTTAAAGTATGGGAGTTACGGTCACCTAAGCGCTGAGATCGCTATATACCACGGCACCCAGGTCACAAATCAGTTGAAGTTATGCAACGTTTAGCTCGGAGAGTCCTTGGATGGGTGACCGTGTTTGGCAGCTTGCCTCCTGAGAGTTTCTAGGACTTCAATCTGCCCAACATTGAAACACATGTGATACATGTGGTCTCACCTTAGGCAAGTGAGTTTGTTCAAAATTGCCTCTGTTCACCCAGCTGAAAATGGGTACCCGGTGGGATAAGTGATATGACTATAACCTTCTAGCGCCTAACAGGCAGCTTGGGTTATCCATGTGCTGTTGGTGCGCGCTTTGAGCATGCCCCTTTGTGGTGTGGAGTATTGCGCGGTATAAGTACCTTCATTGTTATCATTATTATACTGACTGACTGAGTTTAGTTTTACGCCGCTTTTAGCAATATTCCAGCAATATCACGGCGGGGGACACCAGAAATGGGCTTAACACATTTTTCCTTAGGCTTTGAATGTCGTACCCTTGATCAAACAACTTTTGAGCATGCTCGACCGCAACTCAGCACTTGTGAAATGAAGACACCCGGTGTTGGAGCTGCTGGTGTATTGCTCGACAGAAACTTAAAGTTGAAGCCATCCCTATTGTCACCCTGTCGTTTTTAGTTATTTATCACCCTCAATCTTGATATCTGTATGCCTACAATGAGGGAGTCGCACTTTCACCAGTTGTCGTTTGCCTTGTTCTGTCAAACTGCAATTCCTTTGCTTGAAACAGATCTTGAATATGTCATGCTAAGAATTTGTATAGATGCTGATTAATCTAAATATATATAAGGACATTCGAAAGAAATGCACAAAATAATGACAAAAGACGAATTTCCCTCCGCGTATCAACTTTATCTACAGGGCAAGATTATACTGTTCATCCTTGCTTGTCATAACGCGAAGTGGTGGTCAGGCTCGCTGACTTGATTGACACATGTCATCGTATCCCACTTGCGTAGATCGATGCGCGCTATAATCACTGGATTGTCTACAAACTGGATTATTTACAAACTGCCGCCATATAGCTGGAATATTGCTGGGTGTGGCGTAAAACAACATTCAAAAACAAATGATTACAGTTACATTGTTACAGTTACTTTGTTCCACACTGGTTTTGAGTATTGTGTTGTTGTTTTACTGACTGTTTAATCAGCTTTGTTTTTTTCATAACTTTGCCATATAGCCTCGGGATAGCACTGTGTTCTCACGCTGCAGTCTGAAATAATATCGATTAATAGCAATATGGGTTGCTGGCAACAAATATAAACACCATAATTAAATTATCTCACTGGGCAACATTCAGCACTCTGCTAATTCGAAGGTTAAGTCCACTTCCATTGTCCTATGAATGTTTACAATCATTTATTGGTATATTTGCCAATTGCATAAGTGTTTTAGACACTGAGCGAAAAGAACTTCGCAAAATATGTGACCCGATCTAATGGCAGCCTCGTTGCGACGTATTTGTGGCGTCTCACAACGGTGACGTGTTTTGTCAACGCTGTCTGAGAGCGAATTCGGTGTATGGAATTGTCGCTAGCTTGGGATGGTTCGCAATTGATTAATGCAGTGAGTCCCAGGAGGTACTAATGACTATATTGCCAAAGGGTGTAGCTTCAAGGTCTGCGTTGTGCCAATAAACATTTCGGGCAGATGAGTTGCAAGTTTTACTGTTCGATTTTCCCCCGCAGGTTTCTTTGTTTACTCAATGCACACTGTTCTCTCAGTGATATTCCGACGACATTTCACGTCCAATGATCAATCTATATTGTTTAGAAACCTGCATCATCTGACCTTACTGTTGTAAGGTGGGTGTGACCGTTCGATATGAACGTGGACAAAATCACGGAGGCAGTTGCATCAGATCGATAAAAGAATAATTGATCACATTCATTATTAAAAGGTGGTAGGACACGGGAATTAACGAAAATTGAGTAGATGAGAGGCTATTAGCCTGTATCATTTAGTTTCAAGCGTTCCGTTCTTATCACAAGCTGCTTATATAAGCTACGAGTAGTATAAATACATTGTCGCAAATATGACGTCATTCATTCTTCATGAGGTCATAAACAATTTTATGTTTCTCTTTCGTTGAAAATGGTAAAATAAGGAGACAAAAGTATGTTTTTTTACTTTTAATCTACAGAAATCCTAGATCTTGAGAGAAAACACTCATTATCTCCATTCTAACATGAAAAAGTTAATCTCGAGCCCTTTTCGGATAGCGAAGACGCTGTCCTGGACAAATTGGGTTATTTTACACTATATCTTTGGTAAACCGATCGCAAACCCCTCTCCTGGCAATGGTATCAATTATTTCATAATTACGGCATGGCTGGGACACACCAACCAGCTACTACTGGTATTATAACCCAGCTGTTACCGAACCACTGAAAAATCCATATGTATGCAATACTGCGTGCACTTGTCGGGACTAAATCCCTACGTGCACTAAATCTGTTTTCTATTTTTATCTCACTGAAATACCATGCCGCATTATAGTACAGAGCACTGAGGTCGAGTTGACCAGCCCTCGTATTATTCCCCTAAATTCCGACCGAGCGACAAGTGCCATCCTTGAACGTTTTTTGGCATGACACAGACCGGAGCGGTAGGGTAGCCAGGGTCCTGGGCCCCGTTCCTCGAAGCGATCGTAGCGCTATACGACTGTCGTAAGTCTATGTTAAAGTATGGGCGTTACGATCATCTTAACGCTACGATCGCTTTGAGGACCGGGGCCCTGGCTAGCTATTCTCGAAACGTTCGTAGCCCTACGAATTTCTTTAGCCCATTCTTAACACATTGGATACGATGAAAGTTACGAATTCTTAGGGTTACGAACGTTTCGAGAATAATGGCCCTGGGACTAGATTTTTGGCCCTCTCTTAGCGATAAGATAGTCGTAAGTTATTGTTAATGTATGGCACTTACTATCTTAGGGCTAAGAGAGCTTCGAAAATTTAGGCCTAGATCCACAAAGCGTTCGTAGCGCAACGACATTCGTAAGCGTATGCTACATTGTAGAGTTACGACAGGTCGTAAGGTTACGAATGTTTTCTGGATCGGGACTCAGGAGGCTAGAGCGTTCGCTCATCCCACCGAAGACCCGGATTCGATTCCCCACATGGGTACAATATGTGATCACTAATTTTGCTGTCCTCCGACGTGATGTTGCTGGGATATTGCTAAAGCGGCATAAAACCTAACTCACTCAGTATAAACGGGCGGAAACCGGACTACTAGACCTCGCTCTCCGACGGACGCGTTATGTGACGACACAGTGACGATGAACACCGGTACCAGCCCGTGATTAGGTAGAATATGCATAGTTGTGTAAAAGTGTTGATGTATTGTGTGCTGAATGTATATATCATACAATGCTACTAACTGGCGTGTTTACAATAGTGAGCTATATTTGAATTGGATTTCAAGTACGTGTCGGTTACGAAGCAGGAAATAAACACGAACAATTTATTTACTGCTGCCATGGTTACCACGATCTAATCACCAGTTGATGTATGCAAGGTATATTAAACTACTGATCGCTTCATGCTCTTGAAACAGAAATGTTAAAAAGCTATATCGAAAACTAACCATCCCCGAAGCATTAACGACCACTGCATCATCGGCAACGATTACCTTAGATGACAGAGCCAGGTATGCACATTGACTAACATATTGACCGCTGAATTAAAACCGACGGTAATGTTGTTTAAATGCATATACGACCATTCGTTAACAGGAATGCCATTGTGGCTGATATTGATATCAATTTACGAAGATTGTGGTATAATGACTGTCGCTTGTTATCAGTTCTGATTAAACTATCCCGTACATCAACGGTGTGCAAACACCGTCGACAATGACTCTGCGAAACTCACATTTGGGTCATATGTATATATGCATCTGACCTTAGTGGCACAAGTAGGTCGTGAGCTTATAGACATTTCTGAGTGTCTATGAAGGGTGAATCAGTGGTGACTGCCTGTGGATTTAGGAGCTCGATCTGGGAGCCGCTGTACAAAGACTTATCGCTAAGACTGTCGTATGTCCATGTGATAGGTATGGGAGTTATAATTACGGTCACCTCTGCACTGTTAGATCGCTTTGTACAACAGCAACAAGGCACACAGGTGTGTGTGTGCGCGAGTGCGCGTGCGCGTGCGCGTGGGTGTCTGAATGCGTGTGTAAATGTGAGTGAGTGAAGTTTTAGCTTTACGCCGCTTTTTTAGCAATATTCCAGCAATATTACGGCGGGTGTCACCAAAATAGGCTTCACACATTGCATGTACCCATGTGAGGATTCGAACCCGGGTCTTCGACGTGACGAGAGAACGCTTTAACCACAGGGCTACTCCACCGTCCCGTGTGTAAATGTGCGTGTGTGGTGTGTGAAAATATGCGTGTATGTCTGTCCGTGTATGTGATTACGTTTGTGTGTGTATGCGCGTGTGTGTGGTAATGAAGGGTGCGTGTGACTTGCGTGTTGAAATACGTAGTGACATTTTGGAGGATCTACTGGTGACCACTCGTCAAATACAGCAGACATATGTCACGAGGGAACTGACAACATTGTGAGTAAGTGAGTGAGTTTAGTTTTACGCCGCACTCAGCAATATTCCAGCTATATGGCGACGAGTCTGAACCAGACAATCTAGTGATCAACAGCATGAGCATCGGTCTACGCAAATGAGATACGATGACATGTGTCAATCACGTCAGCGAGTCTGACCAACAGATCCCGTTAGTCGCCTCATACGAGAAGCATGGGTTACTGAAGACCAATTGTTGTTTAGTGTTGTGTTTGGTGGTGGACATGTCATGATCCCCTTTATCCAGAATGGCCACACTCACTGGACAGTCATGGATTGGGACTAAATTTAATACACGATTTTGCTGAATTCCAAAACATATGGAAAACAGTGAATTGCTTTAAAATCATTGAACCGTGGACCGTTTCATTTCTGTTTCAACTGTTTTGTTCTCATTCAAAACGGCTTATGGTCACTTATAGACATGGATTGAGTGAGTGAGTTTAGTTTTACGCCGCACTCAGTAATATTCCAGCTATATGGCGGCGCTCTGTAAAATAATCGAGTCTGGAACAGACAATCCAGTGATCAACAGCATGAGCATCGATCTGCGCAAATGGGAACCGATGACATGTGTCAACCAAGTCAGCGAGCCTGACCACCCGATCCCGTTAGTCGCCTCTTATGACAAGCATGGGTTACTGAAGATCAATTCTAACCCGTACCTTCACGGGTTTTTTTTATCCAGAACAATGACAAATTACCTGACCGTCCCATGAAAGTGTATCTTCCAAATGCCAGGGATCTTCGATATGAATTCTTTTATCTTTTGTTTGACACATTCTCGGTAAAACAGAACATGCATGCACACTCTGTTCATGTAGTGATGCAACATGAAATTAACGTTTTTCGTTCAAGAAAGTAACTCTTGAAGACGTTGTTGGCTCATGTATTGGTTTCTTTCTCAGAGCATAATATACTAGTAAACAAAATAACGAAGATGAATTCATTTAAAACGAAGATGTCATTTCATTTTAATTCGAAGAGATCAAGGGCGCCGACATTTATATATCTGGAGATAACGAACCCTTTTTAAGTCACGACAATGGGCTATCTCAACGCAACGTGCTTTATCTATGATAGTTAAAAGGAAAACTACTCTGTATTAGTACACATACACTGGGTAGTGCAAGCTCTATTTCTTGATAAAGAATGTTTAGAAATTCAAGGTCTTTGATGTGTATCGAAATTTGATTGACGTCGCTTGAAAGCAAGATTGAACTTCCGTGTACGTAGGACATAGGCCCTGAATCACGTTCAACCAAGTTCGTTTGTTGTCTTGATTCCACACTTTACGTGCATATCGTAGGCGAGTCTTAGTCGTTTGTCTATCATGCATGCACGTACTGTGCCCCTTAATGCCTGCTTCGTGTAATTCCGGGGCGGCTGCGCAGCCTAATGGTTAAAATGTCCGCTCGTCACGCTGAAGACCCTGCTTCGATTCCCCACATGGGTGCAATTTGTGGAGCCTATTTCTGGTGTCCCCCGAGGTGATATGGCCGGAATATTGCTAAAGCGGCGTAAAGCCATACTCCCTCACGGTGGTGAGGACGTGTGTGCGTTCTTGTATGCGTGCGTGCGTGCGTGCGTGCGTGCGTGACATAACACTATCGTTTTTGAATGAATTGAAAACATTTTTGTTGGTTGCATCAAAGTGGTATGTGAAAATAATCACGATTAGAGCCAGGTAACCAGACTACATTAAGAATGCTGTACACTGCAGAGGATTTGTGCAAAGCCAGTACCTATATTAGGATTAACAGGTGGAAAGATTATTGTAATAACATCTCACCTCACTTGTAAATACAATGATAAAACACGCGTTAACATAATTGATACATATACGTGGACTACTTACACAACAAAGTGTAACACAATGGTTTTGATAAAAGAACTCATAAAAATGTGATAATGTTTGATAATATACAGGGGCCGTGTCACTTGTGGAGGCCAGTGACCTGACCTTTAGACCTGCTGACATTTTCTATTACATACCTGTGCGTTGAGCTACAGTTAACTGAAATGTTACTTTATGAGTTGTGTATAACTATCCATGATGCAAGATGGCCCTTTCGGATTATTTTTCAAAATGTTGCAAAAACTGGGATGGAGTTGCTTGATGTATAGTTCTCTGATGATATACTCAGATAAAACCTCGCGTGTTCTATATATTATGCAAATTGTTTATGCACGTGAATATAATACGTAAAATGTGGGACTCTGTAGGACTATATTGGCTAGGGCCTCATCCCAAGCAAGGCTACGTGAGAACGTTTAGTGATTCGGTTACTGGTAGCTTTAAAGTGTTTAATGCGCCGCCAACTGAGTTTCTCATACTCTTCGGCAGAACTTTCGAATGTTAGCTTTTAATATACACCATCACCGTACTGTTTTCGAATGAATACACATTGAGCATGTTTGGAAATAGGGTGTGACGGTTTACCTATTTGCGCACTGGTTCCGCGTAATACAAGCGGATGCGCTGTGCTGTACATATCCTGAATCCTTGTCGTCCTGTCTGGGTGTAGTATGCAACCTATGTTGCGATGATTCAGGGTTAATAATACCGTCAGCGGCGATATTTCAGATATACCATGACTGTGTTGAAATAATCGAGTGTAAACCTGGCAATTCAGTGACCGGGGTATATGGATGGTGAGCCATATCAGTGACCAGTGTACGAAATAGTTTCCAAATTTTGCTAGCAAGTCGGGCTAGCTATATTTGAGAGTTTCTAGCCCCAAATAATTCACAAGCCCGAAATTTGAATGTAGACACGGGTTTCATCATTAAGCTGCTAATATGATGACCACTTTTATCAGGCTATAATCTTGGATGATTTAAATGTGTACTATAAGTTATCAGGTCAGAGAGAGTGATATATCTATAAAATGACCCCATGAAATTTCACTAGCCAGTCGGACCAGTGACTGTGGAGATTTACTGGCCCGACTGGATTTTTACTAGCCACGGGCTAGCGGGCCAGTAGCTATTTCGTACACTGTCAGTGACAAAAGCTTCACACAAAATCATCCAAGTCTCAGTCCTGGCCACAAAATCAACATTTTCGTCAACTCTGATGTTAAATAGGGTAAGCGTCACGCGTATCTTTGTCTGTGCGTGCGGGCGAGCGCGTGTGTGCGTGTGCATGGCTTCCTGTTCTAAAGTCCTAATTGTGACGTTTTTACAGTGCTAACCCAATGAGATACCATTCCCAAATTAAACTCAAACACGTTATACTGTCTCTATGACGACCAGTCCTTGATATATCCCCAGCCGAGCGCCATGCAAGCCAACAGGGAGCATTCGATCTTTCAACATGTTTTAGTTTGGTACTACTGGGATCGAACCACCGACTAACCGTTCTCCGGGCTGACGCTCTATCCACTAGACCAGAGAACGAGGCGGTCAGTCGACTCGAACAGTGGTCCAATCAGTTCACCGTCCATATCAGACCCAGACGAGATTTTTCTGCAGGCCGTCTTGATACAGACTTTGTTAAAAGTACGTTCCATTGACATAACAGTAAAGAACAGACAGGGCCTAGATTTTCGAAGCTCTCTTTGGGCTAAGATAGTCGTAAGTTAATGTTAATGTATGGCACTTACGACTATCTTAGCGTTAAGAGAGCTTCGAAAATCTAGGCCCTGGGCCTACATTTTCGAAGCTCTCTTTGGGCTAAGATAGTCGTAAGTTAATGTTAATGTATGGCACTTACGACTATCTTAGCGCTAAGAGAGCTTCGAAAATCTGGGCCCAGGCCTTTGGGACTCACACTGATGTTAGCGGTATCTCGTTGGACGTGTATACAGAAATGGAACACACACACGGCTAGCAATAAAAAAAGGCTTTGTTGTACGTGTCACGATATGACTGAAATATTGCCGATGTTAAACATAAACAAACTCACTCAGTTTGTTTCACGTCTGCTCACAGATAATAGAGATATATCTGTAAGTTCTCCTGGTAGTGAGTGAGTGAGCGACTGAGTATTTGTTATGCCGCGCCGAGCGTAAGGACCCTGTTGTATGCGACAGCGATCGAATATTTGCGTAGCGTAGCCTAGTGCCCTAGTAGTGGTAAAAGCGTTTGCTCGTCACATCGAAGAAGACCCGGGTTCGATTCCCCACATGGGTACAATGTGTGAAACCCATTTCTGGTGTCCCCCCACCGTGATCACAGGGGCTTGTAACGCTAAAAACTGCCATCAAGGTATATACTGTCACTGACGGGGTCTTAGTACTAAGGTGACAGTATATACCTTTTTAGCGTTACAAGCCCCTGTGACCGTGATCGCTGGGATATTTCTAGAAGCGGCGTAAAACTATAGGGGAGACCGGGGTCAATTGTAACACGGGGCAATTGTAACAAGGGCGATTACTCTAAACGTTTTCGCTCAAGCATAGTGTAGGTGAGTAGAGTTATTTCCCTTTACTTTCCTACGGTACACATCCAGGCGTTTTACAGCTGCTCGCTCATGGCGAGATACAGTTAACGAAGAATCGTTTTTCACATTGGAAAATAAATTTTTCACAAAACGTAATAAAAGGTTCTTAATGCAGTAAATGTTGCTTGGTATGAAACTAATTAACAAGTGTAAAATTGAGGTATTACGACATACTTTGAAGCAGAAATATTTGAGAAGCCAAAGTTGTTAACGTGTGACGTGGCATGAAACATGGCTACTACCATCGGGGACAATTGTAACACTGTGTTACAATTGCCCCCATGTAAATTTCCCTTGTGTTAGGATAATGAAGCAAATTATGATGAAGGTTTTATGTTAGTTCTTTACTAGTTTTATCTTAGTAGAACATGTTCAGTGTAATGTTGATAGTATGAGCCCTCGGGTGACACATTTTGGTGTTAGTCTTTGTATTATATTTTAGGCGTACCAATACAAGAATTTTAAACCAAAAACATTTTAAATGTCGATGGTGATAAAGGTTTAATGTTAATCCATTTCCACCTCAATTGATCAAGATAACATCTTTCCACATTTTATTTTGATTTTATTTGGAAAATAAACAGATTGTTACATTTGAACCTTCTTTGTTACAATTGCCCCATCCGCCTGTTACAATTGCCCCGTGCTAGGGGTCAATTGTAACACTTGCAGTCATTGCATTTGATACGTAATAACTTTGTAACGACATGATAGTGAACTTTAAATGACACTGAGGTTTAAAACCAAGATGTTAATGTACTAGTTAGTACCGATTAACTTTGTGAGCGGTCGACTAGTATCGAATTACAAGACGTTAAGTAAAAAGTGTTACAATTGACCCCGGTCTCCCCTACTCACTCACTTCACCTTACGTTAAATATCAAAAGTTTTCATTACAATACCCACGTGAATATATTCATCCCGAATAAAACTGCCTGTATACTATATCCTATACCAGCACGTTGAACTATTCCTATCTAAATATTATCAGTTTAGATAAGCCGATCTGGCAGGATAAACATTGTACTGTCGTCTGCTCGTAAACCAGACTTAAATACAAGCTGTTCTCGGCTTGGGAAAATATTATTCATTCTCTGTCCGTTTCATTTGTTTAGCTTAACTTTAAACTGTTACACATTGGCTACATTGCAACAAGCATCCGCATTAAGATCCTGTCGGAAACGGCCGCGCCGAGCGTAAGGATCCTGGTTTATGTAACGACAATGATCGAATGTTCGCGCACCTGGTCGTTTCCAACATGAAATAGCAACTTTACTGTGACGTCAGATAGTCACGTGACGGGCAGTACGCCAGCTCAGTCTCCACAGGGCTGTTCGTGAGGCAACAATCGTTACATATCGAGACATGTAAGTATGACAAGGGTTTTTCCACACTGGTATATATCACATAGTCGGCTGTATTACTTCAATGCATTAAATTTATTTCGATACCACGATATAAGATATGTATTTGGGGTGGTGCGAACCAATGTACACACGGTCACACGTGTGACAAGCCAGGCTTAGCCCGTTCGGTTTCGGGAGATCTTTTGAGGAGGTGCCCTATTTGACTTTGTAGGATATTGCTGAGGATATTCATGCGGGGTCATGATAGCTGTATGTCTGTTATCTAGACCTGACCGCAGCGAGCGTCATGTTATCAGTCTATTTTCATTTCACCGATGACAAGCACATTTTGTGTTGTCAATTTCACCATATCCGCGATCATTTCCCGCTCGCCGTCGTTGGTGTCGATTCGTTAATCTGTTCAGGTTACAGAGGAAAGGTATATTTTATTTGATTACTTCTTATACAAAGTTTCGGTTTATTGTTGTGGATAATCATTAGACTGCATTCCACCTCGATATATATTTAAACAAACTTACGTGCAGAGATGACATGAGTTACCTCCCTTTGGGTCCAAACCCCCAACATTTTGCTGCTACTAGACTACTTTCTAGACTGTTGTATGGTAGAATATATAACATCGTTGTTAATATGCCGGGAGTATGATAGGAAATAATACCTCAGTGGATACAGTTAATACTGGGTTAAATCTTGTGTTTTATTGTAAACAACGCAGCTTGAAACAAATGCATGTATGAAATAGAACTAGCATTACCAACACAGGTTGACACATTTGTTATCTGGGTGATGTTCACCCCCTGTACCTACTTCAATCTGTGTGATATATATAATCATAATAATATATGTAAATTCGTAGTTTGAAGTTTAAAGTATTTCCAATGATTTTGTTGGTTCATTTGCTGATCATATGATCCATTCGTTATTCAACAGGCTTTGAAATGTGACATTTTACAAAGTACAGTCATCCCTCGCCATGGATGGGTCTTATAGGGTCCATGGATGACCCAAAGTAAAATCATATGTACCATGTTAGTCTGTCTCAGTCCCTGAAACCCTACTGCGTTATAGTAAAGATTACATAAGCTAGAACAAAGGCCAAATAAAATCATATGTTACCATGGACATAAGAAAACTGCTATTTCGTGTATTGTGCCCAGTCAAAACTATATCGTATTGTTGGAGGTGAAAAACCCCAAAAACTTTGTAAATGAAAATAGATGTATGTACATGAAACTTGCCATCAAACATCACAAGACATGATAATTCAATTGTTGTTCCTGTCATGCTACCTGTTATTCAACTAATAGCAATCAGCTGTGCACAGATCGATGTTTTGGTCCAATGTACCGGTGATTCAGTTAAAAAAGATCCGAAAATATAACATCAAAGAATTTCTTTTCTATTATCAGAATAATTTATATGTCAAGCAGTTATACTAACAGAGATCTTTTATATTGCTATCGTGTAAGTATAATGCATGTTTTCTACGAACATATTTAACATAATAATTAGCATTGCTAAGCACTTTGGGTTACCTGGCTGGATACATTTTACGCAGGAGACAGTTTGACAAGTCACCACTGACTTCCCGCGGTACGTGCCACTTTGATTGTAAAAACAAAATGTTGGCAATTAATTGTCAAATATGACTTCAATGAGTCAGTAACGCGGGTCTTGGGGTCAGTGGATGACAAGGCTGTAATCTGTTCGTAATTGCTGAGAAAAATGTGAAATTGGTGCTATCGCGGTAGGCGTGTAAAACGGACCTTCACGAATGTGCTAAGCGGGCGTTGTATGGAATGAGGTAATGCCATTTCACTCACTGGTTCTGCATTGTTTTTGTAAATAGTTTTAATGAATGAAAATGGGATTGAATTGAATCAAATAAAATGTCTTTTCTGACATCATACATTCTCGGATGGCGGTGTTTACCCGCGTAATTACGTGGTGTGTTGCATCACAGAAAACACTGTAAGTACTCATCTGATGACATGTCTTTATGATAAAGTTATTACGATGTTTTGCTGTTGATCTATTATTATTGAAAAAAACCCTGCATGTTTAAAGCTTCTGAAAAACCATGGATATGTACGATAAACACTGTTTATTGCAATCCACACTGAATTTCACTAGTTAACAACGTGATTAACCAGAGCTCAATAGTGGATTTGTTGATGTGCTATTTTCGATGTATGAATATGTGTGATCACTGGGCAACTTTTTTTATGGGAGCCATGGATTACCCTGTGGTTTAACCGAATCCGCGGTATCGTGAAGAGCGTTATTGCAAGGGATGACTGTATAAAATTCACCTTTGGATGTTTACATGATTTTCATGGGAGCTACTTTTCCTGTAGAATGCTCAAGTGGAACAATTCTCTATTGTCTTGCTTGCTTATGACTATCATGAGTGTCAGACAATAAATAAACATTTCTTTTTCACACGTTTCATTAGATAGAACACTTATTTACACATTCCCATTACATGAAATATTTCGTCACACGTCACACTCAGCAATATTTTTATATGATGGTGGACTAAAAATTTGAGCTGGACCAGACAATCCAGTGATCAACACCATGAGCATAAATCTGAAAAACTGGGAATAGATTACTGGTACATGTATCAACCAAGTCAGCGTGCCTGACCACCCAATCCTGTTAGTTGCCTCTTGCGACAAGCATGGTTGGCTGAAGATCAATTTAACCCAGATCTTCACTGTGATACATAAAGTTAATACACCCATTTTTGTTTCAGTGATCGAAGTAATCTGACAGCACTAGGAGCTTGAATCTATCTCGTGGCCAGGATGCCACCTCTCACAATGAACGGAGACATGAAGTCCACGCTACAGGACTACATCAGCAAGAACAAGGTCATGATCTTCAGCAAAGCAACATGTCCATACTGTCGAAAGGTAGGCATTCCACTGATTCCTGTCTGCCATCGAGCCCTTGTTCCTAAACCCGTCTGCATACTTATTGGGTTCGCCAAAATGTTAACATCTTAGAGACCTTCCTCCTTCCTGCTACATCAAGGGCACATGCTATGATTAATCTAAAGTTCCATTAGAATTGGTGTTAAACCAAGACTCACCCAGAGATCACATATTCACCATGTTCAGGTGAGGTGAGGTGAAATTGGGTTTAACGTTGTACTCAAGAATATTTCGCTCATATGACGACGTGCATGCGTGGGTATGTGCGACTGCTTGTATTTTCTCCATGTTTCATGTGATCCATCAATCAGATCTAGCCTTTTGTCGTGTCACAGCTTGTAGGTTAGTTATCATTGGTGTTATTGCATGTCATTGATATGCTGGTTGTAAATCGATACAGAATTAAATCACAAGCTCTTATTGCTGTGTCATGTATCACACTGTAAGGTGTAAATTTAGGTACGGTGATGTCAGTGAATTGTGACATCCTTGCATTAGACCTAAAAAAAATGTTGTGGTTCCCATTACCCGACCGACCCTTGGATTCTGGTGCTGACCCTATCTTTTTAAAGCAGTATGAATAAAGTAAGCATTCAGATACCATTGTTTTTTCCTGGCACTGACGGACTTCGGTCATTCTGATAGAGAAAGTCGACATGATGGCCACAACTGCTGCAAGCTTGATTAAATGAATAATTACACGTTGATAAATGTGTTATTAGTTTGTACTTTACTTCTAAATAAAAATGAAGGGAAAGAAATAAAAAATTCTGACCTACCTCCCCTAAATGTTAAAGAGCGGTGATCGGAACCACAACATTTTATTTATTTGGCCTTAGATCAGGGCTCCCACAAGACCTGGACATTTTACACCCCATTTCCCAGTGTTGTAAAAGTCATGGAACTTTGAAAAAAATGGATGACATCATGGGAAAAATCATGAAATAATCTTGGGGTATTTTTATCCTAACGAATCTGTATATCTTAACAGTATTACAAGGTCTATGGCAGCCATCAACATGTGAATCTGGATGAGTTTGCATATATGTGAATACTTACTTAAATTCATGTGTTGCTAAAATTCTAAACAATAAGATGTATTTAAAAAATGTTTAATGGACAGCTGTAAGGGGAGATGGGAGGACGTATTTAAGGTATTCTTTTATTTCAGACACAGTAATATATGTTTAAACATATCAAAATACCATGGGACATATATTGTTTTGTCTGGAAAAGCAACATTTGTGTGGGAAAATCATGGATTTCTTTTTCACAAAAATATGGGGACCCTGTAGTTATAACACATGCATGGATGGACTCGTGATACAATTGAGTTGTGTATTTCATAGCACTTAAAGGACAGAAGCTCAGTGTTTACCAGATACATTTTGTCTAGACAGAATGTCAGTATTTACTAGACACATTTTGAGACTGTGCTATTGTGTGTTGTTTCTCCTGTGCAAGTTTAGCAGGGCCCAGCGCCCTGCCCTTTTAGTATAATAATTGATATTAACTTGGTGGTTTTTAGTTTCTGTTTCATGTTGAAGTTAAAGGTCACATGCAACGTAAAACACAACTTTGCAGATTCTGATACCTTTCGGTTATGGACTTACCGAAATAAATCATCAAAATGCAAATTCAACTTATAAAGTTGAAAAATAATGCGATGAAAAAAACCGCACGAAATCGTAGTTCAAACGATTCACTAATTTTCCCCCAGCGCTTGGGGGAATTCAAGTGGTTTCAACAGCTGGGCTGCGCTCATAGCACGTGCACAGTGAAATAGATTCGCGCAGCTTGGACGCGGGTTGTCCGGTGAATACTCGGTGAAGGCTTTGGTGTGAGCTATATTTCTAATGTTTTGTTGATATTTCACAGGCGCAAGCTTTTTATATGTTATGACAGTAGATTAACTGTTTATATAATTTCATTTGTCTATTTCACCACTCGTTCTTCTTACCGAGTCACATTCTCAGTTCGATACTTAAAAGCAATGTCATTATTTTGCGTTGACAGAATTTCTAACTGTGATATAGGTATGTCGTTGTCACAGACAAAACTCAATGCCTGTTTTATTGACACCTATGTGTCTGCCTGCCTGTCTGCTAATGACCATATTCAATACACAACTGCGATCACTGACCACATGCAATTTGAACTTAACACCAATCAGGTTATACACCATAAACAAAATGCATTGATTTATGGCCCGAGTTCAGTCTCCGTCACATTATGTAATTACACTGACTGACTGACTGACTGAGTTTGGTTTTACGCCGCTTTTAGCAATATTCCAGCAATATCACAGGGCGGGGGACACCAGAAATGGGCTTCACTCATTGTACCCATGTGGGGATTCGAACCCGGGTCTTCGGCGTGACGAGCCAACGCTTTAACCACTAGACTACCCCACCGCCCCTGTAATTACACAGACAGGCAGGTGTGATACTTGTACACATGACATGTTATGATGTCTGTTGTTGCAAAATGTTATACACAAAAAGTGAGCATGTATTTACAAAACCCAACATCACTATATATACACACAATGAGCAGTGAGGGCATCTGCAAATGAACCAGCCGTTACACTTGAGTGCACACCCACCCGCTCTGACTGGGTTCGGTATCCCAGCTGCTTCGTTTCTTGGGAGGTAAACCCAAGTAAACAATTTTGCACTTTTGATTTGCGATTGTATGCTTATAATTTTGTTTATATGTTTTTTCATAACCAGCAATGTATATTATATGTCATGAATAAGTGATAATTGTGTTTTTATTATGTTTGATTTTGTGGTTGCATGTGACCTTTAAGTGAAATAAGTGAAATAACTGTGCTATTAAGGCTTTAAGAATCATATGCATGGATAACTAACATAATCATGATAATACTTGGAAATATGTCACTGCATGCTCTTTTTGGAATAGGGGTGCCCCTTTTGAAATTGGCTTGCCCTGCGCTCTTTGGATCCTGGGGGAAACACTATGGTGTTATTTGGATGATTAGAAAAATAAATAACTCCCATATTTTTTTAGCCAACACACCACAAGAACTCTTGTTTTCATACCTAACTTCCCAAAAGCTTCTCTATGATTGCCATGTGGTGAACTTGATGTAAAGTGTATTTGTCTGCCTCTTATCCATATATATTTGAACTATTGTAGGTGAAGAAGTTGTTCAACACCCTGACTGTTGAATACACAGCTCTTGAAATAGACGAGTTAGGTAAGAGGTCTACTAGAGCTACTGACAGAAAGCATGATGTTTGATGGGGTGACCTGGTTCAATGGTTTGCCTGAGTGTGTACTTGTTTGCCAATGCAGGCTGAAGTAATATTGCTGGAATATTGCTGAATACGTTGTTAACATGAATCACATCGGTGAAGTGCCTCATTCATTTGCTGTTTTGTCCAGAGTAAGCGTTTCAAGTAAATCATGCTTGTCATAAGTGGCGAGTTAGTAGATTGGGTGGTCACTGGACAGACTCAGCAACTTTGTTGGTTATGGCATGTACCCATATGACAGATGTTTGTTCTTAATATCAGTCACTGGATTGTCTGGTCCAGACTTGAATATTTACTATTTGTCATTTAGCTGTAATATTGCTGAGGGTGATGTAACAACAGTCTGTGACAGCCACTTTTGTGTAAACTAAACCGAACATTGCTCTCGATGTCAATTTCTCTGAAGTTGGCACTAGAATAACACACATGGATTTACATTTTCTTAGCAGCATCAGTGAAGACTGAACTACAGTAGATAAATCTTATTGTTACAGACAATATGAGCGCTATCCAGACTGGCCTGTTTGAGATGACAGGACAGAAAACCGTGCCTAACGTATTCATCAATGGAAACCATATTGGTAAGTGAGACGACAGGGGAGGTAACTCTCCGTGGATGCCAGGCATTAGATCTGGACATTTTTCAGTAAATCATTTCTATAGTATTAAGACATAATTTCATGTGCTGTCATAACCTTTATGAGAAACAATTATGTTAATCTTCGTGAGGAAAAGGGTAACTTTGTGGTATTAGATAATGTTGCTTGATAGCCAAGCTTACGCGTATGGAAGTTCCTTCCTAAATGTAGGTTCAGTGAATGGCTGATGATGCTCTCAGCAATAACCACTCACTCACAAAATACAGCTGGGTACAATGTGTGAGGCCCATTTCTGGTGTCCCCCGCCGTGTTATTGCTGTAATATTGCTAAAAGGGGCGTAAAACGCAACTCACTCACTCACAAAATACTGCAGGCTTTTTCTTAATCTGCAAGACTGGGGTTCTAGAGGACCCCGAATTACCAGTTTCAAGGGCCTTATATTATGTATCCATATGCTGTTGGTAAACAATAATGTCAGTGAAATGTAGCCTCTGTTGATTTTGTTGTTGCCAGGTGGATGTGACTCGGTACTGAAGCTCCACCGTAACAGCAAGCTGATGGAGCTGGTGTCAACACCAAGCGTCACCTATGAGTATGATCTGGTTGTGATAGGAGGAGGTTCAGGTGGACTTGCTGCCTCGAAGGTAAGACGAATGATCATTGTAGGACAAGGGGCTATACCAGTATTAAAGGAAATAAATCTAAGAGGTTTTTGAAATAAATGTAAAATCAATATTAACCCATTCAACACTGCAGGCCGAATAATCGGCCACAATGTTATGAGTCCCCAGACACCGGAGGCCGATTAATCGGCCAGGCAGTAGTCACGTCAAAATGAGACATAATTTTAGGAACCTACCTGACTTTTGATTCATATATCAAATCTATCACATTTCACAATGTCTGAAAACACTTATTAAATTTCAATTTATCATATATTATCAGCAGAATTAAAATTATAAACTATTTTTAGCAATATTATTGAAAACAACGATTCTCGGACACATGCTTGACGCAGGGTCCACAATAACATTGTCAAAGAGCAAAGTAATGATGTTCGAGGAAATTATTAAATAAATTGAATAAACTAATGAATAAAATCAACAACAGCATTCATAAAAGTTGTCAAACTTACATATAAAATTACTATTTCCATCTTTTTGTGCGATCATGTAATGCAAGTCAAGTCACTGACAAGTGACATCTGGACTCTTGCCGCCTCAATCTTCACGCTCGGACACGATGTTTAATGCGAAAATACATACATGAAGCATTTTTGTCACAGGTCATAACCTAGCACGATACGTCCAATAAGTTCCATAATTTTTCCTTATCCTGACTCATGCTCTTTTGCTTGTCTTCTTCTTCTTGCGAACATAGTGGAACACTTGTATCTCCTTATTTGAAGCTCCCTTCAAAATAAAATCACTAATTGGTACTCACCACGAGTTGCTCCCCTTTGTCTCCCCTGGCGGGAAAAGGTGTCGCCACCCTCTGGCCATGTGCTTCACTCTCTCCTTCTTCGCCCAGTGAGCAGGATGTGAGAGTGCCTTGTGTCTCCTTACACACATATCCTTTGATAATCTCTTAGTTTTTACCTCTCATAGGTTACTATAGAGGTATAGCTAGTATCCTTTACTATTTGTATTGATTAATTATCGTATTTCTACTGTTTATTCACGTGTATTAAGTGATTGTTCAGCTAACTTTACGTTCATGAAAATCTGTATGCGATTTGTAGATTACGTTTTTCTGCCTCCGATCCATGTAATATGCCCTAGTTGTTCTACTGTTAATGCGTTTAATTCACGTTGCAGTTACTGCATTAATTTATCTCATTCTGCATTTAATAAATATCATCTTTGCGTCTTAAGGCGTGCTGCAGATAGATCCATAAACAAAGAGGCAAAACATGGCAGAGAGTCCAGATATTCCTTCCAGTCAGCTGCTAGCGATCGACCCTCTCCCGTCTGGTGTTCTGCTAGAGACCCCTGCGGCGAGAGGAGCGTGGGACGCAGTCCGTTACCTCGAAGAAGCGACCGGCCTCCCCAGACATCCCGTCATTGCAGACTAAGTCTAAGAGGGCCTCATCGTCGTCTCCAGCGCAGATTGAGGACACCCAGGGCAGCGCCAGACTTCCAAAGGAAAATTCTGAAGACAGCAAGAACTTTCTCAGCCGAGATCGTTCCAGCAGCAGAGTTGGGCCTCTCGATGATCAGCCGATAATCATCCCGACTTCTACGGCAGAAGAAGCGACGGTGTCAGCGACTGTGACTTCTGCAGAGATCTCCATGCAGCCTGATGCCTCTACACCGGCGTCAGGCGTCATTGATGTGAACCCCATGCAGAAAAGGCGCCCGGCGACTTCGTCTAGATCATCCCAGAAGACATGATCGGCAGATTATGAACATCATGGAGGACCACTACAAACTGCGCCAAGCGGTCCGAGCTTGAAGGCTCCAGCGTGAACAACACCCAGAGGCACCCCCGTCAGCGTAGCAGCCAAGGCGATGTCACCTTCGCGAAGAAGTCCCTTTCCACCTTGGACGAAGGACCTAGATGTACAGCCTTCGGCGAAGGCCTTAGCGAAAGGAGGGAGATCATCACCATCTTCGATTTCATCTCTAGATATGGACTCAGACCATCAGACATCACGGAAGCCTTCGCGAAGGTCATATCATCGATCCCCGGACCCGGACGCAAATGAAGCTTCGCGAAGGCATTCGCGAAGGACATATGATTCCAGATCTTCATCGTCTAGAAGAACATCGAGGGACTGCCGAAGAGCTTGGCGAAGCTATCAACATTCACCTCACAAGTCTCGAAAGATCATCCCATAGGCGATCTCCACTCCGTTCATCACCAGGTTGATCACCCATCAGATCTCCACATAGAAGCGCGCACAAGTCAACTAGATGCCACAAACCTCATCAGATATACGATACAGACAGCTACACGCAGTCGAAGAGCATCTACAATTTATTAATGATGATGGTTTTGAGGATGATGGAGGAATCATATTTTCTGATGCAGAGATACGGTATTGGATGGTCAATAACCTAGATCTCACATCACCATCTAAAAGTGGCAATACAGCTCAGACGTATTTGATGAAGGAAGATGATCCAGATGCAATCACTCTACCCCCGATCGACCCGATTGCGGCAGTGCCACAGAATCTAGATGCAGCTTTCCAGAAAGCTACGAAAGTTCAGATACCACATCTACCCAACTTTCAAGCCAAGAAGTTCTCCACGCATAACATGGACTCCTTCTACAAGGCCCAGGACATCGATGAGAACTATAAGATCATCAGCGATGTAAAGAACAAGATTTACAAGATGGATGATCGCAGTTGGCTCATATAGAAACCATGGCAGAGACGATGTTCTTTGGGTTAAATAGATCTAGGGGCGATCAATGAGACTCTTATTACTAGATTCGGGATTCCACGACGGAAGATGATAGAATGATTTATTCTGCCTTACTTATGCAAAAGAAAGATCAGCAGTTTTTAACGGATCATCTTACATCTGTTTCAGCAGCACTGACCTTAGCTCGTCGTCAAGGCCTCCTTGCCTCCTGTAATTGGGGGGAGAACTTTACAGCCCCACTTTATACAGCCCCGTGGTCGACAACATCCATCTTTGACGGAGAAATCGACAAGGTCGCCAAGGAAGTCTCTAAGGATTAGATCGATGGACACACTAGCCAGCGTCATTCGTCAGACTTCACAAAGATACTCAGGCAGATCTAAGTTCACGGGCCTACAAAGAGCAAGAGACAGGAAGATAGCCAGCTCTAGAGGTAAAGATTCTTTTCGGCGCCCATATGGCAACTATAGAGGAGGATCAGGAAGAGGCAGGACACCCAGAGGTTCCCGCAATTATAGACGCTGAAACACAGGTTCGGAACGACTGGAGTCTTCCACCCCCAGCCGTTCCAGTACAACCAGCTCAAGTGGGTGGACGCCTCCAACTACACTGGGAAAACTGGGGAATACTGCAAGATCCTTACGTCTCCAACATTATTCAACACGGATTTCGTATCCCTCTACAGGACAAGCCTCCGCTGACAATCAAACCCCCCAAGTTCGATTTACAAGCGCGACAACTACCAAAGATAAAAGAGGCTGTCTCATCACTCCTATCCAAACAGGCCATAGAAGTAATAGATCAAGCAAACGCGTCGAACCAGGTTTCTACTCCCCAGTTTTCCTGGTTCCCAAGAAAAACTCCACGGAGAAATACAGACTCATCTACAACATGAGCTTTTTCAACAAGAACTATCTCGCGAAACCACCGGGAAGTTTCGCGATGATACATTTACCTCAGTTACACCAGATGATTCGTCCCTATGGACTACATGGGCAGCATAGATCTACAGGATGCCTACTTGCACATCCCATTCATCCCATTCCAGGAAATACCTACGATTTACTCTAGAAGGGCTACATTACCAGTGGAAAGTAATCCCATTGAATATCATCAGCCCCTGGCTATTCACGAGGATAACGAAACCGATTATCAAATTTCTACATCGTCCAAGGGCTACGCAGTCGCGCTTTACCTACGACGACGGATACAAGTAGATCAAGATCCACTCGCGCTCTCAAACTACAGTTAAATTACATCATAAAGCTACTAACACAACTAGGTTGGTTAGTAAACTTACGCAGTCGGACCTAGTACCATCGCCAAGACCTACAGTTCCTAGGTATTCGATTCATCACAAATCGCGAACCGTATTATGGTACCAGAAGACCGTTGGCTCAAGATACAACAGACCATTCCACCAGCTCTACTCTCTCTCGTTACCACTGCGACAATGGCAGAGCCTACTAGGTCTTCTCACATCAGCCCAAGACAGTACTGTCACAGGCAGATTACAGTTACGTCCCCTACAGGTCCTCATCAACGCACATCTCAACGATGTACAACCATTCAGTCTACGAAACATCTCAGACCACATCTACTATGGTGGACCAAGAAATCGAATGTCTGGGAAGGGATTTGTTTAGCAGAGCAGGAATACAAAACCCATCTGTATGTAGATCGCTGCGTCACTCCAAGGTTGGGAGCTCATCTCACCAACCACGATATCAGGGTTATGGAATCAGCAAGAATGCAAACTCCATATAAACAGAAAGCTGTAATCAACGCCATTCTACATTGGAGCACATTTCTACAAAATGCGCGCCTAATGATCCATACAGACAATTCGACAGTGGCGTTCTACATAAACAAGCAAGGCTCAACGAGATCGATGAACCTTTTGAACCTAAGCTTTCCAACTGTTCGATTTAATACAAGATCTAAATCTACATGTCAGAGCAGTGCACATTCCCGAGCCAGAAATATACTAGCAGACTCTCTCTCGGCCTCATCTACCATCACCGACAGAGTGGATGATCAACCGGAAATTTTGCACAGATAATCAAGCAATTAGGAGCGCCGCTAATAGACCTATTCGGCCACGCGATTCAACAATCAGCTACCTACATTCGTGTCACCAGTCCCAGACCCCAAGCTTGGGCAGCGGATTCTAAGTCTATCATGGGAAGGCCTCAATGCGTGCATTGCTTTCACCAGCCAGCAATAATACCTCAAGTATTACAGAAAATCAGACAAACACAGAGCCTACAACTCACTTTGGTCGCTACCACTGGTCGGCCAGAACGTGGTTTCCCATACTAATTCAAGAAATCGGGTCAACCAACACTGGAGCTACCCAAGCCGCGCCAAACCTGTTAATTCATCCTCACACCAAACAAGTGCACTTTGAAACCCAGCAATGTTCCAACTACACGTATGGACTGTATACAAATGTGTTTAAACAAGAGAGGATATTCTGCCAGGGCGGCAAAAGCAGTCACGCTTGCCTTACGTTACTCAACTCAGAACTTGTACCTGCGGCGACAAGTGGCACAGTTTCAAAATTATGCAACAAAGAAAGGGTTTACAGCAAGAGAGCTTCACAACCTCAAGTGGCAGACTATTTGTGTTACCTACGCCAAAACAAACATTTAAAAGGTTCAACGATATCAACATATCTTGCGCAGCTTAGCTCTGTAATCACCATGAGAACGGGTGTCAAATTGACAAGATCTCCAGAGTTACTGGCCTTACCTCACGAGCTTTCCGGATTGGAGGACCAAAAGCTGAAGTTCCACGCCCAGCTTGGGATCTGAATGTAGTGTTACAACACCTCACGAGTGAGGTCTATGAACCTTTGAATCGACAAACTTTGAATTTCTCTCACAGAAAACATTGTTTCTGCTATCGCTAGCCACAGCAGCAAGAATGTCTGGAAATTCAAGCTCTGGATTACGAGAGGATACAGTTTGATGACAATCATAACACAGCGCACCCTCGGATTAAGATGGATTTCATTGCAAAAGAATCAACTGCCAGGTCAACCAGACAGATTATTCCACATCCGGCTATCCTCTATTCTCGGATCACAAGATACACAAGACCTATCACTGTGTCCCGTAAGAGCGTCAAAGTTTATTTAATGACGATCCAAAACAAGGAGAGGATTTCTCGAACGCTTATTCATCCCATTATCGCCTACTTAATCAAACAGAAGTGTCACGGACCACAATATCTATTTGGATAAGGACTGTCATTCTCCTGCGTGCCTACAAGGCAGCAGGCTTGGACCCACCAACAGCATCAAATCCACATGAGATCAAGGCACTGGCCTCTACCCTACTTCTCTACACGGTAACTGTTCCTTTGAACACGATTATGGAAGGATGCTATTGGAAATCTAACATGGTATTTGCTAATCACTACCTAAGAGACATCACTACAGAAGATGTCTCTGGCATTCACCATTTCGACCACTGGTCCTCGCCAGCAACTGACAGTCCCTCGAGGGCTTAAAATATTAGCCTCACAAGATTAATATGTATTTTATACATACTCATCTAGCTTATAACTCTAAGGAGTTTTAGGGCTATGTATATATGTTCAGCTTAAGTATTCAACCTTAAGCATATACTTGATATAGTCAATTTCAGTGCCTCTATCAGAGTCACCTATATATATATATATATAATTTATATGTATTGTTCAATATATTCATAATGTAATTCCCCTTTAATGGCTTTATATAACCTATGGTTTTCTTTATACAGGAAACATCCTAAATCTAAGGCTTCATGAAGTTCCGTAGGGGATATTACAGTATATCTATACAAAATCACTAATTATAAATCCAAAGTATTCTGTTACCCACCTCCGTCTGTAGGATGCTACAAGCAAGAGCATGAGTCAGGATAAGGAAAAATATGTAATTTTAGAGTAAAATTGATATTTTATACTTATCCTGACTCATGAGGTTAGTCTCCTCCCATCCTCCCCACATAACACTTTGGATTTCCTGTAAATTCAAGTGTTGGGCTCACAAATCAGGAGAGAGTGGAGCACATGGCCAGAGGGTGGCGACACCTTTTCCCTCCAGGGGAGACAAAGGGGAGCAACTCGTGGTGAGTACCAATTAGTGATTTTATTTTGAAGGGAGCTTCAAATAAGGAGATACAAGTGTTCCACTATGTTCGCAAGAAGAAGAAGACAAGCAAAAGAGCATGAGTCAGGATAAGTATAAAATATCAATTTTACTCTAAAAATTACATATTTATGTATTGGTAGCGATTTCTTGCTTAATATGTTCAGAATAGCATTATTTTACCCAAAACTTTTGTCCAAATCTAAAAGATTTCGTTTACGAGGACGGTATCCATTGCCGTTATATGATTGGCTGCCTTAGGTCAATGGTCTGATTTTGACCAATCACAACCCTTATAGCAGACTGTGTGAAAAAAGCGTCATTAGAAACCAATCTTTATCCAATAAAATCGCTTCTTACAACTGTGAAAATACTCTTGGCAAGGGTACAGTGATATTGTTGATGTTCAGAGCTTTTCTTCCGATGCCCGACATCAAACGCGATTTGCCGCTGCATGTTATTCATAAAGCTTCAAAACGGAGGTATTTTCAGTTGTTATGTCATTTTACCGAGTGGAAAGCCGCAGATATCGGGAAATAGGCTTACCATACATATTGTTTAAGAAATCTTTTATAATAATTTTCTGATTACGTAAAATGAAAATATAAAAGGAAAAAGGCACGGGCAATTTATGACATGTCACAAAATGGAAAAAATCGCCATAGTTTTTGCTCCTTTCGTGGTTTATCTGGAAGTTACAAATGTAAGCTTGCATTTTCATTCAAATATAAATTTATTTAAGTTGTAGTTGTATTATTTGAATAATATTATAAAAATAAACTTCATATTTATTAACAGTAGGATTAGATCTTTTAAATGGTGTATGGGATGTAGTAGCAATAACGTTTTACAAGCTTATAATTTCCTTCATAAACATAGGCTTCATCTATGACCTCAGAGTCTCTGGGAACTCGGTGTCATGGCAGTAAATGCCTCTGGTTGACTGGTGTTGAAAGAGTTAAAGTTTTATATTTTATTTGTTTTTCTGAGGCAAAGCATGAATTTTTAACTGTTTACAGTTACTGTTTGAAAATAAGGGGTTTGGTAAGTGAATCATGGAATGCATTAGTCTTTGACTTTTAGCACCGTGGACTATGACCCTTTGAATTTCATGGTCAGTTAGGAGATAAACATCATGTGTTAGCCAATTTCCGGGTGTTATTGAGTATTTGAAGCACGGGAATTCATTTGGAACCGATGGCGTTAGCGGAGGTTTCAAATGAAACATTCCTGTGCTTCAAATACTCAATAACACCTGGACATTGGCCAACACATGATGTTTATCGACATTCTAAACACAAAAGTAAACCAAAAGGCCCACATAGGTTTGACTGTCTGCACTCATTGACATCGAGTACGGGTACAGCAGTGAAGTGTCATCAGCTGGCTGTTTCAGCTGGTTCCTGTGGTAACATCTGGAACTGCTCATTTGTAACGTCATTCCGACTTTACGTCACAATATGATTTGAACGACGTCACCACTGCTGACGACGCAACAATACAATTGTGTGTGATATTTGTACGTGTCAATACGCAGTGAACAGTCTTGCAATTTCTGGGAATCGAATGCCATTCGATCATGTTTTTCAACCAATCAGATTAAAGAACACGGTGACTTTTGGTTTACAGTTTTGAATAGTGACACCTTATAATGGTGACTGTGTTTGTTGATTTGCCATGTTGCATACTGAAAACAAGATGATTGAAGACTTTCAAGTGTCTCCTAGAGAAACAGATATAAAATTTTAGCTAATTTTCTACACTGGTACAATGAATGCAACATTAAACCCAATTTCACCTCAGCATCTTTCATAACTGTATTCCAGGAAGCAGCACAGCTGGGAAAGAAAGTGGCGCTTCTGGATTTTGTGAAACCAAGTCCTCAGGGAACGGCATGGGGTGAGTATTTGTGTCAAAACACAGCATGTAGTAATATTCACAGGTCAATAATCATGATGTAGCTAAGAATATATACTTTCATTCATTAAGCAGCATTGTCAAGCTTCTCTCACTGACAGTAGTTTCTGGATACCAGCATTGGGATGACCTGTGACTGCTACTCTCACAGACAGTGACTGCCTCCATGGTGTAGTGGTTAGAGCGTCCGCCCGGAGAGCGGAAGGTCGCGGGTTCGATATCTGACTGCGTCATACCAAAAGACGTTAAAATATGGTACTTGTTGGTCTCTGCCTGGTGCTCGGCATTAATGGGTACAACAAGGACTGGTCGGCTCGGAGTCAGTATAATGTGTCTGAGTGGGGTATTCATGCTTCACTGCGGCATGGTATCTCAGTGGGCTAGCACTATAAAACCAGTTTGAGTCTGGGCTAGTACAAGCAGCCGCACATACACATACACACGCATGTATGTCGTCATATGAGTGAAATATTCTCAAGCACGACGTTATACCCAATTTCACCTCACCTCACCTCACCTCACCTCACAGACAGTGTCAGGATTCTGGTAATGTGATGACATCTCTGCTCACAGTGCCAGGATTCTGGAATTTTGATTACATCTATGCTCACAGAGAGTAGTGTCTGGAGTTAGGAATGAAATTTATTTCATTAATTAACAGAATGAGCATAAGGTGAAACGAATGTATATTTTTGTTGAATATTAGAATAATTTCCAGTAGAATGTTATGACAGGACCTGTTTTGTTTGTAAACAGGATTGGGAGGAACATGTGTAAATGTTGGCTGCATCCCAAAGAAGCTGATGCACCGGGCGTCGATGCTAGGTAAGGTTCTTCTTATAATGTTTGTGGTTACCATTCATATTCACAAGTAACCCATGCTTGTCGTAAGAGGCGACTAACGGGATCGGGTGGTCGGGCTCACTGGCTTGGTTGACACATGTCATCGGTTCCCATCCCAGTTGCGCAGATTGATGCGCAGATTGATGCTCAGATTGACTTCCCTTTGATGTACCAGGATCAGATTGTCATGAGTGATGGAAGATACGCGCTGATTATGAAACTTATGTAACGGAAGTGAAGCTCTGAGACAATGATTACTATTAGTCATCGCCCAAAAAATCTGGCATACCGTGTTTGTACTGGTAGAAGTGGCATTAAACTCAGTTCACTCACATGCATTGACATTTATTCTGTTCCATTTTGCAGGTGAGGAACATGAAGATGCCAAGAAGTTTGGTTGGGACTACGGGAAACACAGGTCAGTCAGCTGAAAATATCATGGACTTAAATGTTGTAAAAGATTGTCTCAGTTATCTAATGAAATTCAGTGATTATAAATAATTGATAATAATAAAATTGTGGATGATGTTTGAATAAATTGCAATGCTTCGATGGCTTGGGATTGTATTTTGAATTTATTTATACATTTGTCTTATTGTACTTATGTTATGATAAAGAATTAACTTAACCAAAATACCTACACATGTATTCTGGGCGGGAGGCCTTGTATGCTAATTAAAGAATCTTGAAGCTTGAAATTCATATATTACAACATTCTCTTCCCACAGAGGTTACTCCTGTCATATCTTCCTACGTAACCTCTGTTCTAATACGGCCCTTTCATGGTGTGAGCGTTCAAGACTCGTGGTTGGAGGCAATCAGATTTAGTTGTGCAATCAGCGACGTTGTTTCAAAAGTGATCATTCGCAAGGCCTCAGTAATTTCCGTATGCTTCGAGAAAACTAAACCTCTTCCCCTGCGCGATGCGCAAACGTTTCTACTAGACAGAACTCAGTCATGTTATGGCGGATCAGTGGCGTCTCCATCGCCCTCGTTGACAACGGACAAGCTAGCCATTAAACGTCTTGTGTGTAACATCAACACAAGTCCCCGGCAGATTGGGGATATTTGTGACCCCACATTTGCTTGTGTTTAGTCAAGTTGAATCTAAGTCGATGTAACACGTGTTCTGATTGGATAGAAAGAAGGGAGATAATTCGTGTTGCAATCTTTTGCCGCTAGTTGATTTTACGAGAACCGGGAAATATGGCCGTATTAGAACAGAGGTTACGTAGGAAGATATGACAAGTAACCTCTGTGGGAAGAGAATGATATTACAAGTATTAAAAATGATTGAGACAATGTTTATGACCAAAAATTTCAGCTTTCAACAGCATGGTAATTTTCAAATGTTTTTATTGTAGAACCAAGTCACAAGTGGGACGTCATGAGGGACGGTATTCAGGTAATTGTTGTCAGGGTTTACATGCTTTGATTTGTCAGCCAGTTTCAAACGTGTGTTAAACAGCTCTAGTGAACATTGCTGTTGTTTAATAAACTGATGGCATGTATCATGATATTTTCAGTTAAGTTTGTAGTGGTTTTCATGTAAACTTCAGGGCAAAATTGCCCCCCATTTATTATTTATGTGTGTTGTTATATGCCACAGTTAGCAGTATTCAAGCTATATGGTGGCTGTCTGTAAATAATTGAGTTTGGATCAGACAATCGAGAATGTGGATTGATTTGCGCAATCGGGATACGATGACATGTGTCAATCAAGTCAGTGAGCCTGACCACCCGATCCTGTTAGTCGACTCTAATGACAGGCATGGGTTACTGAAGACCAATTCTGACCCGTATCTACACAGGGAGACAGTACATTTTACTGTGTTTTTTCTCAACTGGTAAATACCTTCGACATGCCCACACTCTGTGCTGTGTCCTTTTACATTAACCTGGAACATTGTAACTTGACTGAAATTCGGTTCAGCTTTGAGATCGAACAACTTATAGCGGGCAGGTCCTCTGAGTTCGTTAAGTCAGTGACACAGTATTTTACTTTGTTACATATTTCAGGATTACATCGGCTCCCTCAACTGGGGTTACCGGGTGCAGCTGCGAGACAAGAATGTCACCTACATCAACGGATATGGTGAAATAATTACACCTCACAAGATCAAGGTTTGTCTCAGTCATGTAGTACTTCAATCAGATGTTAGTTTTACTCAGGATGTGTTAGCTTTCCATGACATGTGAAAAGATTAATTTAAGTTTAATATTTTTTGGAACTCAGTAAAATGGACCCTGTTTGATTCTGGCCTAATCTTCATGCCTGGATGTTGGTTCAAGTGGGCTTTTGGATAATTCCTCAGCAGCAAGTACTGGTTGTAAGAGAAATTGGGAAACTTGACTTTGTGATCGTGTGTTGTCACACCCTTAAGGAATGGATCATTGTATATAATATCAGAAACTCGTTTGTCTGGAATATGTTGCAAGCTGTTTGTATGTCGCTGAAATATTGCTGAGAGCGATGTTTCTCAAACTGCACATTTCCCACTAATTTCTTGGTTTATGGTTTTGTGATATGCTCCTCAGGTTCTTGTGAAAGTTTTGCTGATTGTTTGTTCAATTTCTGTTCACAGGCGACAAACAAACGTGGGAAAGTGCAGGAATTAACCACAGAGACCATCATCATCGCAACAGGGGAACGACCTCGCTTTCCTGACATCCCTGGAGTCAAGGAGTACAGTATAACAAGGTACAGGGTTCACCTTCTAGCATCTGACATGGTAGCTTTGTATGATTCTCAGGGAGCTGAGAGTATAAGTATGAAATATGTGCACTTTGAGCATGCTCTGAGTGTACGGAGGCTGGCGCAATGCATGTTGGTTGGTTTGTTGTTTAATGCCGCACTCCAGCTTTCTATGGCGGCAGTCTGTACATAATTGAGTCTTGACCAGACAATCCAGTGATCAACAGCATAAGCATCGATCTGTGCAAATGGGATACGATGACATGTGTCAACCAAGTCAGTGAGCCTGACCACCCGATCCCGTTGGTTGCCTCTTCCAACAAGCATGGGTTACTGAAGATCAATTCTGGGAACCAATGTTCATCATTGCAATGGCTGCAAACTTATAATGAGTTTGTTTTTGTTTGCTACGTCGAGGACAGTCTGTAAATAGTTGAATCCAGTGATTGACGTCATGAGCATGGATCTAGAAATTTAGGAATATTGCAGTGGGGTAGCCTAGTGGTTAAAATGTTCCCTCATGGGTACATGATATTGATGGAATATTGCTGAAATAACAAACTCATTCAACCTCTTGTTAGAATGAAAAAAGAACACACTTTTTCCCCATGGATCATGTGATAATGCCAGATTTCTTCATTACAGTGATGATCTCTTCTCCCTGCCATACTGTCCCGGCAAGACGCTGTGTGTTGGAGCCTCGTATGTGTCACTAGAGTGCGCTGGGTTCCTCCATGGTCTGGGGCTGGACACAACAGTCATGGTGCGGTCGATCCTCCTACGAGGGTTTGACCAACAGATGGCAGAGAAAATCGGTGACTACATGGAGAAAAGCGGGCTGAAGTTCATCTACAACGCTGTTCCACAGAAGATAGAGCGGCTAGAAGAGGGCACACCGGGGAGGTACAGAGTTACTGCCCTTGGACGTGAGGGCCAGGAGATCGTGGAGGAGTACAATACCGTAAGTTGATTACATTTGGCATCTAGGGCAACGATTCACCCAGACCACGATTCGATTCGATTTTCGATATTGGACCCTCAATTCGATCATTTTCGATTCGATTCTTCATACAAGTAAAAACATCAGATTTTCATTTAACTCAAAGTTTATTAAATAAAACATATCATACCGAATTGCTGCAGCCCTATTGGTATCCATGTCGGTCTAGCTGACTAGGAAATATTTGTGAATGCTAATGTTTCACGGTTGCCATATTGCTGAAACAATTCGACATGATATTTTGACTAACTTACTAATCGATATACTCTACAGTCCTCGTATCACAGGTGCCTCTGAAGACACACTGGTACCGATCATGCCCATCACAAACTTTAGGAGATCAATGAGTGATTAACCAGAAATTGATATTGGCTTTCTTAAGCTTTATATCACAAACTTTCAAACTGGTTACTTCTATTCCAAATGTGTGTGTGTGTGTGTGTGTGTGTGTGTGTGTGTGTGTGTGTGTGTGTGTGTGTGTGTGTGTGTGTGTGTGTGTGTTGTGTGTGTCCACACATGGGTACAATGTGTGAAGCGCATTTCTGTCATCCGCCGCCGTGATATTGCTGGAATATTGCTAAAATCGGCGTAGTACTAAACTCACTCACTCATTCCAAATGCCAGCTTTAAAAAGTCCCTTATATTATCCGATATTTTTGTTTGTTGCAGATCCTGTATGCTATTGGCCGAGACCCATGTACATCAGGCATTGGACTGGAGAATGCTGGTGTTAAGCTCAACCCAAAGTAAGTGTAGCTTTGTTCCAATATTTTGGGTGGACAGTCGATATATCACTCTGCAGAGAAACAGGCAGTTTTGGCAGTATGTGTTTTTTGGGGTTGTTTTGGCTGCGTTTCAATCTCAGGCCTGTGCTGCACTGATGTTTCTGGCCAACATGTGTCATTAATATTACCTTGTGTAACCGTATCATGTATGTATGTTAAACGTCATACTAGTGTATTGAACTCGAAGATGTGGTGGGCAAGAAAAGAGTTCAAAGAATGAGTTTTTTCTCCTTACCACGACATCTTATTCAATACGTAAGTCCAAATGCTCTAGTAGGACATTCAATATTTATTACATACCCTTTTCATGACATATGAAAAGTTTTCATGACTGTTTTAATCAAAATCTAAACATCACTGTTGGAAATTCTTCATTGAGGCTTCATTGGTTCACAATTGTGCAGATCTATGCTCATGCTGTTGATCACTGGATTGTCTGGTTTGTCAAAATCGTAAAGGCTATGGCGCCCATAGAATCGTGCGATAACCGTACGGCCGATGCTTGGAGCTTCGGGCAGTTTAAGGGGGTTGTTGACCAATCACAGGCCAAATGTGAACCAGGCATTAGTCTCAATGTTCTCAAGTGCATCAGACAACAGTTTGAAGTATCTGTTTTAGCAGACTAGTTACTTTCAATTTGAGATATAATAGTGTTTTTGTTCCAGAAATGGGCGTGTAATCTGTGATGACCGGGAACAGACCAGTGTCCCCAACATCTACGCCATTGGTGATATTGTTGACGGTAAACTGCAGCTGACCCCCGTGGCCATCCAGGCAGGGAAACTCCTGGCCCGGAGATTGTATGATGAATCCAAAGTCCTGGTTAGTATCAGTAGACTTCTGTTGGTGCAAACACTGGAGTGATTTCCTGGAATTATATTGTTTGGTTGTTGTTTGGCACCGCACTCAGCAATATTCCAGCTATATGGCTGCGGTCTGTAAATCCAGGTTAGAATTGGTCTTCAGCAACCCGTGCTTGTTGTAAGAAGTGACTAATGGGATCGGGTGGTCAGGCTTGCTGACTTCGTTGGGACATGTCATTGTATCCCAATTGCATAGATCGATGCTCATGATATGATGTTGATCACTGGATTGTCTAGTCCAGACTCGTTTATTTAGCTGGAATACTGCTGAGCACGGTGTTAAACAATAAACCAACCAACCAAGCCTGCAAGCAAGACACATGAACTACCCTCGGGTGGGAAATACCGGAATTCAGTTTCATTTAATATGTTTAACACAAGCTTGGATAATAATCTGCGAGACTTATTTTCCATGAACCGTTTCAGTGTGACTATGTCAACGTAGCAACCACAGTCTTCACCCCGTTGGAGTACGGAGCCATTGGGTACGCGCAGAGGAAGATGCCATTGACAAATTTGGAGCTGAAGACATTGAGGTGTGTAGCTTTCTCACATGGATCTAGAAATATTTGGGGATTCCTGGGGAGAAGAGCTTAACAGGAACCAACATTTTAAGAGCTGCCTATCTTGATAATGAGTCAGTTTCAGTGCCCTTTGATTTATGGAAGCAAGTTGTGGAACATATTATGTTCATGGTATCTTGGTGCTGTTGTTTTCGGGGGTGGTGGGGTAGCCTAGTGGTTAAAGCGTCAGCTCGTCCCGCCGAAGACCCGGGTTCGAATCCCCACATGGGCACAATGTGTGAAGCCTATTTCTGGTGTCCCCCTGCCGTGATATTGCTGGTATATTGCTAAAAGCGGCGTAAAATCATACTCACTCACTCACTCACTGTTGCTTTGGATCTGGTTATTCAAAAAATATTAAGATATTCTGATGAAATTGTGTAATATACATTGTGATAAGTAGGTCAATCTTACAGCTGCAATGATACTGTTTGTTGATACCCGTGAATATCCTGTTTCGAATTGGTCTTCTGTATCCCATGCTTGTCTTAGAGGCGATTAACGGGATCCGGTGGTCAGGCTCACTGACTTGGTTGCCAAGTCATCGTATCCCAATTGTGTAGATCGATACTCATGTTGTTGATCACTGGATTGTCTGGTCAAGACTCAATTATTTACAGACCGCTGCCATATAGCCTGAATATTGCTGAGTGCTGCGTTAAACTAAACTCACTCAGTATTATAATCAATCAGTCAACTGTTTGTTGAACTGGTTGGTCAAATGACAAATGGCCAGGGACTTGTTTCAGCAAATACTAATGTGACAATTGTCTTAACAGATATATGTGAATCACATGAATATGAAAAGTCTTTAATGTTGAATACATAGCAGTACTGAATAACATCCTTTAAAAATTGTCCTGGTTTTGATGTCAATGATAATTTTTTATGCAGGTATACCATTCTAACTTCCGTCCACTGGAATGGACGGTACCAGGCCGGTCAGAAAATGCCTGTTATGCAAAGCTCATCTGCCGCTTGAGTGAAAATGTAAGTAAGAAATACCAGGAGACCATACCAAGAATTGTTTTTTCAGCAACTAGTGTTCTCTGACTTGGTCGCTGCATGATGTATCCCAAATGTGTAGATTGATGTTCGTGACGTCAACCACTGAATTGTCTGGTCCAGACTTGATTATTTACATACTCCCGCCATGTAGCTGGCATATTGCTGAGTGTGGCATAAAACTAAACTCACTCACTCACTCACTGGAAGGTCAAGTTGTCAATGATAACACTGGCAAACCTAACCACATCAACCTCTGTTTTCAGGAGAAAGTCATAGGATTCCACGTTATTGGACCTAATGCAGGGGAGATAACTCAAGGATATGCAATTGCTATGAAGAAGGGAGCTACAAAAGAAGACTTTAACAATGCAATAGGCATTCATCCAACATGCTCGGAGGTAAGTTATACCAGAGACCATATAATAGAGGGACGGCCCTCCCCAACAGTTTATCACTAACCATCAGCGCTACGGCCTGGCATGTAACTGATACACACATCGACACCCTGCTGCTAACTTCCCTCTACCGGTACACATGCTCAACAAATGCGCAGACATTCGCAAATGAGCACTCGGGTAACCACGTAAACAATATTGCGTAATATCCGGGCCGAGAGTTAATTCCCTTAGCGGGATTTCACCGGCTGCGTTTGACAGTTAAGCATTACATGGACAGCTCCATTAAACTGATTACAATAATCTTAATTTTATCTTATCTCTCATTTGCACATGTCAACTGACAACATCGCAGAACATGTATCATTCAGCGAAATGCGTGTCGTCATAAGCCTGGAATATTTGTTTCAACATTCGGCATGGCCATGGATCTACTTAATTCATTCACTGGGATGATTCCGACTAGGACCTCGATACTTTACTTGGAGAATTCACAGACTACGACAGGACAGAGAATATAAACCAAAAATACAAAATCAAACTAACCCAGTCAGGTAAAGGCAGTTTTAACATTACAGTTGCCAATATCCCCGATGCTCGCTAAACGTATTATCACATGGCTAATCCCAAGATTTACTTGCAAGTATTCGCTTGGCACAAAACGAGGGTGTGGTCAAGCAGTCGATGAAAGTAAAAATTCCCGCGAATTTATAAAGAATGTGCAGATTTGCAAGCGTTAGCCAATCAGAGGACTTGCTTCACCAGAACCCTTTTGTGTCTTGCGGACATATCGTCATCCATTTGTGTCAAGATCGTTTAGTTGCGAGTCAAAATTGGTTTCAATCGACTTGCAGAAATAACAATAAAGAATTGGTAGGTGTCATGAGTGTTGCTCGATAGGCCAATCATCCATGATTATGTTTACATAAAGTTTTAATCGATTGCATCGCGATGGTAGCGCATGGCGGCGGCAACGAGTCGGGTAGGGTGCACCCTAGAAGTGTCCGGCCTTGTCATTATGTATTGTACTGTGAAGCATTTCGAAATCGGGTCTCATCTCAAAACAATATTATTAAAATCATGAATCCTCGGAAAGACACGAGGGCCTGTGACTGACTGGTGTTTATTATAAAATTTATAGTTCCAACGATACAAGATTTCACATTTTCCAAGAGCGTTAATGTTTTTATAATGCCAGTTTGGGGCTAGCAGTGATTATGCTTTGGGCCGTATGGAGACACTTGTTGTTGTTTTCAAAGGGAAGCCACTAAATACTAAAGTCACTTACCTCCGAGCCCATGAAATATATGTGTTAAATGGGCTGTACTACATTACCTCATCAATTAAAAAATTTCAGCAAAGTGTCAACTTTAACTTGGCAGGAAAATGCAACCAATAACATTAAAACACAACATCACACAATGTATTTATTGTAGAATAGGACCATAGATCTATATGTACAATCATGTATTACTAAATTCAACCATTTAGATATTCTTTCATTAAAAACACAGTAAATGTGAATTTCAACTGTTGCAAATAAACTCTAAACTGAATTTGAAATTAAAATTATGCAATAGTTGGTTGTCAATGCTCTTTCAAACAAGGTATATCTACTTATCAAGATGGGAATATTGTACTTATATAGGCTGTACAATGTATTTATTGTTGTGAATGTAAAACATAAAATCATACAAATCTGAACACAATCTTAATATAACTTCATTAACAGATATTTTAGATATCCATGAAGTGAACTGTACATTGGATATTAATTTCCATAATTTCTACTCATGTACTTTATAACATGATAAATTATTAGGCAGATATTGTTGAAATAGCTCCTTCACTTATGCCTGCACCAACTGGAATCAAGTCTGCAAATCTGTCTTCATAATTGCCAACGCAAACATGGTATGTAGACAGTTTTGATAAAAGTTTCTTCATATCTCTTAGAGTGGAGAAAAATGCAGGTAAACCAATCCAGAATTCATGATTTGGGCTAAAGTCACGTCGATGTGCATATATTGCTGATGTAAAGGATGGCTTGATGACTACTGAAAGCTGGACTGAGCCTACGTCAGTCATAAAACTGCACAATAGTACTGTTTTCACGCTTGTTTCTTGCAATTGTAAAATTGCCTAGCTCATCTACATGCTGAAACAGCTCCTTTTTTAATGTTAAATATTGCTGGTATCGCAGGATGCCATCAACAAATTCATCTACATTGTTGTCCGGATGATACTGGTGAATTGTGTCAAATAAACCCAAAGAATTCATCAGCCGAACAACCATCAGAATCTGTCGCTTCTTCCAGGCATGGGGTATCTGTGGGTTCATCGGTGAGGTCAATGAAGAATGACTTCCATGCTTTGTCCCACAGTGCATCTCTTGAACTGAAAATGGAGTTACACAATATTAATATTAAAAAGATAAATTTGAAGTGTTCTAAATAGTTGTTAAAATTATGCAATAGTTGGTTGCCAATGCTCTTTCAAACAAGGTCTAGTTACTTACTCAAGATGGGAATATTGTATTTAATAATTTACACTATACCGTTGTTTTTACATAAGAAAAGAAACAATATTAATATTTGATTATAAAATTGCTTTGATATTTTAAACTTATTTCTGCAGGTACCAGATATACAAGCACCAATAACTACAAAATATCAACACAAAATTACTCATTTTTTTTCAAAGACATCATTTGTGAATTTCTTACTTCCATTATTACTTACCTGCAATTGTCGAGAACAGTTGATTGAACTGATGAATAAGAATGTCTCAGAGAGAGGAAGAACTGACACCTTGTTGTCTCGGACCCCACTTTGAGTAGCCCTTCTGGCGACTGCCGATGAAAACTTTCTTTTTCCTGGGCATCTGCCAAACAAATGATAATTTATTATATAAATAGTGTAATGATATAAATAAAATGTTGATTCATTGTTGCATAAATCGATGCTCATGATAAAGTCAGGCTGCTGGTACTGTATAATAATATAATAATATATAGCAATACAACTCTAACTTCAGTAGGAAGAATAATGATAACAGAAAAATATATGAATTGTTACATGATAAATAAGGACCTTTTCCACAAATATAATCATCAAAATGAACAATAATGGAAATATGTACTCTTTTTCAAACGATTAGGTGAATGAGACTTTTGTAGAATGATTTGAATATATATTATTTTTCCTTATCCTGACTCATGCTCTTTTGCTTGTCTTCTTCTTCTTGCGAACTTAGTGGAAACACTTGTATCTCCCTAATTGAAGCTCCCTTCAATGTAAAATCACTAATTAGTACTCACCACGAGTACCCCCTTTCCACAAGCGCGGGAAACGAGGGCGCCACCTTCACCCATGTGCCTCACTCTCTCCTTCTTCGCCCAGTGAGCTGGACGTGAGAGCGCTTGTGTCTCCCGACACTATATCCTTTGATTTATATTTAGTTAGTTACCTCGTATAGACATCTATAGAGGTTTAGCTAGTATCCTTCAACGATTATATATTGATATTTAGTCGTTTTTCTACAGTTTATTCACGGGACGCCGTGTTTGTTTCAGTGGATTACGTTGATGAAAATTTTGTACTATTGCAGATTACGGTTTTTATTCTGCTGCTGATCCGCTTTTAATATGCCTTAGTTGTACTGCGCCATGTTCATTTTATTCACATTGCAGTTCTTGCGGTACTAATTTATCCAATTCTACCTTTTATTAATATTTACTTTGCGTTTGAGACGCGCAGCAGATAGGTCGCGTATGCAGAGTCTAGTATGACTGATACACCTGAACCCCTCGCCAGTCTACTGCTGTTGGCCGACCCCCCTCCCGTGTGGTGTTCCGCTAGAGTGGTGGAGAGGCGGGGGCGACGAAGTCCGCCATCTCCAAGAAGCGTCCCTGCTTCCCCAGACATCCCATCGTCGCAGCCGTAGACTAGAGGTTTTCTACTACATCTCTACAGCCGGATTTGGGCCTGTATGATGATCAGCCGATCATCATACCTGATGTACATCAAAAGAATGACCGATGTCGGCAACAGTGATGTCAGCGCAGATCAGCATGCAGCCTGATGTACCAACGCTGATATTCGATGATCTTCCTGAGGGTCCCATCGCTACCAACACTCAACGCAGACGTCGCACACCGAGGGCAGCGTTGACATCTGAGGGGAAATCAACGAAGTCTACTAGGACTTTCTCAACCGAGATTGTTCCAGCCGCAGACCTGGACGTCTACGATGATCAGCCGATCATCATCCCCGACATACGCCACAAGAAGCGACCGGTGACAGCTACAATGACATCAGCAGAGATCACCATGCAGCCTGATGCCTCTACACTGATGTCGGACGATATTCCTGTGGACCCCTCCATTAACACCGCAGATAAGGCACCGACGACCTCGTCGCAGTCCATCCCTGAGGACCTGATGCGGCAAATTATGACCATGATGGAGGATCGCTACAGACTGCAGAAGCAGGGACCGAGCCTTCGCGAAGGCTCCAACGTAGACAGCACCCCAGAGGCACCCCCCGTCAACGTAGCAACCAGGACGATGTCACCTTCGCGAAGGAAGTCACGGACCACCTTGACGAAGGACCTAGATGTACAGCCTTCGCGAAGGCGGGATAGATCATCACCTTCTTCGGTTTCATCCCTAGATGTGGACTCGGACCATCAGACATCACGGAAGCCTTCGCGAAGGTCATATCGTCGTTCCCCCGGACCGGACGCAGAGGAAGCTTCGCGAAGGCATTCGCTAAGGACACCTGAATCCAGATCATCATCATCTAGAAGGACATCGAGGGACTACACAAGAGCTTCGCGAAGCTATCAACGTTCTCCTCACAAGTCTCCGAGAAAATCAACCCATAGACAAGTTGATCATCAATATCAAGAATAAGAACTACAATCGTAAATTGGTTCAGTTGAATCCATGACGAGACGTATGTTCTTGGCCTAAATAGATCTAAAACGATCAATGAGACACTTATCACCAGACTTGTAACACGATTTCTGAAGATGATAAGATGATCCACTCGGCCCTACTTATGCAGAACCAGCAAGTCCCAGGCCGCCTCCGCGAAGGAGCTAGAGCCTCACCAGCTACAAGGGACATCGCGGAGGAGTAACGCTTCGCCGACCCGCATCCTGTTAAACACAGAGGCCGTTCATGAAGCAAGCGTTCATATATATATATATATATATATATATATAGCTATATATATATATATATATATATATATATATATATATATATATACTAATCGGGGTTTGATTTCGATACCTTCGCCGAAGGTCGCTAAGGCTAAGTGGCTCCAAGTCTACTTCACCCAGAAGGGATACTTCGAGAGCTTCGCGAAGTCTCCAGAGTTCACCGAGGAAGTCTCCTCCAAGGTCTCCATATACTAGCCACTCGTCATATATAGCTACTCGTCAGTCCGTTCAAGACATCGCATAAGTTGTCTATCAACTGTATGCCAGATACCATCTATAAGCCTACGCGAAGACAATTGCACAGGCTATTTACAACACAGAACGTCGCTGTATTGATTAGTCAACGACGTTTCATAGATCTTCACAGAAATCAACTGTTCCGTATAGATGGCTAGAATATGCAATTCCGGACGACTATACGATTATCTACATGCGTGACCATTACGCATATCTGCAGACAATTCAATATTGAAATTGAACAGCAGCCTTGTTACAGCGAGTATAACTCATAATCGTCAACTTTTCTGAGAAGAAATATGTACAACAAGTTCAGCTTTAATTCTCGATTATGACGATACATTCATGTATACAGTCTACAAGCTGACAACTTGCAAGGTTATTGTACCTTATATAAGGAAGTCGGAATTAGATTCAAACTGAAGTTACTTTCACGACAGCCAGGAAAATAACCTACCCAGCATTAATATTACAGAGCGAGGTATTTCGCGTCGAAGGTTTCATGGCTTACCATTAACCCTCAAACACGTGGTCACTTTCGGGTAACTTCGGAAGCTACAGTGAAGACCGACGATTATGCTAATATCAACGACGGCAAGATTTTATACAAGGTTTTTCCTGCTACACCGGTGACATCACAGCTGGGGTTTTCTACAGAATCAAAATGCCTTGTTCTGATTGGACCGCGATGGACAACGACTCCACGCGGGAGATCGATCTTAATTCACAGTTCAAGACTTACATCACAAGTGACAACTATATATCAGTGAACGAGCAAGCCTCCTTACAGTCCAGTTAACCTGAACCTTCATGATTGGGCTGCTTTCTTCAGGTTAGAGGCCTCCCCTGTCAAGTTAGGGCGAGAGCACGGCAGTCAGGCTAATTTACATAAAGTTCAACGAGGACAGACACACCTGGTTGTGCACCTACATCGCCAAGAACCTCGCAGCTAATTACCTAGACGACGGGGATACAAGTTGATCTAAACCCACAGCGCCTCAGACTACAGTTGAATTTAATCATCAAGCTACTAACACAACTGGATGGTTAGTAAACCTACTTAAGCTTCTGATTGGAGAATTAAAACGGAAATTTCACGCCCCAACTTGGGGATCTGAATATAGTACTCCAACACCTCACAAGTGAGGTTTATGAACACGCCTGGATAACATACTTGGGCTCCATGATACGATGATTCTATCACGATGGCCAGCAAGAGCACTGTAAATTTATCTCCACCGAACCAAACAGGAAGGGAAATGCAACAGATTATTTCCTCTATCTTCAACTTAGGCAGAATGAAGTCTCACGTACTATATCTCCGTTGGATCAGAACTGTCATACTATGTGCATACAAGACGGATGGACCCAATCCGACCCTCCATGAGCTTTAATACTCATGATATTAGAACATTAACTTCTACAATTGATTTACACAAATGTTTTTTGGAATAATGGAGGGTTTATTTCTGGAGATCCGATATGGTGGTTGCCAACCATTATCTGAGAGATATCACCACCGAGGACGCCTCAGGTATCCACCAATTGATCCCATGGTCCTCGACAACAATTGACAGTTCTCGGAGAAGATAAGTCAATCTTACAGATTTCTACTTATCTTATAACAGTACTAAAAGCTACATGCTATATATAATTTGCTTAAGTTCCTTTTATCATCACAGTACTATGATTATTACATCATACAATATATAAGTTAACAACTCTACAGAGTTTGTTATTATATATTTACCTTAAGTTAATCATATCTTAAGAGTAGTACTATGGTAACATGATAATGCATTAGCTAACAAACTCTACAGAGTTTTGGCTATTATATACATGAGCTTAAGTTATTTATATCTTAAGCATAGTACTAGACTCATATTATAAAAATATATTATCCATCAAACTCTACTGAGTTTTGCTATTATATAGGTAGCTTAAACTTATTCATATCTTAAGCTTAGTAATAACGCTTATATCATATAAGTATATTAGCTAACAAACTCTAAAGAGTTTTTTTTGCTATTTGGCTTAAGTGTCATCATATTCTAAGCAATATGGTTATATTATAACATGTATTAGCTAACAAACTCTACAGAGTTTTTGCTATTATATATGTAACTTAAGCTTATTCATATCTTAAGCTTAGTACTATGTTATATCATATAGGTATATTAGCTATCAAAACTCTAAAAGAGGTTTTTGCTATTATATATTTGGCTTAAGTTTCATCATATTTTAAGCTTTATGGTTACATTATAACATGTATTAGCTAACAAACTGTACAGAGTTTTTGCTATTATATATGTAACTTAAGCTTATTCATATCTTAAGCGCAGTACTATGTTTATATCATATAGGTATATTAGCTATCAAAACTCTAAAAGAGGTTTTTGCTATTATATATTTGGCTTAAGTTTCATCATATTTTAAGCTTTATGGTTACATTATAACATGTATTAGCTAACAAACTCTAATGGAGTTTTTGCTATTATATATGTAGCTTAAGTTTTCCTTCATAAGCTCAATACTAGGTTTATATCATATAAGTATTTTAGCTAACAAACTCTAAAGAGTTTTTTTGCTATTATACAATAAGCTTAAGTTTCATCATATCTTAAGCAGTATGGTTACATTATAAAATGTATTACCTAACAAAACTCTCGACGGAGTTTTGCTATTATATATATAGCTTAAGTTTAATCATATCTTAAGCTCAGTACTATGTTTATGACATAAAAGTATATTAGTTAATAAACTCTAAGGAGTTTTTTACTATATACATTTAGCTTAAGTCTAAATTTATCTTAAGCTTAGTACTATAGTTACATTATAAATCTATTAGCTAATAAACTCTACAGAGTTTTTGGCTATTGTATATGTAGCTTAAGTTAATTATATCTTAAGCACAGTACTATACTCATATTGTAAAATATATTAGCTAACAAACTCTACAGAGTTTTGCTATTATATATGTAGCTTAAGTTAATTATATTTTAAGCACAGTACTATACTCATATTGTAAAAATATATTAGCTAACAAACTCTACAGAGTTTTGCTATTATATATGTAGCTTAAGTTAATTATATCTTAAGTACAGTACTATACTCATATTGTAAAAATATATTAGCTAACAAACTCTACAGAGTTTTGCTATTATATATGTAGCTTAAGTTAATTATATCTTAAGCACAGTATTATACTCATATTATAAAAATATATTAGCTAACAAACTCTACGGAGTTTTGCTATTATAAAGGTAGCTTAAACTTATTCATATCTTAAGCTTAGTAATACGTTTATATCATATAAGTATATTAGCTAACAAACTCTAAAGAGTTTTTTGCTATTTGGCTTAAGTGTCATCATATTCTAAGCAATATGGTTATATTATAACATGTATTAGCTAACAAACTCTACAGAGTTTTTGCTATTATATATGTAACTTAAGCTTATTCATATCTTAAGCTAGTACTATGTTATATCATATAGGTATATTAGCTATCAAAACTCTAAAAGAGGTTTTGCTATTATATATTTGGCTTAAGTTTCATCATATTTTAAGCTTTATGGTTACATTATAACATGTATTAGCTAACAAACTGTACAGAGTTTTTGCATTATATATGTAACTTAAGCTTATTCATATCTTAAGCTTAGTACTATGTTATATCATATAGGTATATTAGCTATCAAAACTCTAAAAGAGGTTTTTGCTATTATATATTTGGCTTAAGTTTCATCATATTTTAAGCTTTATGGTTACATTATAACATGTATTAGCTAACAAACTCTACATTAGAGTTTTTAAGCTCAATACTATTATATATGTAGCTTAAGTTAATTATATCTTAAGCACAGTAAATGTATTATACTCATATTGTAAAAAATATATTAGCTAACAAACTCTACAGGAGTTTTTACTATATACATTTAGCTATTATATATGTAGCTTAAGTTAATTATATCTTAAGTACTTAGTAATTATACTCATATTGTAAAAAATATATTAGCTAACAAACTCTACAGAGTTTTGCTATTATATATGTAGCTTAAGTTAATTATATCTTAAGCACAGTATTATACTCATATTATAAAAATATATTAGCTAACAAACTCTACAGAGTTTTGCTATTATAAAGGTAGCTTTAAACTTATTCATATCTTAAAATATTAGTAACAAACTCTAAGGAGTTTGCTTTATATCATATAAGTATATTAGCTAACAAACTCTAAAGAGTTTTTTGCTATTTGGCTTAAGTGTCATCATATTCTAAGCAATATGGTTATATTATAACATGTATTAGCTAACAAACTCTACAGAGTTTTTGCTATTATATATGTAACTTAAGCTTATTCATATCTTAAGCGCAGTACTATGTTATATCATATAGGTATATTAGCTATCAAAACTCTAAAAGAGGTTTTTGCTATTATATATTTGGCTTAAGTTTCATCATATTTTAAGCTTTATGGTTACATTATAACATGTATTAGCTAACAAACTGTACAGAGTTTTTGCTATTATATATGTAACTTAAGCTTATTCATATCTTAAGCGCAGTACTATGTTATATCATATAGGTATATTAGCTATCAAAACTCTAAAAGAGGTTTTTGCTATTATATATTTGGCTTAAGTTTCATCATATTTTAAGCTTTATGGTTACATTATAACATGTATTAGCTAACAAACTCTACGGAGTTTTTGCTATTATATATGTAGCTTAAGTTAATTATATTTTAAGCACAGTACTATACTCATATTGTAAAAATATATTAGCTAACAAACTCTACAGAGTTTTGCTATTATATATGTAGCTTAAGTTAATTATATCTTAAGTACAGTACTATACTCATATTGTAAAAATATATTAGCTAACAAACTCTACAGAGTTTTGCTATTATATATGTAGCTTAAGTTAATTATATCTTAAGCACAGTATTATACTCATATTATAAAAATATATTAGCTATCAAACTCTACGGAGTTTTGCTATTATAAAGGTAGCTTAAACTTATTCATATCTTAAGCTTAGTAATACGTTTATATCATATAAGTATATTAGCTAACAAACTCTAAAGAGTTTTTTGCTATTTGGCTTAAGTGTCATCATATTCTAAGCAATATGGTTATATTATAACATGTATTAGCTAACAAACTCTACAGAGTTTTTGCTATTATATATGTAACTTAAGCTTATTCATATCTTAAGCGCAGTACTATGTTATATCATATAGGTATATTAGCTATCAAAACTCTAAAAGAGGTTTTTGCTATTATATATTTGGCTTAAGTTTCATCATATTTTAAGCTTTATGGTTACATTATAACATGTATTAGCTAACAAACTGTACAGAGTTTTTGCTATTATATATGTAACTTAAGCTTATTCATATCTTAAGCAGTACTATGTTTATATCATATAGGTATATTAGCTATCAAAACTCTAAAAGAGGTTTTTGCTATTATATATTTGGCTTAAGTTTCATCATATTTTAAGCTTTTATGGTTACATTATAACATGTATTAGCTAACAAACTCTACGGAGTTTTGCTATTATATATGTAGCTTAAGTTTTCCTTCATAAGCTCAATACTAGGTTTATATCATATAAGTATTTTAGCTAACAAACTCTAAAGAGTTTTTGCTATTATACAATTAGCTTAAGTTTCATCATATCTTAAGCAGTATGGTTACATTATAAAATGTATTACCTAACAAAACTCGAATGGAGTTTTGCTATTATATATATAACTTAAGTTTAATCATATCTTAAGCTCAGTACTATGTTTATAACATAAAAGTATATTAGTTAATAAACTCTAAGGAGTTTTTACTATATACATTTAGCTTAAGTCTAAATTTATCTTAAGCTTAGTACTATAGTTACATTATAAATCTATTAGCTAATAAACTCTACAGAGTTTTTGGCTATTGTATATGTAGCTTAAGTTAATTATATCTTAAGCACAGTACTATACTCATATTGTAAAATATATTAGCTAACAAACTCTACAGAGTTTTGCTATTATATATGTAGCTTAAGTTAATTATATTTTAAGCACAGTACTATACTCATATTGTAAAAATATATTAGCTAACAAACTCTACAGAGTTTTGCTATTATATATGTAGCTTAAGTTAATTATATCTTAAGTACAGTACTATACTCATATTGTAAAAATATATTAGCTAACAAACTCTACAGAGTTTTGCTATTATATATATAGCTTAAGTTAATTATATCTTAAGCACAGTATTATACTCATATTATAAAAATATATTAGCTAACAAACTCTACGGAGTTTTGCTATTATATAGGTAGCTTAAACTTATTCATATCTTAAGCTTAGTAATACGTTTATATCATATAAGTATATTAGCTAACAAACTCTAAAGAGTTTTTTGCTATTTGGCTTAAGTGTCATCATATTCTAAGCAATATGGTTATATTATAACATGTATTAGCTAACAAACTCTACAGAGTTTTTGCTATTATATACTACCCATCAAAAGTTTAGACTCACTAGTGTAAATGTAGCCTCTTATTTCAGTCAACTGTTCTAAACTTGATTTTGCAAAATATTCAGTTCAGTTTAAGGGTACTGTTGACACATGAACTAATGCATTGTAAAACAAATTCGTAACGTTGAACAGATTATTGTCATGAGTTCAGTAAATGATGAAAATCAGTGAAAATTGGCGAATTCTTAAGAAAACTTTACACCAAAACGCAGCTGTTCACATGAACGATATTTGCACATGCTTTTTAGCAATTTGATTCATGATCCTCTTACAATTCATCTACATAAAGTTTGCAGTTGGCTCCCCCAAGTTAGTGGAGAAATTCATCTTCGATGTAACCATATGTATATGTATAACATATAGTGAGTGCTTTAGGTGAGTCTAAACTTTTGATGGGTAGTATATATGTAACTTAAGCTTATTCATATCTTAAGCGCAGTACTATGTTATATCATATAGGTATATTAGCTATCAAAACTCTAAAAGAGGTTTTTGCTATTATATATTTGGCTTAAGTTTCATCATATTTTAAGCTTTATGGTTACATTATAACATGTATTAGCTAACAAACTGTACAGAGTTTTTGCTATTATATATGTAACTTAAGCTTATTCATATCTTAAGCGCAGTACTATGTTTATATCATGTAGGTATATTAGCTATCAAAACTCTAAAAGAGGTTTTTGCTATTATATATTTGGCTTAAGTTTCATCATATTTTAAGCTTTATGGTTAAATTATAACATGTATTAGCTAACAAACTCTACGGAGTTTTTGCTATTATATATGTAGCTTAAGTTTTCCTTCATAAGCTCAATACTAGGTTTATATCATATAAGTATTTTAGCTAACAAACTCTAAAGAGTTTTTTTGCTATTATACAATTAGCTTAAGTTTCATCATATCTTAAGCAGTATGGTTACATTATAAAATGTATTACCTAACAAAACTCGACAGAGTTTTGCTATTATATATATAGCTTAAGTTTAATCATATCTTAAGCTCAGTACTATGTTTATAACATAAAAGTATATTAGTTAATAAACTCTAAGGAGTTTTTTACTATATACATTTAGCTTAAGTCTAAATTTATCTTAAGCTTAGTACTATAGTTACATTATAAATCTATTAGCTAATAAACTCTACAGAGTTTTTGGCTATTGTATATGTAGCTTAAGTTAATTATATCGTAAGCACAGTATTATACTCATATTATAAAAATATATTAGCTAACAAACTCTACAGAGTTCTGCTATTATATATGTAGCCAAAGCTTATTCATATCTTAAGCTCAGCATTATATCTATATCATATAAGTATATTAGCTAACAAACTCTAAAGAGTTTTGCTATTATATAATTAGCTTAAGTTTAATCATATCTTAAGCTTAGTACTATGTTTATATCTTAAAGTATTTTAGCTAACAAACTCTAAGGAGTTTATACTAGCATATTAACAAATTTAAGTCTATCAGTCTTAAGCATTGTATTAATGTTATATATACTTTATCATAATAAGTACATTGTAATAACCTTTATATGGCAGCTGATAAGTTAGCAGCAGGAATTCATCAGTTCAGTGCCTTTATGAAGTTCCCATAGGGTTATTACAATCATCACAGATCAAATCACTAATTATTAAAATCCAAAGTATTCTATTACTCCCACCTCCGTTCCGTAGGATTCTACAAGCAAAAGAGCATGAGTCAGGATAAGGAAAAATATGTAATTTTTAGAGTAAAATTGATATTTTATACTTATCCTGACTCATGAGGTCAGCCCTCCCATCCTCCCCACATAACACTTTGGATTTCCCTGTAAATTCAAATGTTGGGCTCAGTATATGAGGAGAGAGTGAGGCACATGGGTGAAGGTGGCGCCCTCGTTTCCCGCGCTTGTGGAAAGGTGGTAACTCGTGGTGAGTACTAATTAGTGATTTTACATTGAAGGGAGCTTCAATTAGGGAGATACAAGTGTTTCCACTAAGTTCGCAAGAAGAAGAAGACAAGCAAAAGAGCATGAGTCAGGATAAGTATAAAATATCAATTTTACTCTAAAAATTACATCACGTTATATTAATGAACAAAATGAATGTTATGTCGTCTGCTACATGATAATTGAAATGTTCAGTAATACGATGCAAATATGGGTTTACGCCAAAAATCATAAAAAATAAAATACCGATCGTATCCATATAAAAAGTGTACCACGCAAAAGAGGAAATCGCCGTGAATGTTCACATGTTTATTTTAAACATGCTAGTAATAAGCTGTTCTTGTGAAAGCGAGCGAAAATCAAGTGTTGTGGAGTAAAATATTTCGGAAAACATCATATTTCATCGCATTGCATGAGCCAAAATAAGGAATGACGCGAAACGCCACAGACTTATAAATGCCCCTATACAAATCTTTATCTTATTTTCTTTCATTACACCCCGGTAACTAAGGATTTGCATTGAGAATTAGTATCCGTTATTGAAAATCAAAATCGGCACTTTTGCCGGTTTTACACCTCCGCCATTGTTCTCACAGAACGACGAGCACACATTACAGTATTCATCAAATACAAAGACAAATATATGCTTTAGCACCCCTAATACACCTCTAATGCACTGTTGCAAATGTAAGTATATGCATGAGAATACATGAAAAAAATCAAATCTTACCTTTGCAATGAAAATACGCGAAATCGATGACTGAAGTCAACACACGTTTTTTCCAGCTTCCGGATAGGCTGCGCAGTACAAGCCGTAGCGCTGATGGTTTTGCGCACTGGCTAGAGGGCCGTCCCTCTATTATATGGTCTCTGGTTATACTAGTAAGCTTGGGCTGCTTGCTTGTTATCAGTGTTTTGAGGCCCTCTGAAGGTTTGAAATGAGGCAAGTGCATTGTAATTTCTGTCACCATATTGCATGAATATAGTCGAGTGTGGCATTATTTTCAAGAAGAATCAACTTAACTTTCACACATTCAGTGAGTTTTACAGTTTCATAAAGAATTTGGGGAGGTGAGGCAGACGACACGTGACTCCAAATTCTCCAAACCACGAATCACTCTTTGAAAACTCACTTTCTATAAATGTCAGATTGGGGGAAGGGTAGCCTAGTAGTTAAAGCATTTTCTCATCACACTGAAGACCTGGGTTGGATTTCCCACATGGTACAATGCGTGAAGCCCATTTCTGATGTACCCTGCCATGATACTGCTAGGAGCAGTGTAGACCTGTCAAATTAATTGTTTTACAAACACATACCTAGGAAACCAGAACAATTAATCAAGCTATTTATTTTTGTTTTCAGATTTTCACGACGATGGATGTGACGAAAAGAAGCGGGCAGGACTCCGCCGTATCTGGCTGCTGAGGTTAATTCCCTGCTGCTAGTGTCTCTCGCTCCTAACACTGTACCTGCAGACTGCATCAGAAACCTGGCTTACTGAACATATTCACTTGATACTAATGATAATGATGATAATTCATACATTTATAGAGCACAGCAATTTACAATTATGATGTGCTCTGTGCACAAGCAGAAATTTTATCACTTGAACTTGTAGTATTGATCAAACAAGTTTGTCTTTAGCTGTTATTTGAATGATGAGACAGTGGTAGGAGTTTTTATAGTATCTGGATAACAGTTCCAATTAAACGCAGCTATAAAACATCTTTTTTCAAAAAGAAGGACTGCAATGCACTAGATTGGAAGGAAATAGTTGAACAGAAACAAGTTAATATTAATTAGAGTTAATATATTCAGGCAGTTTTTCTGATTTGTTACTGTTATTTGTTTCATGAGTAGACAAATTACTCAAGCACAAACGTTCAGTATAACATCTATGGTATTAGATGCAGGACATGTAGGTATTTGGAGTTTGAGAGACCATCAGCAGGGGAGATAACTCGCTTGTGTGAAGACAGAGGGCGTTAGTGTGGCGCCATTATGACAGCCAACATCATAAACCCAACAGGGCGATGTGGCTTGACCACTCTGTCAACACACAGGCACAGACGAACAGAATGTATTGACGTCTGCGAATGCGTTTGAAGACGTCTGCTACCTGTTTGAGATCAGACATTTGATTGACATCAATGTGTTTTTGTACAGATACTGTTTATAAGTTAATGTGTCTTTGGATGAACTCTGAATTTTGTACATACATGTATAAGAATGTCCCATTGTCTTTAAGTCCATGTTGATTGTCTGTGATAGAACTAGTCCATCTGACAACAACAAAGCAATGATAATCTGTGTCCAAACCTGCCAACAAGTTCGGACATTGCTCTGTTTTCAAATAACAATAGGAACTGTTTCAGTATCGAGGAGTCGAGATTTGTCTATGCAAATGTTTTCTTTGTAAATCTTCTTTAATTGCTAAGTCAACAGCTTTTCAAGATAAAGATCTGATGTAAAGAGCAATATTTCATGATGAGAATTAATGCTTTCAGCTTCTTCGCAAAACATGGTTGTATTGAAAACTAGAAGACATTTGCCAATAATATCCTTATTTTCACGTCTGATTAGCTGTTATCATGACACACACTGAGCTATAAATGTGGTCATTCTGCATAGAAAAAAAGAGCTAAATATTACATTACTATCAACTATAGCAGCTTATGATATCAAGTACCAAAAATCGGAACGATGTAATTTATGACATGTCAATGTTAAGATGTCAATGGCAATCTATCCATATGTTAAACATACAGTGCTATTTAGTTTCCAGCTGTAATATTATGGCAAAATTGTATTATCTCAGATTAATATTGTTACATGAAGGGTTTTTTTACTGCTAGGAAGACAAGACATATTTTTGCCACATCTAAGAATTGTACACTGTATCTCACCTATTTGTGAATAAAGATTCATGAATATATGATATTGTGTGTTTCCTGCAATGTGTAGAAATCGAATACAAGTAGCTTTGAAATTGAAGGTACATAAATAAGTATTCAGTCAAAAACTACTAAATGTTGATCTTCAAGTACTGCCTGTGAAGATCCTGGTTAGAATTGATCTTCAATTCTAATTGATGCTTATTGTAAGAGGCAACTAACGGGATTGGGTGGTCAGACTCGCTGACTTGTTTGACACATGTCATCGTTTCCTAGTTGCGTGGATCGATGCTCATGCTGTTGATCACTGGATTGTCTGGTCCAGACTCAATATTATTTACAGACCGCCGCCATATAGCTGGAATATTGATGTGTCAACATTAAACAACAAAGTCTATTCCACAGGGACTTGTAATGCAACAAATGGCAGCCAGGTATATGCTACTATATAGTGGTAAGACCCTGTCGGTGACAATATAAACCTTGAGACCATATTTTGCGTTACAAGCCCCTGTGGTATACTCACTCTGTGCACTCAAAAGAACCCTCTCATGAGACAGTAGAGGACCAGATTGTGGAAACATGAATATGTATAGACACAGAACTATGAGTATCAAAACTTCGCATCCTGGGCACGTGACTCAGTTAAAATGCACCTCTGTTCACCAAGCATGGAAGAGTTACCTGATGTGTAAAGTGGGTGTCAAAACGCTCTAGTGCCCATAGGCAGCATGGGCTGTATACTTCCCAGGAAGTGGAGAATGGTAATTAAAAAGCACAGGGATCCACTGGTCAGGGAACAAAAAAATCTTAAAGTTCTTAAACGAAAGGTTACTTCATGCAGTTTAGTCACTCTTGAAACTTGGACTGTTTGTATACATTATGTTATACTAAAAACACTCATCCATTTTGGTTGAAAATGTATAACCTGGAGCGAGGGTAAACTTTATGAATGTAAATGTAAGAAATACAAGAACAAGCATTGTCACTAAGGTGACATAATCCCCTGCCGCAAATTATCAAATCAAACTTAAAAGAGTAATGAAAGTGGAGGTCGCAATTTAAGATAAAGTTAAATGTCAACAAAAACATGACCAGTCAACCTTTCTTGATATCTTGCTCTGTAGTTGTTCAAACACACAAATATTTTCAGACACACTTTGACCTTGACATGAATTGTCTTAGTGTATGAAATATGCAAAAATAGTAATAAAGAAATTGCTTATTGAAAAACATTCAAGGGAAGTCTTGAAAGTCCATGAAGAAAATCCAGTGGACTGTTCTTGAGATATCTCGCTGACAATCTTAACAAGAAATTTAACATGCTGAAATCTTCAAAGTGTCGTTGTGACCTTGAAAATTAAGTGAAGGTCACCAAAATCGACTGGGCCCTGCGCCTTCCCTGGATGAAGCTTGTCAAATAAGAAGAAACTCCAGTGAATGGCTCTTGCGGTATCGCTGACAAGCATAACATGTAGGTTAATATGCTGAAATCTTCAAAGTGTCTCTGTGACCTTGAAAATTAAGTGAAGGTCACCAAAATTAAATGGGCCCTGCGCCTTCCCTAGATAAAGCTTGGTATTAAATATGAACAAAATCCAGTGAAGGGTTCTTGAGATAGCTTAACATGCATGTTTACATGCTGAAATATTCAAAGTGTCGCCATGACCTTGAAAATTATGTGAAGGTCACCAAAATCAACTGGGCCCTGTGCCTTCCTTAGATATAGCTTGTAGTTAAATATGAAGAAAATCCAGGAAACCGTTCTTGAGATAGCTTAACATGCGGGTTAACATGCTGAAATTTTCAACATGTGTCATGGATGACCTTGAAAATTATGTGATGGTCACCAAAATCGACTGGGCTCTGCGCCTTCCCTAGATAAAGCATTGTACTGAATATGAAGAAAATCAAGTGAATGGTTCTTGAGATAGCTTAACGTGCAGGTAAAACGCTAAAGTCCCCTTGTGACCTTGAAATGAAGGTCAAGGTCACCAAACCTGACTGGGACCTGCCTTTTACTGTGATGAACCTATGTACCAAATATGAAAAAAATCCAGTCAACGGTTCTTAAGATATTCCAATTCGTACGGACGCACGGAGCCTAATACTATATCCCCCGCTTCGCGCTAAACGCGTGACGGGGGATAATGAATATACAAATTGGGATACAATAGTTTACAGTGAAAACAATAGTCGTCTTGTATAAAATGAATTTTTTTAACAACAGGCAAGAGAAACACCATGCACTGCATGTGATATGTAAGACTGGACACCCTTCCATCACCTGCTGTGTGAAGCCCATTTCTGGTGTCAACCGCCGTGATATTGCTGGAATATTGCTAAAAGCAGTGTAAAACTAAACTCACTCACTCCATCACCTGCCTCAGTGGAAAGACACTGGGTTACAATACTAATTTAAATGTGATATGTGAGGTAGCAGGCTGGGTTCATGTCCTGGGAATTTAATATGGAAACAATTGTGATTTTTAAAGATTAAGAAATCATTAGAGGTATAATAGGTCTTAGGTTGTACATATAATTCATCTGTTAAACCTCAAGGCAGGTCTTACAATTATAATGTTAAAGCTATCAGCAGATTTTACATTTTGAAAGTAAACTGCAGCTTTAACGTTTCAAATCAACCCCAAAGAAAGGCTTAAAATGCATATGTAAGACATTCAAGTAGGTCTTACAATGCAAATATAGAACCTCCAAGTGGAACTTACAATGCAAATGTAAAACCTCCTAGTAGGACTTACAAGGCCTCCAAATAAATGCAAATGTAAAACCTCCAAGTTGGTCTTACAATGCAAATATAAAACCTCCAAGTAGGACTTACAGTGAAAATGTAAAACCTCCAAGTAGGTTTTACAATTGAAATGTAAAAGTTTTTAGCAGGTCTCACTTGAAAGCAGGTCCCACTGTGAGAAAGCAGGATGCATACAAAGCGCAGGCAAAAGTTGAAGTAGGTCTTTCACCATGTCAACTTTGGGTCAAAACTTAAAATCTCAACCAACTGAATTGCTAATCTCTACCCCTGTCTAGGTAACTCTATGACTTGAAGACTGGAACGTAATGGACATACAGGACTACTGCTGGAATAAACAGCAACACCTGAATGTAGGAAAAGACGTTCCTAGCAGGCTTTTTATTAACAGTATATTCTCAAAAATCATCTTTCATGCACTCTCCCAGAATGTTCAACAAGCGTATACATAGCATATATAACAAAATCACTATAATTTAAGTCATATCAAGATTTGTCCTTCTTGGCAGGAACATGTGGCACAATCGGCTTCAAGAAAAGCAGTTTCTTGGTTTTCTTTGACTTTATCTCAGCCTCAGGGAAGACTTTTTTGAACTTGTCAATCTGGACCTTGGAGAGAAAGTCTGCAGCGACGTTATCAACACGGTAGATGTGTGATGCCTTGAGGCAAATGTTGTACTTCTGACACATATTGGCCATCATCTGGAACAACTTGCCGTACTGAGGTTGTAGAATCAGAGGTAAACCGGTCAGTTGGCAGTTGACCACTGTGGCGGCCTGGAGGTTGTCCGTCCAGCACAGTACTCGTTTATCGACAAACTTGTGTTTCCATGTGTAACACGCTGTGAGGAGAGCGTAGAACTCGTAGAAGGAAGAATCAAAATGTTTTCTGTCTCCCCATGGAAGAGCTGCGTTGAAGTGATCAGTCCAGGATTCAGACATCCATCGAACTTTGTTGTCGGTCTTTGTGAGGAGATACGCTCCGAAGCCAATCAGCGAAGCGTCCACGTAGATCTGGTAGTGGGGATCAAAGTCTTGGACTCTCACACGTGTGGACGGGAGAGGGGTGTACTTCGGGTGGATGTTTTCAAATAGGTTATTTTTGGCCGTTATCAGATGAAGAAGCTGAAACAGTACCCTGAAATATTAGTCCTTAATCCTACCAGGGCTCGATATAAGCAATTAGAACTTGAAACTCCAACCTGAAACTACAAAATACAACCTCATATTTATACCAACTTAACCCAGTGAATGTTAATATGTTGCTGCTCAAAGAACACTGACTTCAGCTTTAAGACAGAATGATGTGGTACAGGCTTGGAGCAGTGACTCTGGCGACTACACGGACAGTGACTGAATGACTGTTATTGTTCATGTCAGGAACTTTCATGAAATAAGATAAAATGATCTTGTCAGACAAAGAATTATTACATTATAATGATGTTCTAAATCAACAACAAAAAAACTCAAGCATTATGTATAACTGTACATTGAGTAGCTGGTGCAACCTGTTTTTGTCTGGTGCAACAAGGTTATTACCTAAGGTTGCACCAGATGAAAATAGGTTTTATTTCCTTAAATCGTGCTCTGTGTACATTGAATCCTGGCATTGACAGTGTATATGGTTTCTTTAAAAAGAGGATTCTTTAACATGGCTACACTACAAGTAAAAAATGTTCTAAGTTTCTTCTGTTTTTTATGTTTTAATAATAAAGTTTCAGTCAACTTCAATGCATGCATCACTGTGTGAGTTTAATTCCCAATCAAGTGTTTTGTACTAAATTTGTGACATGTTAAATTTGGGATTACATTTTCATAGTAAAGCCAGACCAATTCTATTTCTTGTATTCCGGATTTTTGTCCTCAGAAAACCTAAAGGCAGGAGGGTAGAAACAAAAAATCACCAGTCAAAGTAATATTCCTTTTAAATAATAAAAGTAAAACAAGATATATAATTGGTCTGGCCTAAAGTACAGATTCTATTACTTTTGTTGGGTTGAGTTTCATTCGGGATTCGAACCCACATTCTCAGTCAGGCACCTAATTTCCAGCACTTAAAGTCAGTCATCTAACCCACTCAGCCAGCACGGCTTCCATAAGAATGGAAGTCTGACAACTGGTCAGATCACAGACTTTGTGTACCACTCTGACAAGTGCAAATTGGCACGGCTCCCACGGCCAAAAGCTATGAATACACAGTGCCATTTAGAAAGTGGTCAAATGTAACACGTTATATTTGGGATTACATTTACACCACGGTGTCAGAATGCATATTATTTGACAAGATGCACCAAATATTCTACATTTATCTTTAGTGTATTCAGTGCTAAGTGACCTTCACCTTCAGTTTGGTGCATGCCATCAGACAGGCAATGTAGATGGAGGATTGCTTTGTCAGCCCAGTTGCCGTCACTGTAAACTTCTGCGGGCCACGGTACGGTCATCCTGGATGTCCACACAACATCTCCGTCCTTCCTCCTCCCCTGGCAGGTCTCCAGCTGGTAAACATCCCTTGTCATGTCAGCTGCCCCGAAGATGTTCTTCTTGGCAAGCTGGTCCAGCAGCTGCAGAATGTGGTCCTGCGAGGCAGCATGTACGATGTTGTCATTGTCTGTGTACAGCAGTCCGACACTCTGTGAACATGGTTAGGTACAGAATGTCAACTGTTCAATATAGAATGTCTTAATTCTCACTTGAGCTATCTCTTGTTTATGAAGACATCCTCTAGTTCCTGTGAAAATGTTTACCAACACTTTTAGTGAAACCCTGTAAATCCAAATTATTGTCCCAGTGAAAGTGAAACCCTGTTTATCAGAATTATTGTCAAAGTGAAAGCCTGTTGATCCGAATTACTGCCCTTTGAAACTCTGTTTATCAGAACATTGTCCTAGTGAAAACCTGTTTATCAGAATTATTGTCCCAGTAAAACCCTGTTAATCCAAATTACTGCCCTTTGAAACTCTGTTTATCAGAACATTGACCTCATGAAACCCTCTTTATCAGAATTAATGTCCCTGTGAAACCCTGTTTATCAGATTATTGTCCCAGTGAAACCCTATTTATTAGATTATTGTCCCAGAGCTCTAACTATTGTGGGTTTATGTTGAAGTATGGAAGATACAACAACCTTAGTGCTATTACCGTCATATTTCCCTGAGTTGGATGAATCGAAAAACTAGAACGGGGTGCAAGGGACCTTTTCTGCTTTAGAGTTTAGCAGTTTTCCCTTGCACTATCAACAGGCAGAGAGTACAAGGGACTATTCCACCCTGGACTAACCTTGTACAACTTGCATGCTATCAGATATGCATTCTCTTCTGCTTGGGTCACACAGCTGTGGACGCCTGTGAAGGTCAAAGTGTAAGGCCAGTTGACCTTAATCTTTGCCTTCCAGTATTGTCCGTTGAGTTTCGGAATAAACTTCGGTGCTTTGTGCCTGGATATCACTCGAGTTTACCAATGGCCTCAATAAGTCTGTAACAAGTTCTTTGGGATTCGGATACTTCCTCTTTAGGTCGATCACTGGAAGAGAAATAATGCTTGGGTAGTACTACTGCACATTAATGTTAAATACCCAAGGCACTGACATCAGAATATGTTTATTGTATTTGCATGTTCCACTTAGTTTTGGCTTCTGCAGCGTTTAAAATTCTCGCCTGCCCGACCGTCCGGAACTGTCTATTTTCATCTCGGACGGTCAAATTTCAAAAGTAGCCTGTCCGTTGGTCTGGTAGATGTTTTTACCATTAACAGTAAATATTTCATAATATCAGCCAGGTTCTCTTGTCATCAGTTTGAGGTGTTTAAGGTATTTTGATAATTATGTTAAACTATTTATGATTGGACAGTTCATTTTATAATAACCAATCACAACACATGTACTTTCAGTTTACCTAAACTCGGTGCATTGCCTGTTAGTGCTTTGTTGTTCATTGCGATGCCTACAAACAGAAAACTAAAGTATTCAGAAACAGGAGTTTTTTCATTGTTGAAAACCGGACAGGTAAGTTTGTATCCGGACTGGTAATTTTTAAAGTTAACAGTCCGGCTGTCTGGCTTGGAAATTTTTCGAGTTTTAAACATTGGGTTCTGTCTACATGTACTTCATCCTGACAGAAATGTATGAAAAGTACACGTACAAACAATCTCTCTCTGTCCTCCCTTTCTCACTCACACACAGTGGTAAGGTATTGGGTAATGATTACATGATTACAATGATTACACAGTATGTATTAATGAATGCAACCTATGACCTAGTTGTTTTTAATCATACAAATTCTTCCTTGATAGAAAACCGTGATGGATTTAGTTAGATTTGATACTTTTATATATAGTTCATAGTCTCTACCTACATCTGCTAAATCTTTGCAACATAATAATAACTGATGATTAATCGCATAGAGAGTTAGCTCCATCAGTCATCTCTGTAATCATTGTTGTGAATAAAGAATCTGTTTGATACCTGATAGCATCATAAAAAAGTGCAGGTGTCCCAAAACTTGATATCTCTCAAGAAAGAAATTTGGAAACATAATATATGCATACATCTGACAAAATTTACAATCATTACTAGTGTTAGTTGTGTCAGGGTAATGTGGAGTAGCTATGTTACCCCAGCTCTGTCCCATCCCTTGGATCAGAGAATGAAAGTTGCGATAAGATGTGTCAGATATAGATGTATATAAGGGCACCTAACGTTTGTAATCAGGGATTCTGATTTCTCTGACAGCTGACAGCTTCCCACATATAGTCTATGTTGAAGCATGAGATCTACAATCGACTTGGGGCAACTAAAATACTGAAACAGCTGTTAGTGCGAGGGAAACGACAACCATAGTTGAATTCAGTGTTTTTTTGTAATGAGTGACTGAGCGCGAAAGGAAGATAACTTAGTTTTACATACGCCAGTATGATGAAGATCGAAATAATTGAGAGGGTCACTGTTTCACTGGTCATAAAAGACTGTTAGGGTCCCGACTGTTAAAAAACACGACTTCAGTTGTTGGGGGGAAAATATGTCCCGAATCGGCGTGTGTTAGTGAAGGATACTTTCTAATCGTCCCCTCACCTTCACTTTCACCAGGAACGTCAAATATTCGGTTGGCTGCAACGGTTTTACTGATGTGTCTTATTATTCTGCTTCTTTGACAATGCGATAAACATATTTCTTTACATAGACCAATACGTATACTTGAGTAAGGTACAGTCAGAAATCTGGTCCCAAACATTCTAGGTCCATGACAGAACAACGTTTACACACACGGAAAGCTAAATATAGTTATAACCGCCATTGTTGTTTACGTCACGTGATTGAAAGGGTTTCCTCATCGGCGCGTGCTGCGACTTGCTCGCTGAAGGTTGACTGGGCGTCTGTCTTCATAGGGTAAATTGCACAAGCTCGGTATCAGTGCCTGCTACATACATCATGATCGTAGAGTGTGGCAATAAGGCTGCGGGGAGGCTACGTCAATGAAAGAAAAACAACCCTCACATTTTTGCTGGATTGAAAAAAAAACAAAATTGCACTTTCTATATAGGATACATAATAGAACTAAACCGAACTAACTGGCATGCCTTAATTGTTTTTCTTAATTTGAAAGTTGATATATCCACTAAATGAGTGAATTTATTGCCATGCGTTGTGCAAGTATGTTAATTTAATAGCATACTTGATGATTCTGTGTTGTGATTCATAAGCTGATATCGACAGTGTTTCTGTCCCAGAATGTTCGACAGTAAGAACACGTCTCAAACATCCACTGGGCCATATTTACTCTGGATTTGACAGACGGTTAACCGCTGATAAAGGGGATTCCCCTCTATAAATAGACATTAGCTGTACACTGGTTATGATGGTTGGTCGTGAAACAGGTATTGCGCCATCGTTTCACTAGACTAATGTTAGCTGATATAAACTGTTCGCAGGGATATTCTCACCATATAGAATGTGAACACGACTGGGTACGGACGTGCTTAAAGTGTCGCTACCGTGAGCTGTCAATATTTAACATCGACATGAACAACACGAAATGTAACCATGCTCCTCAACCAGGGAGAGACGGACGCTTGCCCGGCCTCTTCACCGTCAACACCAACGGTATCGACGACGCCGGTGTCGACAGAGTATTGAACATGACTGGTCTTTCTTCATGGAAAACTGCCACCCAGAATGTCAATCTGTCACTCAGCAAAAAGGGTCGCTGGAAAATCATTGAGGCTCTAAAAGAGGAAATGGAAAATAATGTTTACAACGAGGAAGAGTTCAATTTGTATGTTATAGAGAGACTCTGGATGAACGGGGCGGCTAACTGCGAATCAATTACAGGGAGTAAAGGCTGTGAAAAAACTTTCCAGGGCGGTTCGTGTTTTTTCAATGCCGATTCTTTTCTCCGAAAGCCGAAAGAAAAAACGAACGGCAAACGAAAGAAGACAACGGGACCAAAAATTGTTCCACCCCCTACATCGGAGAGTGATACGCCCCCCGACAAACCTGAAATACGGATAGAGGTAGTTCAGCCTCACGGGCGATGTAGAACGTCATCGGCTACGGTGACTTCAAGGCGGAGACGTAGACGCGCAGAGTACACAAATGTGACACCGGTACCGGCTTCAAGTAAGATTCTCTAAAAACACTTAGTAATCCTGGGTTTGAATCCCACACATCGATCCCTGATCATGTTTCTAAGTTTCTTAGCACCAATCTGTACTTGTGGGGATCATCGAACAAGTATTGTAATCATGTTGACGTATATAAACTTATTTAGTATTTTCCACGAATAGATAGATACATGAGGCCTTGAATGTTGGTACCGTGATACCCATGAAGATCCTGGTTTAATAGAATTGATCTTCAGCAACCCATGCTTGTTGCAAGAGGCAATTAACGGATCAGGTGGTCAGGCTCGCTGACTTTGTTGACACATATGTCATTGTACCCCAGTTGCGTAGAACGATGCCCATGCTGTTGATCACTGCATGGATTGTCTGGTCCAGACTCAATAATTTACAGACCGCCACCATATAGCTGGAATATTGCTGAGTGCAGCTGCATAAAACTAAACTCGCCCACTCATTGTTAAGGTGATCAAAGTACTGTTCAAAGGGGGCGGTGGGGTAGCCCAGTGGTTAAAGCGTTCGCTCGTCACGCCGAAGACCCAGGTTCAATTCCCCACATAGGTACAATGTGTGAAGCCCATTTCTGGTGTTCCCCACCGTGATGATTGCTGGAATATTGCAAAAAAGCGGCGTAAAACCATACTCACTCACTCACTCACTCACAGTTCAAAGAATAGCCGCACATTTCAGATTTCTTTAAGGAAAAGGTCGACTGTTACCTTACTCTGTCTTTTTGATATTTGCAATCGGCGGATATATTGGTTTGGTATATTTTAATGGATTTGATTATTTCATTGACTTTGGAACAATACTTTTTACTGCAGAACAGTTGATTGTGTTAATGCTAACGTAGGCGTGACTGCATATATTGATGTGTGATATTTGTAGCGCCTGCTAATATAAATTCCAGTTTTATTGACAAACCAGGGGTTATTTAATAAGCAACAATCCATAACATCGGAAAACCTATATAGGAAGTAAGCCATGCCAGATAAGGTCATCAGAGGTCGAGGTAGATTTATGTAAGCCCGGAAGGGGATTACTGGCATTAGAGTTAACAGGCGGATTTGCTGTAGGCTACTCACACATGTGAGCAATGTAATGTAGTCTTGGGCACACCAAAATAATAAAAATATATTTGTCGTCAGCAGAGTATTCATCTTTAGTTCATTATGCAATAAATCATTTTATGTTCAGTCACTTAACAAATGAACAAGCATATTATATTCTTTTTCTAAAATAAATTTCCTATTTATCATATGCCATTTTAAAAAAAATAATTTTTTATTATTTTTTTTATTCCGGTACTCAAAAGGCCACAAGTTCTTGATATGAGCATCGGAATCGTGTTAAACTTACTCTATTCTTTTTTACATTTAAACATGATAGATAGAATTCGGTATGAATATTGTTTTTAAACATTAGGCAAGTGTCACATTTGCTTGAAATAGATTCCAGCTTTGAAACTACATGTTAATCATTAATTCATAATGGCAACAGATTAAAAAACAACGACACTAATTGACCAAATCACCTGAACGGAACACTCCGTGCACAGAGTTTGAATAATGCTTGACCTTTCATTCCATTAAGCAGCCTCTGATGACCACCAATTTTGACATGTACAATTCCGGATGGGTTTCAAATAAGTTTCAAAATTCATGTACTAGCGGCATACAGGTAACAATGCGTGTGTATTTTCCAGCTTGACGGTCATATTAAACTATCCCACGTACATATGCATCATCTATTGCACTCTTTCAGCGTATTGGTCGGATTGGGGAGCTCCAGATGTAAGCCAAGTAGCTGCCAAACCTGAGAAAAAGAGCGAAGACAATGCAATAAGTGGCATGAAACGACGCCCAGTTCTGTCTTGGGATTCAGATGATGGTGATGTGGAGGAACAGCCTTCTTTTGATGTACAGGATGATGAGACTGATGAACATCCAAAATTCATTAAGGATGTTATGTTTGAAGATCTTTTTGTAAAGAAAGCACCTTGCTTCCGTAGGAAAAGAACTCGTAACCCTACAAACTTGCCATCCGGAACAAATAAGGGTAAAATCAGATACATTGACAAGGATGAATTTGCATTGAAAGGTGGAGAAGTCAGTGGAACAGATGGAACAACGGAAGTAATAGATGAGATGGACAAAGTTATGCCAGAAGAAGGAGGTGTCAGTGTCGTTCCTGAAGCAGATGGTGTCAATATTGTTCCGGAAAAAGATAGTGTCACTGTGGTGTTCAAACCAGATGATGTTGCACCGGAAGCGTTGACTGCCATCTTTGGTGAACGGTACCTCGAATGCGCATGTCACCCACGTCGTTTCCTGTTGGACATGACAGGAGCTTTCCGCGAAGTTCCTCACTTCATTTTATCACAACGTGTGCATCATCGGATGAGACGTAAACGCAAGAAGTACTTCACCGCATTCGTACGCAAAGCTTGTAGTGTAACGACAGCTGGCTTTCTGTTGTTTGAAGAACAGTGTGACGGCAAATTTAGGTAAGCTACACACTGATGTATTTTTCGTAATTAATATTTTAGTTAAGTCCCTGTTACATACAAAACCAGACATCCAAGGTAGTGCTTTGCCCAGATCAGATGAGAAAAGAAAAGGCAACTTTAGAAGACACAAGATTATGCCTGTGTTCAAAAAGCTATTGTTATGCATAATAAGTCTGTTGCTGAGGTTCATATTAAATGTATGATGTTATGGACTCAGATATTCTATTTAAAAAAATTTAACACTGATATAGACACTCATTCGTACTGATTCACTTACATTCTGCACCAAACCATACCATTTCTATGTGTTTCTATGTGTTTATTTCGAATTTACCAACCTTTTGTTCAATTCTAATCACGGAAGTTGACTTTTAGAATGTTTTTACCCCTATGAACAGTTGTTTTTTACGCTAGTATTCTCCTTTTATATCACTACTTCCAAACCTAAATTTAAGTAATCAAGATTGTACTCAATATATCAAGACCAAGAGCTTCAGAAAATCAAAATATCTACATTAGCTAGTTTTTGTTGGCTTTTTTTTACATTAGCTAGTTCATGGTACAACATTCACTTGGTATAAAACTTAACTTGTTGGCTTTTGCTATAAGCAGTATTTCCTTCAATGATATACCTGTTGTGGATATAGATCAAACTTGAAATGATAAAATGTTAAGAGGTTATGTTTGCAAAGGCTGCACAACTGATATGTATTTCCTGTATACTGCAGCTTCCTTATGGAGTCTGATGCAGATCTGAACAAATCCCTGTGGATGAAGGCTGCTGAGGTGACGGAAGAGTGGTCTCCCCTGACGCTTGTCAACTGCATGTGTGATCTGATCAAAGAACACACAAGCACAAGGTAGTCTCGCAACAAGCGTGTTCCACATTCATTGTAAATATAAATCGAAAATGATAATAAATAGAAATGCTCATATAATTATTACCGAACATAAACTATCTGCTTCAATGTTCGGATGATCATTTTTAATAGTGATAAATGATCTCTCGATGCTCACGCTGTTGATCACTGGATTGTATGGTCCACATTGGATTATTTACAGCCCGCCATATATAGCTGGAATATTGCTGAGTGTGGCGTTAAACAACAAAACAACATATCTTGTGTATTACCATAGTTTTTGCTCTTTTCTGTCTCAGCACAAAACTGAAAGATCACAAACCACCGGATCCAAACTTCCCAACTTTGAAGAAGCTCCTGAGCTGGCCTAAGTCTGAGAGTTATCTCCCTTCCGCGTTTCCTGCCGTCAAGTCCAGAGCAATACAGGTACGTTCATAATAGAATCAAGATAATGTGTTTTTCGAAAGTCGCCAAAGCTGTGTTCAGAGTGCGAGGAGATAACAATTCTAATGTTTAGCATTATGAAACTTATTAATGAGAGAGGACATAAAGAGACTGCCTACCACTCTACTTGTGTCGCCAGATTAGATCATGTTTTAAAACTTATTTCATCGTGATCTCAATTTTATTATATTCAATAACATTGAAATTCGTCACGAGACTTAAGAAGAGAATCCATTTCTACGGAATACTGACATATACTCATGCCAATAATGGTTGTCAAACCCCTCCCCACCCCAACCCCACACACACCTCACTACCCCATCCCACACCCCCTCTCCAATTAAATAAATTGAAGGGGGTGACAACCATTATTGGCATGAGTATATTATATCACCTTATTGTTATTAAACTAACTGATGCGTTTTTTTGTTACAGATTCAGGTTTCCAAGGTTACCGACATTCCTGACTGTTGTAGTGTTTGCTATGACGTCATAGACATGTCATCACGTGACACAAGAGGAATGGCGCTCACCGAGTGTGGGCATTGGTTTTGCCATACATGTTGGAAGGGCCACGTGAAAGCCAGTCTTGAGAGTGGATCTGTTCACACCACATGCCCAGTACGTATACCTAGTCAGCCGGTTAAAGAACGATTCAACCGTTACAAGCACCGATCTGTTGCTGAAGACCCAGTTCTAGCCAATTCTAACCGGGGCCAATTCTTCATGGGTACCGTCACTAAGGGGATAACCTGGTTATCTTTAATGCCTGCCACTGTGTGAAATAAGATGTCCAACGCAATTCTACATCCAGTTTTATGAAAAAAATATTGGATATTTTGGTAATGATTAATATGAATGATTCGAACAGCTGTGGTATACGTATTATCTTTGTGCTGTAGTATGGAATAACTACGCGTATGCTCAAAAAGATTCTTTAAATTTTCGTACTGTTCATTCAGTATTCCTCGATTCTGATTGGCTGAACTGGTTTGCGCATCTGTTTTTCAATTCATACTTCAAGGAACCGAAAGTGCGGTGGGGTAGCCTAGTGGTTAAAGCGTTTTGGTACTTGAACGCGTGAAGCCCATTTCTGGTGTACCCCACCATGATATTGCTGGAATATTGCTGAAAAGCAGCTTAAAACCATACTCTCTCATCACACCCAAAGAACCGAAACAAACACAGTCATTCCTGAATGATGCCCTATTCTGTTTCAAGGGACAAATCAGTTAGTGTGCATATTTTTTTATATAAAAAAACTGTACGTTTCAAATGCCTTTCTTTTGATTTTTAGGAATTTGGTTGTAAAAGCCGACTGGATGTGGGCACGCTGGCATCCCTGATGAGCATGAGCCAAATGAAGCTGTACATGTCTCGCCTGGATGATATGGAGATTTCTACATCCGAGTCCAAGTCATGGTGCCCGAGACCCGGATGTTCTCGCATTGTATCTCTTCTCGAAGGTAAGTCGCCATTAATATATAACAGGACAACAGTTCACTATACACATTATCATCAATGTCAATTGCAACACGTTTATTTTTAAAACTAAGTACACAGTGCCTACTTATGGTGAGTGAATGAGTGAGTTTAGAATTGATCTTCATTAATCCATGCTTGTCGTAAGAGGCGACTAACGGGATCAAGTAGTCAGGCGTGTTGACTTGGTTGACACATGTCATCGTATCCCAATTGCGTAGATCGATGCTCATGCTGTTAATCACTGGATTGTCTGGTCCAGACTCTATTTTTTACAGATCGGCACCATATTGCTGGAATATTGCTGAGTGTTGCATAAAACTAAACTCACTTTGTCACTTATGTCACTAATGTGATATATTCACTATTTACCGTTGATAAACTTCAATTTCAGAGTAACATCAGGTGAAATTCTACAAATATCTCTTCACTTTGATGTGTCACTCGACTGATTTAAATGATGTCTGTTACAGGTGGCGCTGATACCGGATGTGCCCAGTGCGGCTGTGGCGCCACCTTCTGTGTCCAGTGTCGTGGTCATCCACACTGGCCTGCTGAATGCTCCAATATGGCCAGATACGTTACTGACCTAAAACATTTCGGTACGTACACATCGGTCTCTCGCTACACTGTCGCTGTATTAGTCATTGTTATTACTCGTGTACTCTGGTACAGTGGCACATGTAAAATCACTTGCCCTGATAATTTTTCCACTATACCGGCCATTTTCTTGCTGATTTTTTAAATAAACAACATAATTAACGTTGGAATATCAACTGGACACCGGTACAGTGTGATATACAAATTTGTTTGCCGACAGAAAAAAACACTGGACTCGGGCGTCGGGCAATGGGTTATTTCCACCCCTGTATTAAAATACTCTACTATTCACACTTTGGTAAGGATCAAATCATTGATTCAACAGAAAACTATGGTGGGGTCTAATTTGGTTTAAATATCGAAGCTTATTGTAAGCATGGATCCTAGGTTTCAGTATGTCATTTCATCTTGTGGATCCCATACCTGCTATTGACATGTGTTGTGTACTTGTCAATGACTCGTTCCATGATATGCAAAGTGGCTGACTGGTGCCATGAAAACCATTTTTTATGGTTACTCATGTATCAGGCGCATACAGTTAGCTTTGCCTAAAGAGGGGTTACCATATCATTATTTATCCAGTTTTAAATGGATACATTTTCAAATTATAAATCTATGTTTAAGTAAAGTTGTGAATTTTTGTGATCCTTAGCAAAGTGTGAGTAGTATATGTAAGAAGTAAGGTCACAGGTCCTCAGTATGTGTGGATCAAATTGTGCCTTTTGGGTCATCGTTCTCGTAGCGAGTTGCTCACATATTCGACCATTAGTTAGTCAAGAGTTGACTGCATGTGCTGTGTGCTAAAGCACTAACCAAAGGTAGTCGAGGCATAATCACAGGCCACTGTAATGAAACCGAAACCTCGTTCAGTCCACCTGCTACACAATCATTATCTTCCTTTATGGTGTGATAGCCTAATGGTTAAAGCGCCCGCTTGTCTCGCTGATGACCAGGTTCGATTCTCAGGGGGTACAATAGGTTAGGCCAATTTCTGGTGTTCCGCCGTGTGATATTGCTGGAATATTGCTAAAAGCGGTATAAAACCATACCCACTCATTCACTCAGGCTCACTGACTAGGTTGAGATCTCATCGTATCCCAATTGCATATTGTAAACCAAAAGTCACTGTGTTTTTTAATCTGATTGGTTGAAAAACGTGATCAAATGGTATTCGATTCCCGGAAATTCGCTGCGTATTAATACATGCAAACATCGCTCACACCATTGTATTGTTCGTGTCGTCAGCTGTGATGACATCATTAAAATCATATTGTGACGTAAAGTCCGAATGACGTCACAAATGAGCAGTTCCAGATGCTACCATGGGAAACAGCCAACAGCCATTTGGAGCACGGGAATATTTCGTTTGAAACCTCCGGCTGACGACGTCGGTTCCAAATGAATTCCCGTGCTTCAAATACTCAATAACACCCGGAACTTGGCCAACACATGATGTTTATCTCCTAATTGATCGATGCTGATCACTATACTGTCTGGTCCAGACAAGATTATTTACAGACTGCCGTCATATAACTGGAATATTGTGTGGCGTTAAACATCAAACTAATTAAACAAAACACTCCCATTTTACACACGTGTCACAGCTGTTAGGTCTAATCATTCAAGTTCTGGGCCCTGTTCCTCAAAGCGATCGTAGCGCTACGACTGTCGTAAGTCAATGTTAAAGTATGGGAGTTACGATCATCTTAGAGCTACGACTGTCGTAAGTCAATGTTAAAGTATGGGAGTATAATCATCTAAACGCGACGATCGCTTCAAGGAACGGGGCCCAGGCTAACAATTTGAGGGATACACCCTTAATTTCCATTGTTTTCTATGTGTGTTTCTATTTTGACAGGTGATGACAAAATGTTGTCATGGTCGCCAGGTCCTCAAGTTAAAGGTAAACGGTGCCCGAAGTGTAAGCACTTCATCCAGAAGAACGGAGGTTGTCCCAACATGGTCTGCACATGTGGCTTCAGTTTCTGTTGGCAGTGTTTCCAGCCCTGGGACGATCACAACAACTCGGGATGTTACTCCAAGAAGGATGACGAGGACTCAAAGGTGGGGGCTCAAACATGGTAGAAACCCGTTAAGACCCGGTTAGAATTGGTCCTCAGCAACCCATGCTTGTCGTAAGAGGCAAATAATGGGATCGGGTTGTCAGGCTCAGTCAGTTGCCTAGTTGCGTAGATTGATGCACATGCTGTTGATCACTGGATTGTCTGGTCCAGACTCGATTATTAATAGACCGCCACCATATGGCTGGAATAATGCTAAGTGCAGCGTTGAACAGTAAATAAACATGGAAGTCGGAGGAGGAGTTAGTGCTACTCCATGTTTCAATAAAAAAAGAATTATTTTGTTGAAATTGGATGTTTTTAAAAAGTTTAATTTTATTGGGTACGATGGATTCTTGTGTCTCTGTATGTTTGACAGACAGAAGGGTGATATCAAATGGCGTTAACTCTAGTTGTCTCCCCTTTCAGATGATTTAGTAGTAGTATGTTAGAAATGTGGTTTAGTAAATAAGAGACGACCTTGTGATAGCCTGCTCTTAGTATGTGACCTTTACCTCTCTTGCAGCTTATGCGGGAGGCATATTTTGAGAGCATTTCTGAGCACCCCGAGTCCAGGAGCCGAGCCTACATGTTGGCCTTGTCAAGCAGGCAGAAACAGGGGGTGTCACGGCGTCATGACATGACACATCACGTGACTAAGATGAAGCGTAAACTTAAGGTAAGATAATCGTTGTACACTGGACTCTGCTATGATGACGGTCTGGATGTGACCAGTTATTGACATCAAGTTTTTACTTAGCTGGGAACAGATGACATGCATCAGCCAAGTTTGTGTCGAGCCCGTTATGGGCCTTACGTATTCCCTGTTTCTATTTGGTTCTCACCAATGTGGCGTGTTTTTCTGATATAATGAAATACTGCCCAAACTGTACTCCATAAACTTTCACAAAACGTGACCTGTGAAGACCCATCCGGATTAGAATTCATCTTCAGTAACCCATGTTACTAACGGGTTCGGGGGTCAGGCTCGCTGACTTGGATGACACATGTGATAAAATCCTTATTTCCAGTGAAAGCGCTGTCAGTCACTTCAATCTCATCATGTCATACAGCATGTGACATATTCTCCCTGCTTTGGGTTAGAAACTGAGCATTCACTGGAATGGATTTTCTAAGACAACACAGATTAATTGGGTACATTTTTTCAGGGACTGGTCTTCAAACATCAGAGATCTCAGTCCGAACCATCCCGGAATCAGCCAGGCCGGAAGTCACGTGACTTGGTGGAGTTGCACCAGATCTTGGAGAATACGGACTTGAGGGGAGAGCTCCATTTGCTGGACTGGGCACTCAACCTAATACTTGAGGTAGACAAGAGTGCAATTAATAGTCTGGTATAATAAATAAACACTAGTCAAATTCTGCTGTCCTCAGATGGTATAATGGATGATATTGCTTTCGAAGTGATGCTGCTTCAGAACTGAAGACTTGTGAGTTAGTAATGGGAAAGAAATATTTTCGTAAATATCATCAGATATACTCTGATTAAAGTTAGTTACAAGTGTATCTCATACTGGATTTGAGCCCGGTGTCAGAGCTATTACCTTAATTATAACAATATAACCCTTTACTGTTTGTAGGTCCACCATGTTGTGGAATACACGGCGGTGTTGTTTGACCAGACATCGTGTAGCCCGAGGTTGTATCAGATGGTGTCTTCGCTGAGATTCTTGGTGTCCAGAATGGAACAGGTATGTAAACGATTGGCCGGAAACATTGAAATACGGGTGAGATGTGCCTACATTACATTGTGTAAAACAACTTCAGTGTTAATACGGAGTGGCTTAAGTATGTAATGAAATGGCTGAATTTTATTTTTGTAAAGTATTTTTATTCACTTTACTTGGTTACATTTGAACAAGATATGTGGGTAGAGAAGTGGCTGAATTACATATATATATCAGGTAGAATGACTGTAACTGAATGTGCCACATTGTGACATGTGTCCCGATTGCTAGAGCATTCCTCTTAAACCAGTCAGGGGTTTATCGGTCCAGACAAAACTAGTTGTGATACAGTTGGAATTAATGTCGAATTATTTGCCAATTTTTTTTCCTTTAGTGCTTGATTTGGCGATGAACATTTAAACACGTGATCACCTCTGTCACTAAAGGACTGTCATGGATGAGGCCTAAATTTGGCACACAATATTGCTGAATTCCAAAATATATGGAAACTTGGAATTTACTAGCAACTTTTCATTAAAAAGATTGGTTACTGGATAACAAAATGAGCCTCGGACTGTTTCATGTTTTGTTTATTCATAACTTTGGGATCATTTTGTTTTGTTCTCATTCAAACTGGCATATTAGTGTCACTTATAGACATGGAACTAAAGTAACACGGTTTAAAATCGTCAGGATGTAGTTGGTGTGTTATGTGATCATGATTTGCACACAAACGTTTGTCGTTGAAACTTGAGATAATGCTCTGTTTTGTGTACCTGTAGGTATTCCAGGACGGGATGGATCAGAAGGTTGCTCAGGTACCCATCAAACTGACCCGACTGGGTAACATGGTAATGGAACGTCTCACGGATCTTCGTGCTGGGAAGTTGTATTGCCCTCTGAAGGTCATGGAGCAGGAAGTGACGTCATGAAAGGCTGCAGACACAGGCACTTTTACCTGATACAGACGATCAAACCTGTTACAGAAGACGTGCTGTGATGACACAAATGTTCATTCAGGACGAGATTTTGTCGGGAGGTGCTCCTGTCGAACTGTGGTTATCCTGTATTGTGGGAAGAGGAACGAACCTAGTTGTGTATTAGTGTTGATGGTGATATCGATACCCGAACATCTACCGCCATTTTGTCCAGGGTGGAGCGCTTTGAGGGGGTTGAACTTTGCTGTCAGCTTAGTCCCCAACTAAACAGACTAAACTCACAGATAACCCTGATGCGGAGTTGTTTTCAAACTAACATGGTCTGGGAGGAATCAGAAAACTATGTCATCAAGCAATCGGTGATTCCAAGCAGCAGTGGAATACCAAGACTTCTGTTATAACTTGTGATTGTTATGGAAAGGGGTGCAAAAGATCAAATCGGACCTAAAGAACTCATACTTATTTACATAAGTGAATAGCCTTCAAATGTAAGGCAGAGGTGCTTGAGCATAAACATGTATACACTTTACAGGAGTTTCTGCGTGCGTGTGTGTGTGTGTGTGTGTGTGTGTGTGTGTGTGTGTGCGTGCGTGCGTGCGTACCTACGTGTCTTCCATGTGAATGTGCATAGCAGGGAGGATTTTTGTTATTGTTGATGTGTTTTACCAACACTTGAAGTGGGCTGTGCAACCATTACCAAATACTCAAAGATACATTTGACACATTGTGCTTCCTTCATGCGTTTTACATCAATGTTAAAATAAACTTTGTTGATATATAAACATATATTGAGCTTCTTTGTGAAAGAATACACAAGGATCGAACAGAAATGGGGATTTAGGTGTAATTCTTCAACAACAAACCCTCTGGTTTAGTTTTTCGCTGCACTCCCCTCAATATTCCAGCTATATGGCTGCGGTCTGTAAGTAATCGAGCCTGGACCACACAATCCAGTGATCAACAGTATGAGCATCGATCTACGCCACTGGGATACGAGGACATGTGTCAAGTACAACTTCAGCATCAAGGATGGATGTTGCCACAGGCTTATACTGATGATCCCCAGGGGGAGTCCAATATTGTTCCAGCTCCTCTTAGTCCTTAGAGGGTTCGGACAGGTTACATGTTTGTTTGTTTGTTTGTTCGTTGTTTAACGCCACTCTCAGCAATATTCCAGCTATATGCCGGCAATCTGCAAATAACGAGTTTGGACCATACAATCCAGTGATAAACATCATGAACATCGATCTACGCAACGGGGATACAATGGAACGTGTCGACCAAGCCCGACCACCTGATCCCGTTGGTCGCCTCTTACTTACTCTGACCAATTCTAACCCGGACTATCACCGGTAAATAATATGTCGATACCCGAACATCTATGATGAAAAGATAAAAAAAGACAATATGTCGGAAACGATTTATTTTTATTCAGAGACTGTTTGAGATATTGTACATTTCGGTTCAGTTTTGTAATTTCTGCCGTCCTCTCTGTTTTGCGACCTCCACTTCTGTGGGATTCAAACATGGGTAAATCTTTTACGAGTGTTTGTTACTCAATTTTTGTGAACTGAAACAAGAAAATAATTAATACGTAATAAGTACACCAGGATAATCATGTACCACAATACATCCTCGGGCAACACCAGTTACATCACGAATAGTTCGACTACAAACTGCCATGCGTTTATGTGATATCAACTGAAACAAATGACGATGCTATTTGGCTTTCAAAATGTTATGACCACATAAGCTGATAATTCGATAACATGTTATTTTCATTCAAAGTTTAGTAACTACTAAAATATTTCCATCCAAACATTAATTAATTTCAAACTGCAGAAATCTAATGGTTGTTAGGCAACATGAATTGACTTCAGAGGTGAGGTGAGGTGAGGTGAGGTGAAATTGGGTTTAACCTCGTGCTTGAGAATATTTCGCTCATATGACGACGTGCATGCGTGTGTATGTGCGGCTGCTTGTACTAGCCCAGACTGAAGCTGGTTTTATAGTGCTAGCCCACTGAGATACCATGCCGCAGTGAAGCATGAATACCCCACTCAGACACATTATACTGACTCCGAGCCGACCAGTCCTTGTTGTACCCATTAATGCCGAGCGCCAGGCAGGGACCAACAAGTACCATATTTTAACGTCTTTTGGTATGACGCGGTCGGGGATCGAACCCGCGACCATCCGCTCTCCCCTTTGAGAATAGAACTCTAAATGCGGCCGCTCTAACCACTACACCATGGAGGCGGTCAATTAACTTCAGAATGTGTTGTCTATTGCATCACAAAACGTCTTTGAGGGACACTTTAGACACAATCCTGTCCCTAAATTTGTCTACCATACATTTGTCAGTATTATAGTGTCTCATACTCGCCATGATCGCAAACAGCTGGAGTAAGTTTTCTTTCTCCCTTTGCCCGTCCATTTAATCTGGGTCCCTACAAATTGGCCCAAGGTTGCTAGGCCATCTGGGATGGGATTTGAAATTACTACCGGGCCATAGGAATGAATAACCAACTGTCCTTTGAAACTTGTGCACATGTGCGGGAAGAATGCCAGGTTACCATATATTTCACACAAACCGTGATGTATTTCCTGTCGTGAATTCGTTAAGCTTGCGGCACATCTTGAATCCAATTAGTCGCCGGTACACAGTCTGTTGTCTTATACGGTAATCCGGTTTAGATTTTTTGTGACGTTTATGCGATTCGTTAACTTTTTTCGCCGTTTGTTCCTGGAAAAGATGGGTCTGTACGTGTGTGACATGGCTCAGTATGGTTTTATCACTACATTGTTATTTTTGTGATATTTTATGTAATATTTTGTGGTGTTTTGTTTCTTTTGGGCACTAGTTTATGTGGATGTTTTGTTTGTTTGTTGTTTAACGGCGCGGCGCACTCAGCAATATTCAAGCTGTAAATATTCGAGTCCGATTCAGACAATCCAGTGATCAACAGCATGTGCATCGGTCTATACAATTGGGATACGATGTCTTGCGTCAATCAAGTCGGCGAGTCTAACCCCCCGATCCCGTTAGTCGCCTTTACGGAAAGCACGGGTTACTGATGATCAATTCTAACCCGGATCTTCACAGAGAGATCATATGTAAAACGTTATGATGGAAGATAAAAACGAGATACGTTTGGAACGATTCATTTTTATTCTGAGAATCTTTGAGATACAACATAGTCATTTCAGTTTTGTCAATTTCGCGTTCCTCTCCGTGTCTGCGACTTCCATTCAATCGCATTGAAATCAAATCTTAGTTGTCTTTTTCAAAATACACTTTGTTCAGTGGTAGCAAGAAGTGATATCTGACTTTTAATGAGTAGTTTACTGTATGTTTGTAAATTTGGTGTGATGTTTGTTATTAAAGATAACAGTATACTGTCATGGTGAAATATGTATGTAAAGAAATTCCGTAAAATATAACTTCGTCTAACTGGTTGAAATGACACCGAGTACTTACTACAAATGACAGATGTCTTGGGGTGGAGGCAAAATTCAGGAACCGACATTTGGAACTGACCATTTAATTTTCGGGGGAGGAGGGGTTCTGGGATTTTGAACTTCAAACCAATAATCAACTGAACATTTTCTTAAGGGAACCACAGTTCAACAATGTAACTCTTGTGGGAGATAACTGTTGTTTGTTTTTTGTTGACTTATAACATAACTATTTGTAACATAAGTATATGTTTCTTTAATTTTCTGGGCCAGCTGATTTGTTTCCATAATATCCTAACCCCAGCATTACCCAACACCTGAATATAAAATGGTCTGTTCCTGGAGTAAAATACGAATGTATAAGACCCTTTCTTGAGGCAACAACGTAATTAACATGCGTTTTAACTATATGATTTTATATGATATGAAACAATATATTATCAACAATTAGCCCAAACAGTCAAAACAGATTATCCTAAAGGTCCAAAAACTAGCAGTTCACACAACACAACACACACATCCAAAGTCTATCTCTGTGTGAAGAAACTCTGGAACATGTACTTCACACAAGACACAAGGACAGCCGAGCACGACTGGGGCTGCTTGGATTCTTCACCAAGATCGATCTCCACAACTTGAGGACGGGCTCTGGAGGCAGGGACGGGGAGGGAGGTCAGGGGGTCGGGCAGGGAGTAGAGGGGGTTGACGGTGATCGTGAAGACACCAGAACGCTTTAGAGAGGAAACAGATTTCTCTATATCATTAAAATCAGTATTAATTGATAACTTAACGAATGCCATTTGAACACTGTTTCACATGGCTATTTGATCAAAGAGCAAGTTAAAACACCTTCCTGAGTCATTATCAAATATTACAAGGTGTTTGCAAATAGATCATACATTCGGATTCTGGTTATGTGAGGGAGGGATAGAATAATGCAAGTGAAATCAGTGTTAACTGACAGTTTTACAAAAAGGCATGCATTAAGAAAACAGCCAAAAGTCGACCAATTTTTGTTATTAGTACACAGTTTAAAGGGGACATTTCAACAAAGAGCAAGATGAAATAAAACACCTTTTCGAATCACTGTGAATTAGTTGTTATACAAGGTGTCCGTAAAAAGGTCATGCATTCAGACTGTTATGTAAGGGAGGGATAGAATAATGCTGGTAACTTCCATTGCTAAAATGAGTACTGATAATAAGCAGCTTATTAATATTTCACATATATGTTATCTCTATTTTATCAGTCATGTCACAAAGAATAGGCTAGGAACGAACAAAACCTATCCTATGTGGGGACAAGAACTTGTAGTAATGGTATCTAGTGACATAGTGATCATACTTCCATGAATGTACATGTAGTATATTTAGATAGGGATATGATGAACATACTATTGAAATTAAATGAGATGGTTATTTCTTATTTGATGTGAGAGAACTTTGGTTGGGATTATGAGATGTTTAATGCTTTTATCGGTTTCAAATTAAAATGAGATTTAAGATATGATTATTATATATTGTTCATATCTTGTTAATACGTATGCAATTCCATGTTTCAAACTGGTTCTCGAGATTTGTTTTTTTAACAGGATACAGTCAAACAACTGGGACGTATGGATGACCTACAGGATCAGGGACTGGGAGAGACTTTTGGGAGACGGGGGCCTGGTAGGTCCTAAACCTGTGGAGATCGTCCAGAGCTGGAATGGAATACATATTACACTAATATATAGAAAACATCAACACAGTTCAGTCTCAATGTATTGTCTCTCATTGACTATAGACTTAACCCGAAAATGGACTGACTTTGTTGTAAGAATCATGGTGATTGTTGTTTTGTTTTTCATTGTTTGTCGTTTGTTTCTTGGGTTCAGTTTAGTTTGTTGTATCTGTTGCTTTTATTTTAAATAATTTTAAATTTCTTTAAATTGGTCTTGGACATATTGGGACATATATGACAAAATTTCTCTCCTTGATACAATTGTTACTTACACTGTGGAAGGTGCTAGAGTGGAATCTCAATGTATTGTGTTGATAGTATTGATTGTAGACTTTACCCAAAAATGGACTGACTTTACTGTAAGATTCGTGGTGTTTTGTTTATTGTTAGGTGGTTGTTTGTCTGGTTGGTTTTGTTAAGTTTTTATACTTTCTTTGAGGTAAAATGGTCTGGCCAAAATGGTCTTGGACATGAAAAAGTACCTCCCCTTGACACAACTTTTACTTACAAGTTGGTGTATGAAAACCTACACTACCACTGTAAATATTATTATTATATTATGTATACTCTAAGAAATATATTTCAGGGAATCCTGAGAAGTTCAACTAGTAGTAGCCAAGGGAAGAAAGGGGGGCATTGATCGGAATTTACCCTCGTCATGATACGTAAACACATATCAATATGATTTTACCATAGGAATTTATGTTACATTGGATGTTAATAACAGAATTCACATCGTTGAGATTACTAATAAGGAGTTTCCAAACCCTTTACAGAAATACTTTCAAGCGTCCCATCAACACCCATTCGTTTAAACGTTTGATCATTTGTAACACAAACAGTAATTCATGAACATAAACAAGGGATCGGCGAATGAACTTTCTTTTTTTTCTGTATGTCAGTCAACTGTTTAACTTTTTATTGTTTCCAAATCTTCAGGGCACGATTCAAGTTTGGTATACAATAGGCCAAGAGGCATCCTCAGGGGCTTGTAATGCTAAAAACTGCCATCAAGGCATATACTGTCACTGACGGGGTCTTATCACTATATAAAAGGATCCTTTTATACAGTGCTAAGACCCAGTCAGTGTCAGGACATACCTTGATGGCAGTTTTTAGCATTACAAGCCCCCGTGGAGGCATCAAACTGAAAATTAAGAAATGAACATAAAAAAACAAAATAACTTCCCACAGACGCCACTACTAGATACCTTGATGATAGGCCAAAGCAACAGAAGCATACATCGTGCAGAACGTGAGATACGTGCGGGATAAACAGCGAAATGTCAACACTGACGTGGAAACAAAGTGTAGCATCAACAACCAAAATGGCGTCGTGTAAATAGCGGTCTCCATGGAGATCCGTTAGAGGTCGTCTCTCGCTCTTTTCCGCAGCCTGTGTCGGAATGACACGACTGATCACGATTGCGTAATCGTCCCAGGTGGGGCCCGATGGTGATACCACAAGGGGAGACCACCCCGATTGCTGATTAAAACGTTTTCAAAGATTCAAACTGGGTTTAACCCCCTGGATGGTGACGGGTTTTTTTTCATAAGGTTGAAAAGTGAACGTTGTGCGAGAATTGCGGATCTACGTACTGCTACAAAATTACAAATAAATGTAGCATATTAAATTTCCTATCCGATGGTATACAGCTGTAAGTATATAGGCGTCTCAATACAATTCATTATGCATGTATTCTGCTGGTAATGAAAAGGTTTTCAAAGATTCAAACTGGGTTTAGGCATTGTTCTTTTGAGAAATAGCAAAAGTGTTGGACATCGTGATGGGTCAGATTATGTTCTGGTCGGTTGGGTTGCCTAGTGGTTGAAGCGTTCGCTCGTCACGCCAAAGGTCCAGGTTCGACTCCCCACATAGGTACAATGTGTGAAGCCCATTTCTGGTGTCCCCTGTGGTGAGATTGATGGAATATTGGTAAATACTGTGTAAAACTAACTCACTCACTCACTATGTGTAATAGATTAGATATGACTAATACATATCTGATTGCCTATCAGAAAATTAGTTAGTCTGTACAGTCTCATTGGGAATAGAACTGTGTGATGTGGAATGTGCTACTGTAAAAGTAACTGACTGAGCCCAGTCACAGAACCTCGGACATCATGAGGCATGTGAAATTCCGAGTGGAATATTTGGTATGTTTAAAATGTGAGTACAGTATCACATGAGAAGGGCTTGAATTTCATGTTTAATCTTGTGTATTACTGTTTAAGTTCAAGTGTATGCAGTGAGGTAGAAATTAAGAGTGAAACGCTGGATTCATATTTTTCAGTTTGAATATTTTCTGCATGATTTAATGCCCAATGTCCATTACCAGGCGCTGTTTGTTATCATTAATTACAGAACACTGACACTGAAACTTGAATGGACGTAAACGGAATGTCAACACATATACTGTTTACAAAAACCTCTCCCAATGGCGATTTGAGGAAATCTTTCCTGCTACTCTTGCATCACCTGCATGACCAAGTTCGGTCAACGTTTTTGGTGGAATACTACAGTTACGAACATATCTCTGTCATGCCCCATACGTGCTCAGTAAGAGACAGGTTATGGATTAGTGCTGGCCAGTGGTATTTTATTGATGTTGTGCTGCTGGATGTGAACATTGGCAATTTGTGAACACAGGTGCTGTCGTCCTGAAAAACAAAATGTCGACCTATAAGTTTTAGTGGGTGTTGTGCTGCTGGATGTGAACATTGGAAATTTGTGAACACAGGTGCTGTCGTCATGAAAAACAAAATGTCGACCTATAAGTTTTTGTGGGTGTTGTGCTGCTGGATGTGAACATTGGAAATTTGTGAACACAGGTGCTGTCGTCCTGAAAAACAAAATGTCGACCTATAAGTTTTTATAGATGTTGTGCTGCTGGATGTGAACACTGACAATTTGTGAACACAGGTGCTGTCGTCCTGAAAAACAAAATGTCGACCTATAAGTTTTATGGATGTTGTGTGCTGGATGTGAACATTGACAATTTGTGAACACAGGTGCTGTCGTCCTGAAAACAAAATGTCGACCTATAAGTTTTTATGGATGTTGTGTGCTGGATGTGAACATTGACAATTTGTGAACACAGGTGCTGTCGTCCTGAAAAACAAAATGTCGACCTATAAGTTTTTATGGATGTTGTGTGCTGGATGTGAACATTGACAATTTGTGAACACAGGTGCTGTCGTCATGAAAAACAAAATGTCGACCTATAAGTTTTTATGGATGTTGTGCTGCTGGATGTGAACATTGACAATTTGTGAACACAGGTGCTGTCGTCCTGAAAAACAAAATATCGACCTATAACCTTTGAAAATGGCAAGGGCTGTCAGTATGTTGCTCTGATATAGTACCCTCCAGCAACCTTGCACAAAATGGATTGGACTTCAGTCAAGATACCACACCACACCATAAATGCCCCAACACCAAATCAACACCCAACACCTGGTTGACACTGGGTTAACGTTTATTTCATGGTCACCAGACACGACCACGCACCTCACGGATGTGCAAAGTGAATCGGGATTCATGTGAATTGCGATGAAGACCTTTTGGAAGGATGTTGGAGATGAGTCTCACAAGAAAATGTCAGGAAGTTGCCACAACAACATTATAATTAGACTAATGGTCTGAGTTCTGACATCGTTATCAACGATGTCTTTGCCAACTTTGATATTGATATTAATATTACGGTTGGTTGTAGATGTAGATGATGTGATGGTCCACCACGCTACGGATTACTCTGTCTATATCATGATGCTAACCCTTAACATCATCCTTCCTTCCCAGAAAAATGCCAGTACTTACAGAGGATGACGGCAGATTCAGTGGACTAGGGATCTGTGTATTTTGATTTGATTGTTTGTTGTTTAACACCACACTCAGCAATAGTCCAGCTATATGGCTATGATATGTAATTAATCAAGTCTGGGCCAGAGAATCAAGTGATCAACAGCATGAGCATCAATCTACGCAATTAGGACATGATGACATGCGTCAGTCAGGACGGCGATTCTAACCACCAGATTCCATTAGTCGCCATTTACGACAAGAATGGGTTGCTGAAGACTAATTCTAACCCGGATCTTCAAAGAGAGATCATATGTAACACGATATGATGGAAGATAAAAACGAAATACGTCATGAACGATTCATTTTTATTCTGAAAATCTTTGAGGATACAGTGTAGTGGATTCAGTTTTGTCGTTTTCACGTTTCTTCCATGTCTGCAACTTCCATTTCAGTTGGCTGCAAACCGTCTCCAGTCTTGACAACCTTTACGATAGTGTGGAGAAGTGTTTGTGAACTGAAACAAGAAAGAAATGATCACGTGATATGTACACCGGGACAATAAATAGGTTATCATACATCACAATATATCTTCGGGAAACACCAGCAATGTGTGAAGCCGATTCTTTATATGACGGCGGTCTGTAGGTGATCGAGTCTGGACCAGACAATCCAGTGATCAACAGCATGGGCATCATTCTACGCAATTGTGACACGATAACATGTGTCAAGCATGGGTTATTGGACACCAATTCTAACCCGGACCTTCACGGGTCCGTATTCATGTAATCAAATGAAACAACTGACTATGTTATTTCGCTTCAAAATGTTATGACCACGTACTCTGAAAATTAGAAAAATATTATTTTCATCCAAAGTTTAGTGACTACTTGAATGTTTCCATCACAAAACTGTAAAAAAAAACTGTTGTAGGCACAGTAACGGTTGCTAGGCAACATGAATTTACTTCAGAATGGCTGTTTATAGTTTGACATACTTACGATAATGTCAAACAGCAGGAGTGAAGTTTAGAGTTTTCTTTCTCCCTTTGCCAAACCAGTTCATCAGGGTCCTTACAAATCTGCCCAACATTGCTAAGCCATTTCGGCTGGGCCTTGAAATAATATCTGAGCCATTGGGATAAATAACCAGCCATCCTTTGAAAGTTGTGTGCGAAATGCCAGATTACCATATATTTCACACAAGCTGCTGTTAAATTGGTGATAACAATACTTGCTGAGCACAGCAATTGTTCTCAAATGCTTTAAAAGAAAGTAACAAAAGTATCATCTTGTCCAAAAATAGAAATATAGTTCTCCTATATTTACGACGAAAACAGGGGTTCCAAATGTCTACTCAATTCAGATTGAACCTAAAGCCTGTACCTGTACCGTCCTATGTGGTAAGTTTGCAACGTTGTCAGTTACAATAAACGTTGGCAATGCATCACAGGAGTCACTCTGAAGTCATCACTACAATATCAAACAGGTGTCACTATTTCTCTTCAAGTATAATCTAGTTGAGATTAATGATGTAAGGCATTGGGGTGGGAAGAAGTAATAGTCAATTTCTGCATACTTGAACCACAGGCAAACTGGGTTGCGCCACAGAGAGACTGCGACAAGACTGTGATTCCCAAATTATCAACCACTCCTTTAGTCAGGTCTTACGGCTAGTATCAGATACAGGGATATACCGTGCCAGGAAATTACAGAAAGTCAGTGATTGATATCATGAGCCACGACCCAAGCCGGGGTTACAGTGACATGCAATCAACTAAGTGATCACCACCTGATCCTTCAAATTGTCTCACGACAATCGCATTAAAATCAGATCTTAGTTGTCTTTTTCAGAGTTCACTTTGTTTAGTGGTAGCAAGAAGTGATATCTGACTTTAAATAAGTAGGTTCCTGTGTACTTCTAAATTTGGTGTGATATTTTCGATAATAGATAATACTGTAATTTTGAAATATGTACGTAAAGAAATTTCTTTAAATATAACTTTGTATGTGTAGACTTGGTCTCGTGTCAATGGTTGAAATGACGCCGAGTACTTACTACACATGACAGGAGTCTTTGGGCGGAGGCAAAATTCAGGAACTGACATTTGGAACCGACCATTTAATTTTCGGGGGAGGAGGGGGTTCCTGGGATTTTGAACTTCAATCTAATCGTCTGAACATGTTCTTAAGGAAACCACAGTGCAGCAATGTAACTTTTGTGGTAGACAACTCTTTTGTGCTGACTTATAACATAATTATGTGTAACATAATTATCTGTTTCTTTAATTTTCTGGGCCAGCTGATTTGTTTCCATAACATCCTAGTCCCAACACCTGAATATCAAATGGTCTGTTCCTGGAGTAAAGTACGAATGTATAAGACCCTTTCTTGAGGCAACAACGTTTATACATGCGTTTTACTTATATCATGATATGAAACAATAAAATATATTATCAACAATTAGCCAAAATAGTCAAAACAGATTGTCCGAAAGGTCCAAAAACTAGCAGTTCACACAACACAGGCACAACACACACATCCAAAGTCTATCTCTGTGTGAAGATACTCTGGAACATGTACTTCACACAAGACACGAGGACAGCCGAGCATGACTGGGGCTGCTTGGGTTCTTCACCAAGATCGATCTCCACAACTTGAGGACGGGCTCTGGAGGCAGGGACGGGGAGGGAGGTCAGGGGGTCGGGCAGGGAGTAGAGGGGGTTGACGGTGATCGTGAAGACACCAGAACGCTTTTAGAGAGGAAAAAGATTTCGTTAAAACATTGAAATCAGTAATAACTGATAACTTAACGTAAAAGCTTTCTGGTGGAAGACATGAAAAAGTCCTTTGTACACTGTTTCACGTAGATATTTTCATTGCGTTAGTTGCTAAAATGTGTCCTGATTATAAGAAGTGTCACTTTTTTATCAGTCATGTCACAAAGATTATCTAATTGGATAGTAACGAATAGAACCTATCTGGTGTTGGGATGACAAGAACTTGTTTGAACGGTATACGTGTGGGTCTCTCGAACAGATAGCCTGCACAGTGACTATACTTTCCTGACTTTCATGCCTAAACAATTTTTCTAAAAGTTTTTCTTGATATCTTTTCATAAAATTCCATATTTATCAAAACAATAACTCGTTTCAAACTGTTTCTCGAGATTTCTTTGTTCTTATAGGACACTAAATCAACTGGGGCCTATGGATGACCTACAGGATCAGGGACTGGGAGAGACTTTTGGGAGACGGGGGCCTGGTAGGTCCTAAACCTGTGGAGATCGTCCAGAGCTGGAATGGAATACATGTTACACTAATATATAAACTACATCAACACCGTGCAATCTCAATGCATTGTCTCAATACTATACACTCATTTGCTATAGACTTAGCTCGAAAATGGACTGACATCACTGTAAGAATCATGGTGATTGTTGTTTTGTTTTTCATTGTTTGTCGTTTGTTTCTTGGGTTCGGTTTCTTTTGTTGTATCTGATGCTTTTGTTTTTTAATAATTTTAAATTTCTTTAAATTGGTCTTGGACATATATGACAAAATTTCTCTCCTTGATACAATTGTTACTTACACTGTGGAAGGTGCTAGAGTGGAATCTCAATGTATTGTGTTGATAGTATTGATTGTAGACTTTACCCGAAAACGGACTGACTTTACTGTAAGATTCGTGGTGTTTTGTTTATTGTTAGGTGGTTGTTTGTCTGGTTGGTTTTGTTTAGTTTTTATACTTTAGTTGAGGTAAAATGGTCTGGCCAAAATGGTCTTGGACATGAAAAACTACCTGCCCTGACACAACTGTTACTTACAAGTTGGTGTATGAAAACCTACACTACCACTGTAAATATTATTATTATATTATGTATACTCTAAGAAATATATTTCAGGGAATCCTGAGAAGTTCAACTAGTAGTAGCCAAGGGAAGAAAGGAGGGCATTGATCGGAATTTACCGTCGTCATGATACGTAAACACATATCAATATGATCTTACCATAGGAATTTATATGTTACATTGGATGTTAATAACAGAATTCACATCGTTGAGATTACTAATAAGGGAGTTTACAAACCCTTTACAGAAATACTTTTAAGCGTCCCATCAACACCCATTCGTTTAAACATTTGATCATTTGTAACACAAATAGAAATTTATGAACATAAACAAGAGATCGGCGAATGAACTTTCTTCCTTTTACTCAGTATGTCAGTCATTTGTTTAACCTTTTATTAAGAAATTAAGAAATGAACATAAAAAAGCAAAATAACTTCCCACACACGCCACTACTAGATACCTTGATGATAGGCCAAAGCAACAGAAGCATACATCGTGCAGAACGTGAGATACGTGCGGGATAAACAGCGAAATGTCAACACTGACGTGGAAACAAAGTGTAGCATCAACAACCAAAATGGCGTCGTGTAAATAGCGGTCTCCATGGAGATCCGTTAGAGGTCGTCTCTCGCTCTTTTCCGCAGCCTGTGCCGGAATGACACGACTGTTCACGATTGCGTAATCGTCCCAGGTGGGGACCTACGGTGATACCACAAGGGGGAGACCACCCCCGTTATATTGATATCCTGGTCCAAGCTCGATGTCTCTCTATCCCGAGGTCTTTCTATACATCCATAAAGGTCTTGAAGAAAATCATCTATGGTTGAATTTTGAAACTGTTCTTGATACTGGCCAATACTGTTTATGAAAATAACAAATCAACTCATATACTATTATTAAGAAATACGGTACGGTGTTACATCAACCTACACAACTAAAATAAGTAGACATATTATGACGTGTTTCAGGGTCTAGGAATTTTATCGACAAATGCATTGACAACTAACGTGACCGAGTCCTCAGGCTCGCTGACTTGGTTGACAGGTCATCGATCCCAATTGTCTGCGTTGCGATCTTTGGATTTTCTGGTCCAGATTTGAGTATTGACAAAGCTCCGTCTTATTGCCGACTGCGGTGTTAAACAACTCACAAAACACCAACTCTCGGTTCAGTTTTAAATTACCACAGCTGGTGTTACCAATACAATTCCATATACTGTATATATTGCTGATTGCTGATTAAAATGTTTTCAAAGATTCAAACTGGGTTTAACCCCCTGGATGGTGACGGGGTTTTTTCCCCATAAGGATGAAAAGTGAACGTTGTGCGAGAATATGCGGATCTACGTACTGCTACAAAATTACAAATAAATGTAGCATAATAAATTGCCTATCCGATGGTATACAGCTTTAAGTATATAGGCGTCTCAATACAATTCCAAATGCATGTATACTGCTGGTTATGAAAAGGTTTTCAAAGATTCAAACTGGGTTTAGGCATGATTCTTTTGAGAAATAGCAAAAATGTTGGACATCGTGATGGGTCAGATTATGTTCTGGTCGGTTGGGTTGCCTAGTGGTTGAAGCGTTCGCTCGTCACGCCAAAGGTCCAGGTTCGATTCCCCACACAGGTATAATGTGTGATGCCCATTTCTGGTGTCCCCTGTGGTGAGATTGATGAAATATTGGTATATACTGTGTAAAACTAACTCACTCACTCACTCACTATGTGTAATAGATTAGATATGACTAATACATATCTGATTGCCTATCAGAAAATTAGTTAGTCTGTACAGTCTCATTGAGAATAGAACTGTGTGATGTGGAATGTGCTACTGTAAAAAGTAACTGACTGAGCCCAGTCACAGAACCTCAAACATCATGAGGCATGAGGAATTCCGAGTTGAATATTTGGTATGTTAAAAATGTGAGTACAATATCACATGAGAAGACGTGAGCGAACCCCCTGAATGTTGAACTTTTATTTTTAAAGACAAGAAGGGCTTGGATTTCATGTTTAATCTTGTGTATTACTGTTTAAGTTCAAGTGTATGCAGTGAGGTAGAAATGTCGAGTGAAACGCTGGATTCATATTTTTCAGTTTGAATATTTTCTGCATGATTTAATGCCCAATGTCCATTACCAGAAGTTGTTTGTTATCATTAATTACAGAACACTGACACTGAAACTTGAATGGACGTAAACGGAATGTCAACACATATACTGTTTAAAAAAACCTCTCCCAATGGCGATTGGAGGAAATCTTTCCTGCACCTCTTGTCACCTGCCTGACCAAGTTCGGTCAGTAAGAGACAGGTTATGGATTAGTGCTGGCCAGTGGTATTTTATTGATGTTGTGCTGCTGGATGTGAACATTGACAATTTGTGAACACAGGTGCTGTCGTCCTGAAAAACAAAATGTTGACCTATAAGCCTTGAAAACGGCAAAGGGGTGTCAGTATGTTGCTCTGATATAGTACTCCCACCCTCCAGCGACCTTGCACAATATGGTGTGGACTTCAGTCAAGATACCACACCACACCATAACTGACCCAACACCAAATCAACACCCAACACCTTAGGTTGACACTGCGTTAACGTTTATTTCATGGTCACCAGGCACGACCACGCACCTCACGGATGTGCAAAGTGAATCGGGACTCAAGTGAATTGCGATGAAGACCTTTTGGAAGGATGTGGAGGACGAGTCTCACAAGAAAATGTCAGGAAGTTGCCATAACAACATAATAATTAGACTAATGGTCTGAGTTCTGACATCGTTATCAACGATGTCTTTGCCAACTTTGATATTGATATTAATATTACGGTTGGTTGTAGATGTAGATGATGTGATGGTCCACCATGCTACGGATTACTGTGTCTATATCATGATGCTAACCCATAACATCATCCTTCCTTCCCAGAAAAAGGCCACTACTTAAAGAGGACGACGGCAGATTCAGTGGACTAGGGGTCTGTGTATTTTGTTTTGTTTGTTTGTTGTTTAACACCACACTCAGTAATAGTCCAAATATATGGCCGTGGTATGTAAATAATCAAGTCTGGACAACAAAATCCAGTGATCAACAGCATGAGCATCGATCTACGAAATTAGGATACGATGACATGCGTCAATCAAGTCAGCTAATTGACCATCCGATCCCGTTAGTCGCCTTTTACGACAAGAATGGGTTGCTGAAGACTAATTCTAACCCGGATCTTCAAAGAGAGATCATATGTAACACGATATGATGGAAGATAAAAACGAAATATGTCATGAACGATTCATTTTTATTCTGAGAATCTTTGAGATACAGTGTAGTCGATTCAGTTTTGTCGTTTTCACGTTTCTTCCATGTCTGCGACTTCCATTTCAGTTGGTTGCAAACCGTCTCCAGTCTTGACAACCTTTACGAATGTGTGGAGAAGTGTTTGTGAACTGAAACCAGAAAGTAATGATCACGTGATATGTACACCGGGACAATAAATAGGTTATCATACATCACAATATATCTTCGGGAAACACCAGCAATGTGTGAAGCCGATTCTTTATATGACGGCGGTCTGTAGGTGATCGAGTCTGGACCAGACAATCCAGTGATCAACAGCATGGGCATCATTCTACGCAATTGTGACACGATAACATGTGTCAAGCATGGGTTATTGGACACCAATTTTAACCCGGACCTTCACGGGTCCGTATTCATGTAATCAAATGAAACAACTGACTATGTTATTTCGCTTCAAAATGTTATGACCACGTACTCTGAAAATTAGAAAAATATTATTTTCATCCAAAGTTTAGTGACTACTTGAATGTTTCCATCACAAAACTGTAAAATAAAACTGTTGTAGGCACAGTAACGGTTGCTAGGCAACATGAATTTACTTCAGAATGGTTGTTTATAGTTTGACATACTTACGATAATGTCAAACAGCAGGAGTGAAGTTTAGAATTTTCTTTCTCCTTTTGCCAAACCAGTTCATCAGGGTCCCTACAAATCTGCCCAACATTGCTAAGCCATCTCGACTGGGCCTTGAAATAATATCTGAGCCATTGGAATGAATAACCAGCCGTCCTTTCAAAGTTGTGTGCGAAATGCCAGATTACCATATATTTCACACAAGCTGCTGTTAAATGGGAGATAACATTGTAAGTCACGGATTAGTTAAGCTGGAGTTATTTCCCTTAAATCCCACACATCTTGAAACAGATGAATACTTTGCTGTACACAGCAATTGTTCTCAAATGTTTTTAAAAGACAGTAACAAGAGTATCATCTTGTTCCAAAATAGAAATATAGTTCTCCTATATTTACAACGAAGACAGGGGTTCCAAATGTCTGCACAATTCAGGTTGAAACAATAGCCTGTACCTGTACTATCGTATGTCGTAAGCTTGGAACATTGTCAGTTATAATACAAATTGGCAAACTATCACAGGAGTCACTCTGAAGACATCACTACAATATATAATCTAGTTGATATCAAAGGTGTAAGCCATTGGGGTTGGAAGAAGTAATAGTCAATTTCTGCATACTTGAACCACAGGCAAACTGTAGCGCAAATAGGGAGAGTCAAATGACCAGTCTTCCTATAAGCTTGCTCGCATATAAGAAGACTGGTCAGTTTTCTCTCTGTGGCGCAACCCTAATTGCGCTACAGATCTTAGTGGTCTTTTTCAAAGTTCACTTTGTTTAGTGGTAGCAAGAAGTGATATCTGACTTTTGATGAGTAGTTTACTGTATATTTCTAAATTTGGTGTGACAATTTTTATTAACGATAATAGTATACTGTATTGAAATAAGTATGTAAAGAAATTTATTTAAATATAACTTTGTATGTGTAGACTTGGTCTCGTCTCAATGGTTGAAATGACGCCGAGTACTTACTACACATGACAGGAGTCTTGGGGTGGAGACAAAATTCAGGAACTGACATTTGGAACCGACCATTTAAATTTCGGGGGAGGAGGGGAGTTCTGGGATTTTGAACTTCAAACCAATAATCAACTGAACATTTTCTTAAGGGAACCACAGTTCAACAATGTAACTTTTGTGGGAGATAACTGTTGTTTGTTTTTTTGTTGACTTATAACATAACTATTTGTAACATAAGTATATGTTTCTTTAATTTTCTGGGCCAGCTGATTTGTATCCATAACATCCTAGTCCCAACACCTGAATATCAAATGGTCTGTTCCTGGAGTAAAATACGAATGTATAAGACCCTTTCTTGAGGCAACAACGTAATTAACATGCGTTTTAATATATGATTTTATATGATATGAAACAATATATTATCAACAATTAGCCCAAACAGTCAAAACAGATTATCCGAAAGGTCCAAAAACTAGCAGTTCACACAACACAACACACACATCCAAAGTCTATGTCTGTGTGAAGAAACTCTGGAACATGTACTTCACACAAGACACAAGGACAGCCGAGCACGACTGGGGCTGCTTGGATTCTTCACCAAGATCGATCTCCACAACTTGAGGACGGGCTCTGGAGGCAGGGACGGGGAGGGAGGTCAGGGGGTCGGGCAGGTTGTAGAGGGGGTTGACGGTGATCGTGAAGACACCAGAACGCTTTTAGAGAGGAAACAGATTTCTCTATATCATTAAAATCAGTATTAATTGATAACTTAACGAAGTAGCTTACATGTTGACAATGCCATTTGTACACTGTTTCACATGGCTATTTGATCAAAGAGCAAGTAAAAACACCTTTCTGAATCATTATCTATTATTACAAGGTGTTTGCAAATAGATCATACATTCGGATTCTGGTTATGTGAGGGAGGGATAGAATAATGCAAGTGAAATCAGTGTTAACTGACAGTTGTACAAAAAGGCCTGCATTAAGAAAACACCCCAAAGTCGACTACTTTTCGTCATTAGTATACTGCTTAACGGGGACATTTCAGCGAAGAGCAAGATGAAATAAAACACCTTTTCGAATCACTGTGAATTAGTTGTTATACAAGGTGTTCGTAAAAAGGTCATGCATTTATATTGTTATGTAAGGGAGGGATAGAATAATGCTGATAAACTTCCATTGCTAAATTAAGTACTGACTATAAGCAGTTTATTAATATTTCACATATTTGTTATCTCTATTTTATCAGTCATGTCACAAAGAATAGGCTAGGAACGAACAAAACCTATCCTATGTGGGGACAAGAACTTGTAGTAATGGTATCTAGTGACATAATGATCATACTTCCATGAATATACATGTAGTATATTTAGATAGGGATATGATGAACATACTATTGAAATTATATGAGATTGTTATTTCATATTTGATTTGAGAGAACTTTGGCTAGGATTATGAGATATTTAATGTTGTTTTTATTGGTTTCAAATTAAAATGATATTTAAGATATCTCAAAAATGATTTTTTGTTCATATCTTGTTATACAATTCCATGTTTCAAACTGGTTCTCGAGATTTGTTTTTTGTAACAGGATACACTCAAACAACTGGGACCTATGGATGACCTACAGGATCAGGGACTGGGAGAGACTTTTGGGAGACGGGGTCCTGGTAGGTCCTAAACCTGTGGAGATCGTCCAGAGCTGGAATGGAATACATATTACACTAATATATAAAATACATCAACACAGTTCAATCTCAATGTATTGTCTCAATACTTTACACTCATTGACTATAGACTTAACCCGAAAATGGACTGACTTTGTTGTAAGAATCATGGTGATTGTTGTTTTGTTTTTCATCGTTTGCCGTTTGTTTCTTGGGTTCGGTTTAGTTTGTTGTATCTGTTGCTTTTATTTTAAATAATTTTAAATTTCTTTAAATTGGTCTTGGACATATTGAGACATATATGACAAAATTTCTCTCCTTGATACAATTGTTACTTACACTGTGGAAGGTGCTAGAGTTGAATCTCAATGTATTGTGTTGATAGTATTGACTGTAGACTTTACTGTAAGATTCATGGTGTTTTGTTTATTGTTAGGTGGTTGTTTGTCTGGTTGGTTTTGTTTAGTTATTATACTTTCTTTGAGGTAAAATGGTCTGGCCAAAATGGTCTTGGACATGAAAAAGTACCTCCCCTTGACACAACTGTTACTTACAAGTTGGTGTATGAAAACCTACACTACCACTGTAAATATCATTATTTTTATGATGCACTTATACTCTAAGAAATATATTTCAGGCAATCCTGAGAAGTTCAACTAGTAGTAGCCAAGGGAAGAAAGGGGCCCATTGATCGGAATTTACCGTCGTCATGATACGTAAACACATATCAATATGATCTTACCATAGGAATTTATGTTACATTGGATGTTAATAACAGAATTCACTTCGTTGAGATTACTAATAAGGGAGTTTCCAAACCCTTTACAGAAATACTTTCAAGCGTCCCATCAACACCCATTCGTTTAAACATTTGATCATTTGTAACACAAATAGTAATTCATGAACATAAACAAGGGATCGGCGAATGAACTTTCTTTTTTTTAATCAGTATGTCAGTCAATTGTTTAACTTTTTATTGTTTCCAAATCTTCAGGGCACGATTCAAGTTTGGAATACAATAGGCCAAGAGGCATCCTCAGGGGCTTGTAATGCTAAAAACTGCCATGAAGGCATATACTGTCACTGAGGGGTCTTATCACTATATAAAAGAATCCTTTTATACAGTGCTAAGACCCCGTCAGTGACAGGACATACCTTGATGGCAGTTTTTAGCATTACAAGCCCCCGTGGAGGCATCAAACTGAAATTAAGAAATGAACATAAAAAAACAAAATAACTTCCCACAAACGCCACTACTAGATACCTTGATGATAGGCCAAAGCAACAGAAGCATACATCGTGCAGAACGTGAGATACGTGCGGGATAAACAGCGAAATGTCAACACTGACGTGGAAACAAAGTGTAGCATCAACAACCAAAATGGCGTCGTGTAAATAGCGGTCTCCATGGAGACCCGTTAGAGGTCGTCACTCGCTCTTTTCCGATGTCTGTGCCGGAATGACACGACTGATCACGATTGCGTAATCGTCCCAGGTGGGGCCCAACGGTGATACCACAAGGGGAGACCACCCCCGTTACATTGATATCCTGGTCCAAGCTCGATGTCTCTCTGTCCCGAGGTCTTACATCCATAAACAGGGGCGGATACAGCTTTTTGAGAAAGGGGTGGGGGTGGGGGTGGGGGTGGGGGTTTGCACACAACTGAGAAAAGGGAGGGTGCACACTTCATTTTCACCAGACTTTCAATGGTCATTTAATAAACTTTCAGGACAAAGGGGGGTGGGGTGTGTGTGTGTGTGTGTGTGTGCGCACCCCGCACCCCCCCCCGTCTGGATCCGCCTATGATAAAGGTCTTGATGAAAATCATCTATGGTTGAATTTTGAAACTCTTCTTGATACTGGCCAAAACTGTTTTTATAAATAACAAATCAACTCATATATTATTATTAAGAAATACGGCAAGTACGGTGTTACATCAACCTACACAACTAAAATAAGTAGACATATTATCACGTGTTTCAGGGTCTAGGAATTTTATCGACAAATGCATTGACAACTAACGTGACCGAGTCCTCAGGCTCGCTGACATGGTTGACAGGTCATCGATCCCAATTGTCTGCGTTGCGATCTTTGGATTTTCTGGTCCAGATTTGAGTATTGACAAAGCTCCGTCTTATTGCCGACTTCGGTGTTAAACAACTAACAAAACACCAACTCTCGGTTCAGTTTTAAATTACCACAGCTGGTGTTACCAATACAATTCCATATACTGTATATATTGCTGATTGCTGATTAAAACGTTTTCAAAGATTCAAACTGGGTTTAACCCCCTGGATGGCGACAAGTTTTTTCATAAGGTTGAAAAGTGAACGTTGTGCGAGAATTGCGGATCTACGTACTGCTACAAAATTACAAATAAATGTAGCATATTAAATTTCCTATCCGATGGTATACAGCTGTAAGTATATAGGCGTCTCAATACAATTCCATAATATTATGCATGTATACTGCTGGTTATGAACAGGTTTTCAAAGATTCAAACTGGGTTTAGGCATGTTTCTTTTGAGAAATAGCAAAAATGTTGGACATCGTGATGGGTCAGATTATGTTCTGGTCGGTTGGGTTGCCTAGTGGTTGAAGCGTTCGCTCGTCACGCCAAAGGTCCAGGTTCGATTCCCCACATAGGTACAATGTGTGAAGCCCATTTCTGGTGTCCCCTGTGGTGAGATTGATGGAATATTGGTAGATACTGTGTAAAACTAACTCACTCACTCACTATGTGTAATAGATTAGATATGACTAATACATATCTGATTGCCTATCAGAAAATTAGTTAGTCTGTACAGTCTCATTGGGAATAGAACTGTGTGATGTGGAATGTGCTACTGTAAAAAGTAACTGACTGAGCCCAGTCACAGAACCTCAAACATCATGAGGCATGTGGAATTCCGAGTGGAATATTTGGTATGTTAAAAATGTGAGTACAGTATCACATGAGAAGGGCTTGAATTTCAAGTTTAATCTTGTGTATGACTGTTTAAGTTCATGTGCATGCAGTGAGGTAGAAATGTCGAGTGAAACGCTGGATTCATATTTTTCAGTTTGAATATTTTCTGCAAGATTTTAAACACAATGTCCATTACCAGAAGTTGTTTGTTATCATTAATTACAGAACACTGACGATGAAACTTGAATAGACGTAAACGGAATGTCAACACATATACTGTTTAAAAAAACCTCTCCCAATGGCGATTTGAGGAATCTTTCCTGCTCCTCTTGCAACACCTGCCTGATCAAGTTCGGTCAACGTTTTTGGCGGAATACTACAGTTACGAACATATCTCTGTCATGCCCCATACGTGCTCAGTAAGAGACAGGTTATGGATTAGTGCTGGCCAGTGGTATTTTATGGATGTTGTGCTGCTGGATGTGAACATTGACAATTTGTGAACACAGGTGTTGTCGTCCTCAAAAACAAGATGTTGACCTATAGGTTTTTATGGGTGTTGTGCTGCTGGATGTGAACATTGACAATTTGTGAACACAGGTGTTGTCGTCCTCAAAAACAAAATGTTGACCTATAAGTTTTTATTGATGTTGTGCTGCTGGGTGTGAACTTTGGAAATTTGTGAACACAGGTGCTGTCGTCGTGAAAGACAAAATGTCGACCTACAAGTTTTTATGGATGTTGTGCTGCTGGATGTGAACATTGGAAATTTGTGAACACAGGTGTTGTCGCCCTGAAAGACAAAATGTCGACCTATAAGTTTTTATGGAAGTTGTGTGCTGGATGTGAACATTGGAAATTTGTGAACACAGGTGTTGTCGTCCTGGCAAAACAAAATATCGACCTATAAACTTTGAAAATGGCAAGGGGTGTCAGTATGTTGCTCTGATATAGTACTCCCACCCTCCAGCGACCTTGCACAGTATGGTGTGAACTTAAGTAAAGATACTACACCACACCATAACTCAACTCAACACCAACTCAACACCCAACACCAAATCAACACCCAACACCTTAGGTTGACACTGGGTTAACGTTTATTTCATGGTCACCAGACACGACCACCCCCCCTCACGGATGTGCAAAGTGAATCGGGATTCATGTGAATTGCGATGAAGACCTTTTGGAAGGATGTGGAGGACGAGTCTCACAAGAAAATGTCAGGAAGTTGCCATAACAACATAATAATTAGACTGAGTTCTGACATCGTTATCAACGATGTCTTTGCCAACTTTGATATTGATATTAATATTACGGTTGGTTGTAGATGTAGATGATGTGTTGATGCCACTACTTAAAGAGGATGACGGCAGATTCAGTGGACTAGGGATCTGTGTATTTTGTTTTGTTTGTTTGTTGTTTGACATCACATTCAGCAATAGTCCAAATATATGGCCGTGGTATGTAAATAATCCAGTCTGGACAACAAAATCCAGTGATCAACAGCATGAGCATCGATCAACGCAATTAGGACATGATGACATGCGTCAGTCAAGTCAGCGAGTCTGACCACCCGATCCCGTTAGTCACCTTTTTACGACAAGAATGGGTTACTGAAGATCAATTCTAACCCGGATCTTCAAAGAGAGATCATATGTAACACGATATGATGGAAGATAAAAACGAAATACGTCATGAACGATTCATTTTTATTCTAAGAATCTTTGAGATACAGTGTAATCGATTCAGTTTGGTTGTTTTCACGTTTCTTCCATGTCTGCGACTTCCATTTCAGTTGGTTAAAAACCGTCTCCAGTCTTGACAACCTTTACGATTGTGTGGAGAAGTGTTTGTGAACTGAAAAAAGAAAGTAATAATCACGTGATATGTACACTGGGACAATGAGTAGGTTATCATACATCACAATATATCTTATATAACACCGGCAATGTGGGAGGCCGATTCCCGATTTGAATAGTTCGGATGCAAGCTGTGGTATTCATGCAAGATCAAATGAAACAACTGACTGTGTTATTTCGCTTCAAAATGTTATGACCATTGTTATAAGGTAAAAATGCATCCCTAAAACCATGAGAGAATTACATCAGAGTCCGTATTTAGATTTGCAGTTTTGCTCATGAGTCATAATGCACAGGGGCGTGTCACGCTTAGAAACAGCGTTACAAAAACATATAGGTATATAAACCCTACCCTAGTACATATAGTACTAGGGTAGGGTCTATATACCTATATGTCTTTCTAACGCTGTTTCTAAGCGTGACACGCCCCTGTGTCATAATGGTTAGGCAAACAGAGATTCGAGCGAATGGCGTTTAGCCGTAGGCTATGGAAAGAGAGACAGAACACAGATTAATCTTATATTGAAACAAACAACAAATTAATAAAAAAGGGAGAGAGACCGAACGATTCTTACCGGTACTTTTCCAATCGTAATATTCATGAGCGCTAGGGCCGATACAGGATTAACGAATCAAAACAATGAGCTGAAACATGTGATCAAGATCAGGCCATGCTCGAACCATATAAAAAGACAGGTTTGGCACTGAGCAAGTGGCATGGGGTAGGGTTTACTGAAGCCCAATCGCCAGTTACGACACCACGTACTCATCCAAAGTTTAGTAACTACTTGAATGTTTCCATCACAAAACTGTAGGAAACTGCGGTAGGCCTAGTAACGGTTGCTTGGCAACATGAATTTAATTACGATAATGTCAAACAGTTGTAGTGAAGTTTAGAGTTTTCTTTCTCCTTTTGCCAAACCAGTTCATCAGGGTCCCTAAAAATCTGCCCAGCATTGCTAAGCCATCTCTGCTGGGCCTGGAAATAATATCATGAGCCATTCGGATGAATAACCAGCCGTCCTGGGTGCGAAATGCCAAATTACCATAAATTTCCACAGTTAATGGGAGATAACATTGTAAGTCGCGAATTAGTTAAGCTGGAGTTATTTCCCTTAAATCCCACACATCTTGAAACAGATGAATACTTTGCTGTACACAACAATTGTTCTCAAATGTTTTTAAAAGAAATAATATCTGAGCCATTGGGATGAATAACCATCCATCCTTTGAAAGTTGTGTGCGAAATGCAAGATTACCATATATTTCACACAAGCTGCTGTTAAATTGGGAGATAACAATACTTGCTGTACACAGCAATTGTTCTCAAATGTTTTTAAAAGAAAGTAACAAAAGTATCATCTTGTTCCAAAATAGAAATATAGTTCTCCTATATTTACAACGAAGACAGGGGTTCCAAATGTCTGCTCGATTCAGGTTGAAACTAAAGCCTGTACCTGTACCGTCCTATGTGGTAAGTTTGGAACGTTATCGGTTACAATAAACATTGGCAATGCATCACAGGAGTCACTCTGAAGACATCACTACACTATTTTTCTTCAAATGTAATTTAGTTGATATCAAAGCCGAAGCCATTGGGGTGGGAAGAAGTAATAGTCAATTTATGCATACTTGAACCATAGGCAAACTGTAGCGCAAACAGGGAGACATAATGACCAGTCTTCCTATAAGCTTGCTCGCATATAGGAAGACTGGTCAGTTTTCTCTCTGTGGCGCAACCCTATTTGCGCTACAGTTTGCCTGTAATCTAAGCTACAAATATATTTCTTCAGATAAGAAGCACACGAATCATCTGTTGATCCAGCTGAGCACAGAAAAGGCGGCAACACAAGACTGCGATCCCCAAATTATCAACCACTCCTTTAGTCAGGTCTTACGGCTAGTATCAGATACAGGGATATACCGTGCCAGGAAATTCCAGAAAATCAGTGATTGATATCATGAGCCACGACCCAAGCCGGGTTACAGTGACATGCAATCAACCAAGTGATTACCACCTGATCCTTCAAATTGTCTCACGACAATCGCATTGAAATCAAATCTTAGTTGTCTTTTTCAAAATACACTTTGTTCAGTGGTAGCAAGAAGTGACATCTGACTTTTAATGAGTAGTTTACTGTATGTTTGTAAATTTGATGTGATCTTTTTGATTAAAGATAACAGTATACTGTCATGGTGAAATATGTATGTAAAGAAATTCTTTAAAATATAACTTCGTCTAACTGGTTGAAATGATGCTGGGTACTTACTACAAATGACAGATGTCTTTGGGTGGAGGCAAAATTCAGGAACTGACATTTGGAACTGACCATTTAATTTTCGGGGGAGGAGGGGGTTTCTGGGATTTTGAACTTCAAACCAATAATCAACTGAACATTTTCTTAAGGGAACCACAGTTCAACAATGTAACTTTTGTGGGAGATAACTGTTGTTTGTTTTTTGTTGACTTATAACATAACTATTTGTAACATAAGTATATGTTTCTTTAATTTTCTGGGCCAGCTGAATTGTTTCCATAACATCCTAACCCCAGCATTACCCAACACCTGAATATAAAATGGTCTGTTCCTGGAGTAAAATACGAATGTATGAGACGCTTTCTTGAGGCAACAACGTAATTAACATGCGTTTGTATATATGATTTTATATGATATGAAACAATATATTATCAACAATTAGCCCAAACAGTCAAAACAGTTTATCCGAAAGGTCCAAAAACTAGCAGTTCACACAACACAACACAACACACACATCCAAAGTCTATGTCTGTGTGAAGATACTCTGGAACATGTACTTCACACAGGACACAAGGACAGCCGAGCACGACTGGGGCTGCTTGGATTCTTCACCAAGATCGATCTCCACAACTTGAGGACGGGCTCTGGAGGCAGGGACGGGGAGGGAGGTCAGGGGGTCGGGCAGGGTGTAGAGGGGGTTGACGGTGATCGTGAAGACACCAGAACGCTTTTAGAGAGGAAACAGATTTCTCTATATCATTAAAATCAGTATTAATTGATAACTTAACGAAGTAGCTTACATGTTGACAATGCCATTTGTACACTGTTTCACATGGCTATTTGATCAAAGAGCAAGTTAAAACACCTTTCTGAATCATTATCAAATATTACAAGGTGTTTGCAAATAGATCATACATTCGGATTCTGGTTATGTGAGGGAGGGATAGAATAATGCAAGTGAAATCAGTGTTAACTGACAGTTTTACAAAAAGGCATGCATTAAGAAAACAGCCAAAAGTCGACTAATTTTCGTCATTAGTACACAGTTTAACGGGGACATTTCAACGAAGAGCAAGATGAAATAAAACACCTTTTCGAATCACTGTGAATTAGTTGTTATACAAGGTGTTCGTAAAAAGGTCATGCATTCAGATTGTTATGTAAGGGAGGGATAGAATAATGCTGGTAACTTCCATTGCTAAAATGAGTACTGATAATTTTACAGCTTATTAATATTTCACATATTTGTTATCTCTTTTTTATCAGTCATGTCACAAAGAATAGGCTAGGAACGAACAAAACCTATCCTATGTGGGGACAAGAACTTGTAGGAATGGTATCTAGTGACATAGTGATCATACTTCCATGAATGTACATGTAGTAAATTTGGATAGGGATATGATGAACATACTATTGAAATTAAATGAGACGGTTATTTCATATTTGATGTGAGAGAACTTTGGTGGGATTATGAGATGTTTAATGATATTTAAGATATGATTATCTCAAAAAGGATTTTTTGTTCATGTCTTGTTAATACGTATGCAATTCCATGTTTCAAACAGGTTCTCGAGATTTGTTATTTTTAACAGGATACACTCAAACAACTGGGGCCTATGGATGACCTACAGGATCAGGGACTGGGAGAGACTTTTGGGAGACAGGGGCCTGGTAGGTCCTAAACCTGTGGAGATCGTCCAGAGCTGGAATGGAATACATATTACACTAATATATAAAAAACATCAACACAGTTCAATCTCAATGTATAGTCTCAATACTATACACTCATTGACTATAGACTTAACCCGAAAATGGACTGACTTTGTTGTAAGAATCATGGTGATTGTTGTTTTGTTTTTCATCGTTTGCCGTTTGTTTCTTGGGTTCGGTTTAGTTTGTTGTATCTGTTGCTTTTATTTTAAATAATTTTAAATTTCTTTAAATTGGTCTTGGACATATTGGGAAATATATGACAAAATCTCTCCCCTTGATACAATTGTTACTTACAGTGTGGAAGATGCTAGAGTGGAATCTCAATGTATTGTGTTGATAGTATTGACTGTAGACTTAACTGTAAGATTGGTGGTGTTTTGTTTATTGTTAGGTGGTTGTTTGTCTGGTTGGTTTTGTTTAGTTTTTATACTTTCGTTGAGGTAAAAGGGTCTGGCCAAAATGGTCTTGGACATGAAAAATTACCTCCCCTTGACACAACTGTTACTTACAAGTTGGTGTATGAAAACCTACACTACCACTGTAAATATCATTATTTTTATGATGCACTATACTCTAAGAAATATATTTCAGGCAATCCTGAGAAGTTCAACTAGTAGTAGCCAAGGGAAGAAAGGGGGCCATTGATCGGAATTTACCGTCGTCATGATACGTAAACACATATCAATATGATCTTACCATAGGAATTTATGTTACATTGGATGTTAATAACAGAATTCACTTCGTTGAGATTACTAATAAGGGAGTTTCCAAACCCTTTACAGAAATACTTTCAAGCGTCCCATCAACACCCATTCGTTTAAACATTTGATCATTTGTAACACAAATAGTAATTCATGAACATAAACAAGGGATCGGCGAATGAACTTTCTTTTTTTAATCAGTATGTCAGTCAACTGTTTAACTTTTTATTGTTTCCAAATCTTCAGGGCACGATTCAAGTTTGGAATACAATAGGCCAAGAGGCATCCTCAGGGGCTTGTAATGCTGAAAACTGCCATCAAGGCATATACTGTCAATGAGGGGGTCTTATCACTATATAAAAGGATCCTTTTATACAGTGCTAAGACCCCGTCAGTGACAGGACATACCTTGATGGCAGTTTTTAGCATTACAAGCCCCCGTGGAGGCATCAAACTGAAATTAAGAAATGAACATAAAAACACAAAATAACTTCCTACAGACGCCACTACTAGATACCTTGATGATAGGCCAAAGCAACAGAAGCATACATCGTGCAGAACGTGAGATACGTGCGGGATAAACAGCGAAATGTCAACACTGACGTGGAAACAAAGTGTAGCATCAACAACCAAAATGGCGTCGTGTAAATAGCGGTCTCCATGGAGACCCGTTAGAGGTCGTCTCTCGCTCTTTTCCGATGTCTGTGCCGGAATGACACGACTGATCACGATTGCGTAATCGTCCCAGGTGGGGCCCGACGGTGATACCACAAGGGGAGACCACCCCCGTTACATTGATATCCTGGTCCAAGCTCGATGTCTCTCTGTCCCGAGGTCTTACATCCATAAACAGGGGCGGATACAGCTTTTTGAGAAAGGGGTGTGTGCACACTATTGAGAAAAGGGAGGGTGCACACTTCATTTTCACCAGACTTTCAATGGTCATTTAATAAACTTTCAGGACAAAGGGGGGTGGTGTGTGGTGTGGTGTGTGTGTGTATGTGTGCGCGCAACCCTGCACCCCCCGTCTGGATCCGCCTATGATAATGGTCTTGATGAAAATCATCTATGGTTGAATTTTGAAACTGTTCTTGATACTGGCCAATACTGTTTTTAAAAATAACAAATCAACTCATACATTATTATTAAGAAATACGGCAAGTACGGTGTTACATCAACCTACACAACTAAAATAAGTAGACATATTATGACGTGTTTCAGGGTCTAGGAATTTTACCGACAAATGCATTGACAACTAACGTGACCGAGTCCTCAGGCTCGCTGACTTGGTTGACAGGTCATCGATCCCAATTGTCTGCGCTGCAATCTTTGGATTTTCTGGTCCAGATTTGAGTATTGACAAAGCTCCGTCTTATTGCCGACTGTGGTGTTAAACAAACTAACAAAACACCAACTCTCGGTTCAGTTTTAAATTACCACAGCTGGTGTTACCAATACAATTCCATATACTGTATATATTGCTGATTGCTGATTAAAACGTTTTCAAAGATTCAAACTGGGTTTAACCCCAGGATGGCGACGTAATAAGGTTGAAAAGTGAACGTTGTGCGAGAATTGCGGATCTACGTACTGCTACAAAATTACAAATAAATGTAGCATATTAAATTTCCTATCCGATGATATACAGCTGTAAGTATATAGGCGTCTCAATACAATTCATTATGCATGTATACTGCTGGTTATGAAAAGGTTTTCAAAGATTCAAACTGGGTTTAGGCATGTTTCTTTTGAGAAATAGCAAAAGTGTTGGACATCGTGATGGGTCAGATTATGTTCTGGTCGGTTGGGTTGCCTAGTGGTTGAAGCGTTCGCTCGTCACGCCAAAGGTCCAGGTTCGATTCCCCACATAGGTACAATGTGTGAAGCCCATTTCTGGTGTCCCCTGTGGTGAGATTGATGGAATATTGGTAAATACTGTGTAAAACTAACTCACTCACTCACTATGTGTAATAGATTAGATATGACTAATACATATCTGATTGCCTATCAGAAAATTAGTTAGTCTGTACAGTCTCATTGGGAATAGAACTGTGTGATTTGGAATGTGCTACTGTAAAAAGTAACTGACTGAGCCCAGTCAGAGAACCTCGAACATCATGAGGCATGTGGAATTCCGAGTGGAATATTTGGTATGTTAAAATGTGTAGTATCACATGAGAAGACGTAGCGAACCCCTGAATGTTGAACATTTTTAAAAGACAAGGGCTTGAATTTCATGTTTTATCTTGTGTATTACTGTTTAAGTTCAAGTGCATGCAGTGAGGTAGAAATGTAGAGTAAAACGCTGGATTCATATTTTTCAGTTTGAATATTTTCTGCATGATTTAATGCCCAATGTCCATTACCAGGCGCTGTTTGTTATCATTAATTACAGAACACTGACACTGAAACTTGAATGGACGTAAACGGAATGTCAACACATATACTGTTTAAAAAAACCTCTCCCAATGGCGATTTGAGGAAATCTTTCCTACTACTCTTGCATCACCTGCATGACCAAGTTCGGTCAAGGTTTTTGGCGGAATACTACAGTTACGAACATATCTCTGTCATGCCCCATACGTGCTCAGTAAGAGACAGGTTATGGATTAGTGCTGGCCAGGGGTATTTTATTGATGTTGTCTGCTGGATGTGAACATTGACAATTTGTGAACACAGGTGTTGTCGTACTGAAAAACAAAATGTCGACCTATAAGTTTTTATGGATGTTGTCTGCTGGATGTGAACATTGGAATTTTGTGAACACAGGTGCTGTCGTCCTGAAAAACAAAATGTCGACCAATAAGTTTTTATGGATGTTGTGTGTTGGATGTGAACATTGGCAATTTGTGAACACAGGTGCTGTCGTCCTGGCAAAACAAAAATATTGACCTATAAACTTTGAAAATGGCAAAGGGGTGTCAGTATGTTGCTCTGATATAGTACCCTCCAGCGACCTTGCACAATATGGGGTGGACTTCAGTCAAGATACCACACCACACCATAACTGACCCAACACCAAATCAACACCCAACACCTGGTTGACACTGGGTTAACGTTTATTTCATGGTCACCAGACACGACCACGCACCTCACGGATGTGCAAAGTGAATCGGGATTCATGTGAATTCGATGAAGACCTTTTGGAAGGATGTGGAGGACGGGTCTCACAAAAAAAATGTCAGGAAGTTGCCATAACAACATAATAATTAGACTAATGGTCTGAGTTCTGACATCGTTATCAACGATGTCTTTGCCAACTTTGATATTGATATTAATATTACGGTTGGTTGTAGATGTAGATGATGTGATGGTCCACCATGCTACGGATTACTGTGTCTATATCATGATGCTAACCCATAACATCATCCTTCCTTCCCAGGAAAATGCCACTACTTAAAGAGGACGACGGCAGATTCAGTGGACTAGGGATCTGTGTATTTTGTTTTGTTTGTTTGTTGTTTAACACCACAATCAGCAATAGTCCAAATATGTGGCCGTGGTATGTAAATAATCCAGTCTGGACAAGAAAATCCAGTGATCAACAGCATGAGCATCGATCTACGCAATTAGGACATGATGACATGCGTCAGTCAAGTCGGCGAGTCTGACCACCCGATCCCGTTAGTCGCCATTTACGACAAGAATGGGTTGCTGAAGACTAATTCTAACCCGGATCTTCAAAGAGAGATCATATGTAACACGATATGATGGAAGATAAAAACGAAATACGTTATGAACGATTCATTTTTATTCTGAAATTCTTTGAGGATACAGTGTAGTCGATTCAGTTTTGTCGTTTTCACGTTCCTTCCATGTCTGCGACTTCCATTTCAGTTGGTTGCAAACCGTCTCCAGTCTTGACAACCTTTACGATTGTGTGGGGAAGTGTTTGTGAACTGAAAAAAGAAAGTAATGATCACGTGATATGTACACTGGGACAATAAATAGGTTATCATATAGCACAATATATCTTCGGGAAACACCAACAATGTGTGAAGCCGATTCTTTATATGACGGCGGTCTGTAGGTGATCGATTCTGCACCAGACAATACAGTGATCAACAGCATGGGCATCATTCTACGCAATTGTGACACGATAACATGTGTCAAGCATGGGTTAGTGCCCAATTGGCCACCAATTCTAACCCGGACCTTAACGGGTCCGTATTCATGTAATCAAATGAAACAACTGACTATGTTATATCGCTTCAAAATGTTATGACCACGTACTCTGATTAGAAAAATATTATTTTCATCCAAAGTTTAGTGACTACTTGAATGTTTCCATCACAAAACTGTAAAAAAACTGTTGTAGCCACAGTAACGGTTGCTAGGCAACATGAATTTACTTCAGAATTGCTGTTTATAGTTTGACATACTTGCGATAATGTCAAACAGATGGAGTGAAGTTTAGAGTTTTCTTTCTCCTTTTGCCAAACCAGTTCATCAGGGTCCCTACAAAACTGCCGAACATTGCTGGGCCTTTAAATAATTTCTGAGCCATTGGGATGAATAACCAGCCGTCCTTTGAAAGTTGTGTGCGAAATGCCAGATTACCATATATTTCACACAAGCTGCTGTTGAATGGGAGATAACACTGTAAGTCGCGAATTAGTTAAGCTGGAGTTATTTCCCTTACATCCCGCACATCTTGAATCATAGATGAATACGTGCTGTACACAGCAATTGTTCTCAAATGTTTTTAGAAGACAGTAACAAAACTAGCATCTTATTCCAAAATAGAAATATAGTTCTCCTATATTTACAACGAAGACAGGGGTTCCAAATGTCTACTCAATTCAGGTTGAAACTAAAGCCTGTACCTGTACCGTCCTACGTGGTAAGTTTGGAACGTTATCGGTTACAATACACATTGGCAATGCATCACAGGAGTCACTCTGAAGACATCACTACACTATTTGTCTTCATATATAATCTAGTTGAGAGTAAAGGTGTAAGCCATTGGGGTGGGAAGAAGTAATAGTCAATTTCTGCATACTTGAACCACAGGCAAACTGGGTTGCGCCACAGAGAGATATATGACTAGTCTTCCTATATGCGAGCGAAGCTTATAGGAAGACTGGTAATTTTTCTCTCTGCGGCGCAACCCTAATTGCGCTATAGTTTGCCGGTAACCTAAGCTAAAATTTATTTCTTCGGATAAGAAGCACACGAATCATCTGTTGATCCAGCTGAGCACAGAAGAGGCGGCAACACAAGACTGCGATCCCCAAATTATCAACCACTCCTTCAGTCAGGTCTTACGGCTAGCATCAGATACAGGGACTTACCGTACCAGGAAATTCCAGAAAAGTCAGTGATTCATATATGAGCCACGACTCAGGCCTGGGTTACAATGCCATGCAATCAACTAAGTGATCACCACCCAATCCTTCAAATTGTCTCACGACAATCGCATTAAAATCAGATCTTAGTTGTCTTTTTCAAAGTTCACTTTGTTCAGTGGTAGCAAGAAGTGATATCTGACTTTTGATGAGTAGTTTACTTTATATTTCTAAATTTGGTGTGACAATTTCTATTAACGATAATAGTATACTGTAATTTTGAAGTATGTATGTAAAGAAATTTCTTTAAACATAACTTTGTATGTGTAGACTTGGTCTCGTCTCAATGGTTGAAATGACGCCGAGTACTTACTACACATGACAGGAGTCTTGGGGTGGAGACAAAATTCAGGAACTGACATTTGGAACCGACCATTTAAATTTCGGGGGAGGAGGGGGTTCCTGGGATTTTGAACTTCAAACTAATCGTCTGAACATGTTCTTAAGGAAACCACAGTGCAGCAATGTAACTTTTGTGGTAGACAACTCTTTTGTGTTGACTTCTAACATAATTATGTGTAACATATTATCTGTTTCTTTCATTTTCTGGGCCAGCTGATTTGTTTTCATAAAATCCTAGGCCCAACACCTGAATATCAAATGGTCTGTTCCTGGAGTAAAATACGAATGTATAAGACCCTTTCTTGAGGCAACAACGTTTATACATGCGTTTTAATTATATCATGATATTAAACAATAAAATATATTATCAACAATTAGCCAAAATAGTCCAAATGATTTGTCCGAAAGGTAAAAAAACTAGCAGTTCACACAACACAGGCACAACACACACATCCAAGTCTATCTCTGTGTGAAGAAACTCTGGAACATGTACTTCACACAAGACACAAGGACAGCCGAGCACGACTTGGGCTGCTTGGATTCTTCATCAAGATCGATCTCCACAACTTGAGGACGGGCTCTGGAGGCAGGGACGGAGAGGGAGGTCAGGGTGTCGGGCAGGGAGTAGAGGGGGTTGACGGTGATCGTGAAGACACCAGAACGCTTTTAGAGAGGAAACAGATTTCTCTATATCATTAAAATCAGTATTAATTGATAACTTAACGAAGTAGCTTACATGTTGACAATGCCATTTGTACACTGTTTCACATGGCTATTTGATCAAAGAGCAAGTTAAAACACCTTTCTGAATCATTATCAAATATTACAAGGTGTTTGCAAATAGATCATACATTCGGATTCTGGTTATGTGAGGGAGGGATAGAATAATGCAAGTGAAATCAGTGTTCACTGACAGTTTTACAAAAAGGCATGCATTAAGAAAACAGCCCAAAGTCGACTAATTTTCGTCATTAGTACACAGTTTAACGGGACATTTCAACAAAGAGCAGGATGAAATAAAACACCTTTTCGAATCACTGTGAATTAGTTGTTATACAAGGTGTTCGTAAAAAGGTCATGCATTCAGATTGTTATGTAAGGGAGGGATGGAATAATGCTGGTAACTTCCATTGCTAAACTGAGTACTGATAATAAGCAGCTTATTAATATTTCACATGTTTCCTATCTCTTTTTTATCAGTCATGTCACAAAGAATAGGCTAGGAACGAACAAAACCTATCCTATGTGGGGACAAGAACTTGTAAGAATGGTATCTAGTGACATAGTGATCATACTTCCATGAATGTACATGTAGTATATTTAGATAGGGATATGATGAACATACTATTGAAATTAAATGAGATGGTTATTTCATATTTGATGTGAGAGAACTTTGGTTGGGATTATGAGATGTTTAATGCTTTTATCGGTTTCAAATTAAAATGAGATTTAAGATATGATTATCTCAAAAAGGATTTTTTGTTCATGTCATGTTAATACGTATGCAATTCCATGTTTCAAACTGGTTCTCGAGATTTGTTTTTTTAACAGGATACACTCAAACAACTGGGGCCTATGGATGACCTACAGGATCAGGGACTGGGAGAGACTTTTGGGAGACGGGGGCCTGGTAGGTCCTAAACCTGTGGAGATCGTCCAGAGCTGGAATGGAATACATATTACACTTATATATAGAAAACATCAACACAGTTCAATCTCAATGTATTGTCTCAATACTATACGCTCATTGACTATAGACTTAACCCGAAAACGGACTGACTTTGTTGTAAGAATCATGGTGATTGTTGTTTTGTTTTTCATCGTTTGCCGTTTGTTTCTTGGGTTGGGTTTAGTTTGTTGTATCTGTTGCTTTTATTTTAAATAATTTTTAAATTTCTTTAAATTGGTCTTGGACATATAGGGACATATATGACAAAACTTCTCTCCTTGATACAATTGTTACTTACACTGTGGAAGGTGCTAGAGTGGAATCTCAATGTATTGTGTTGATAGTATTGATTGTAGACATTACCCGAAAATGGACTGACTTTACTGTAAGATTCGTGGTGTTTTGTTTATTGTTAGGTGGTTGTTTGTCTGGTTGGTTTTGTTTAGGTTTTATACTTTCTTTGAGGTAAAATGGTCTGGCCAAAATGGTCTTGGACATGAAAAACTACCTCCCCTTGACACAACTGTTACTTACAAGAATTTCCCGTCGTCATGATACGTAAACACATATCAATATAATTTTACCATAGGAATTTATGTTACATTGGATGTTAATGACAGAATTCACATCGTTGAGATTACTAATAAGGGAGTTTCCAAACCCTTTACAGAAATACTTTCAAGCGTCCCATCAATACCCATTCGTTTAAACATTTGATCATTTGTAACACAAATATAAACAAGGGATCGGGGAATGAACTTTCCTTGTTTTACTCAGTATGTCAGTCAACTGTTTAACTTTTTTATTGTTTCCAAATCTTCAGGGCACGATTTAAGTTTGGAATACAATAGGCCAAGAGGCATCCTCAGGGGCTTGTAATGCTGAAAACTACCATCAAGGCATATACTGTCAATGAGGGGGTCTTATCACTATATAAAAGGATCATTCTATACAGTGCTAGGACCCCGTCAGTGACAGGACATACCTTGGTGGCAGTTTTTAACATTACAAGCCCCCGTGGAGGCATCAAACTGAAATTAAGAAATGAACATAAAAAAACAAAATAACTTCCCACAGACGCCACTACTAGATACCTTGATGATAGGCCAAAGCAACAGAAGCATACATCGTGCAGAACGTGAGATACGTGCGGGATAAACAGCGAAATGTCAACACTGACGTGGAAACAAAGTGTAGCATCAACAACCAAAATGGCGTCGTGTAAATAGCGGTCTCCATGGAGATCCGTTAGAGGTCGTCTCTCGCTCTTTTCCGCAGCCTGTGCCGGAATGACACGACTGATCACGATTGCGTAATCGTCCCAGGTGGGGCCCGACGGTGATACCACAAGGGGAGACCACCCCCCGTTATATTGATATCCTGGTTCAAGCTCGATGTCTCTCTGTCCCGAGGTATTTCTATACATCCATAAAGGTCTTAATGAAAATCATCTATGGTTGAATTTTGAAACTGTTCTTGATACTGGCCAACACTGTTTTTGAAAATAACAAATCAACTCATATACTATTAAGAAATACGGCAAGTACGGTGTTACATGAACCTACACAACTAAAATAAGTAGACATATAATGACGTGTTTCAGGGTCTAGGAATTTTATCGACAAATGCATTGACAACTAACGTGACCGAGTCCTCAGGCTCACTGACTTTGTTGACAGGTCATCCATCCCAATTGTCTGCGTTGCGATCTTTGGATTTTCTGATCAAGATTTGAGTATTTACAAAGCTCCGTCTTATTGCCAACTGCGGTGTTAAACAACAAACAAAACACCAACTCTCGGTTCAGTTTTAAATTACCACAGCTGGTGTTACCAATACAATTCCATATACTGTATATATTGCTGATTGCTGATTAAAACGTTTTCAAAGATTCAAACTGGGTTTAACCCCCTGGATGGCGACGCGTTTTTTTTTTCATAAGGTTGAAAAGTGAACGTTGTGCGAGAATATGCAGATCTACGTACTGCTACAAAATTACAAATAAATGTAGCATAATAAATTTCCTATCCGATGGTATACAGCTGTAAGTATATAGGCGTCTCAATACAATTCCATATACATGTATACTGCTGGTTATGAAAAGGTTTTCAAAGATTCAAACTGGGTTTAGGCATGTTTCTTTTGAGAAATAGCAAAAGTGTTGGACATCGTGATGGGTCAGATTATGTTGTGGTCGGTTGGGTTGCCTAGTGGTTGAAGCGTTCGCTCGTCACGCCAAAGGTCCAGGTTCGATTCCCCACATAGGTAAAATGTGTGAAGCCCATTTCTGGTGTCCCCTGTGTTGAGATTGATAGAATATTGGTAAATAGTGTGTAAAACTAACTCACTCACTCACTATGTGTAATAGATTAGATATGACTAATATATATTTGGAATAGAACTGTGTGATTTGGAATGTGCTACTGTAAAAAGTAACTGACTGAGCCCAGTCACAGAACCTCGAACATCATGAGGCATGTGAAATTCCGAGTGGAATATTTGGTATGTTAAAAATGTGAGTACAATATCACATTAGAAGACCTGAGCGAACCCACTGAATGTTGAACCTTTATTTTTAAAGACAAGAAGGGCTTGAATTTCGTGTTTTATCTTGTGTATTACTGTTTCAGTTCAGGTGCATGATGATTTCTGCATGATTTTAAACACAATGTCTATTACCAGGTGCTGTTTATTATCAATAATTACAGAACACTGACGATGAAACTTGAATGGACGTAAACGGAATGTCAACACATATACTGTTTACAAAAAACCTCTCCCAATGGCGATTTGAGGAAATCTTTCCTGCTACTCTTGCATCACCTGCATGACCAAGTTCGGTCAAGGTTTTTGGCGGAATACTACAGTTACGAACATATCTCTGTCATGCCCCATACGTGCTCAGTAAGAGACAGGTTATGGATTAGTGCTGGCCAGGGGTATTTTATTGATGTTGTGCTGCTGGATGTGAACACTGGCAATTTATGAACACAGGTGCTGTCGTCCTGAAAAACAAAATGTCGACCTATAGGTTTTTTATGAATGTTGTCTGCTGGATGTGAACATTGGCAATTTGTGAACACAGGTGCTGTCGTCCTGAAAAACAAAATATTGACCTATAAACATTGAAAATGGCAAGGAGTGTCAGTATGTTGCTCTGATATAGTACTCCCACCCTCCAGCGACCTTGCACAGTATGGAGTGGACTTCAGTCAAGATACCACACCACACCATAACTGACCCAACACCAAATCAACAGCCAACACCTAGTTGACACTGGGTTAACGTTTATTTCATGGTCACGAGACACGACCACGCACCTCACGGATGTTCAAAGTGAATCGGAATTCATGTGAATTGCGATGAAGACCTTTTGGAAGGATGTGGAGGACGAGTCTCACAAGAGAATGTCAGGAAGTTGGCATCACAACATAATTATTAGACTAATGGTCTTAGTTCTGACATCGTTATCAACGATGTCTTTGCCAACTTTGATATTGATATTAATATTACGGTTGGTTGTAGATGTAGATACTGTGATGGTCCACCACGCTGCGGATTACTGTGTCTATATCATGATGCTAACCCTTTACATCATCCTTCCTTCCCCAGAAAAATGCCACTACTTAAAGAGGACGAAGGCAGATTCAGTGGATTAGGGATCTGTGTATTTTGTTTTGTTTGTTTGTTGTTTAACACCACAATCAGCAATAGTCCAAATATGTGGCCGTGGTATGTAAATAATCCAGTCTGGACAAGAAAATCCAGTGATCAACAGCATGAGCATCGATCTACGCAATTAGGACATGATGACATGCGTCAGTCAAGTCGGCGAGTCTGACCACCCGATCCCGTTAGTCGCCATTTACGACAAGAATGGGTTGCTGAAGACTAATTCTAACCCGGATCTTCAAAGAGAGATCATATGTAACACGATATGATGGAAGATAAAAACGAAATACGTTATGAACGATTGATTTTTATTCTGAGAATCTTTGAGATACAGTATTGTCGATTCAGTTTTGTCGTTTTCACGTTCCTCTTCGTGTGTCCGACTTCCATTTCAGTTGGCTGCAAACCGTCTCCAGTCTTGACATCCTTTACGTTTGTGTGGAGAAGTGTTTGTGAACTGAAAAAAGAAAGTAATAATCACGTGATATGTACACCGGGACAATGAGTAGGTTATCATACATCACAATATATCTTATATAACACCGGCAATGTGTGAGGCCGATTCTTTGAATAGATCGGATGCAAGCTGCCGTATTCATGCAAGATCAAATTAAACAACTGACTGTGTTATTTCGCTTCAAAATGTTATGACCACTGTTATAAGGTAAAAATGCATCCCTATAACCATGAGAGAATTACATCAGAGTCCGTATTTAGATTTGCAGTTTTGCTCATGAGTCATAATGGTTAGGCAAACAGAGATTCGAGCGAATGGCGTTTAGCTGTAGGCTATGGAAAGAGAGACAGAACACAGATTAATCTTATATTGAAACAAACAACAAATCAATAAAAAAAAGGGAGAGTAACCGAACGGTACTTACCGGTACTTTTCCAATCGTAATATTCATGAGTGCTAACACGGATATAGGATTAACGAATCAAAACAATGAGCTGAAACATGTGATCAGGGTCTGGCCAGGCTCGAACCATATAAAAAGACAGGTTTGGCACTGAGCAAGTGGTGCGCGCTTTTTAGTGACGGAAGCCAGTCCACGCCACTCAGTTGCCCCGTGTGGCATGAGCCTATACCCTGTCTGTTGGTGAAGTTGTCTTTAGAGATGGACTGAGAAAGAGTAAAACTATGTGAGTATAACGTTTATCTATTAATGTATGTGTGCCAGTACATGAATGGTATGTGGTTAGTTAGGAGATGCGGACCCCTCACGCCGGGACTTAGCATCCGGCAACGGACCAAGCGAGTGGAGCGCCAGAGCTACTATATCCCCCTGACAATGGGAACGGCCACAAGTAGTAAGAAACCGGGGTAGGGTTTACTGAAGCCCAATCGCCAGTTACGACACCACGTACTCTGATAATTAGAAAAATATTGTTTTCATCCAAAGTTATAGTAACTACTTGAATGTTTCCATCACAAAACTGTAGGAAACTGTGGTAGGCCAAGTAACGGTTGCTTGGCAACATGAATTTACTTGCGATAATGTCAAATAGTTGTAGTGAAGTTTAGAGTTTTCTTTCTCCTTTTGCCAAATAAGTTCATCATGGTCCCTACAAATCTGCCCAGCATTGCTAAGCCATCTCGGCTGGGCCTGGAAATAATATTATCAGCCATCGGGATGAATAATCAGCCGTCCTTTGAAAGTTCGGTGCAAAATGCCAAATTACCATAAATTTACACAGTTAATGGGAGATAACTTTGTAAGTCACGAATTAGTTAAGCTGGAGTTATTTCCCTTGAATCCCGCACATCTTGAAACAGATGAATACTTTGCTGTACACAGCAATTGTTCTCAAATGTTTTTAAAAGACAGTAACAAGAGTATCATCTTGTTCCAAAATAGAAATATAGTTCTCCTATATTTACAACGAAGACAGGGGTTCCAAATGTCTGCTCGATTCAGGTTGAAACTAAAGCCTGTACCTGTACCCTCCTATGTGGTAAGTGTGGAACGTTATCGGTTACAATACACATTGGCAATGCATCACAGGAGTTACTCTGAAGACATCACTACACTATTTTTCTTCAAATGTAATCTAGTTGAGATTAAAGGTGTAAGCCATTGGGGTGGGAAGAAGTAATAGTCAATTTCTGCATACTTGAACCACAGGCAAACTGGGTTGCGCCACAGATATATACGACCAGTCTTCCTATAAGCTTGCTCGCATATAGGAAGACTGGTCATTTTCCCCTCTGTGGCGCAACCCTATTTGCGCTTCAGTAGGCCTGTAATCTAAGCTACAAATATTTCTTCTCATAAGAAGCACACGAATCATCTGTTGATCCAGCTGAGCACAGAAGAGGCGGCAACACAAGATTGCGATCCTCAAATTATCAACCACTCCTTTAGTCAGGTCTTACGGCTAGCATCAGATACAGGGACTTACCGTACCAGGAAATTCCAGAAAAGTCAGTGATTGATATCATGAGCCATAACCCAAGCCGGGATTACAGTGACATGCAATCAACTAAGTGATTACCACCCGATCCTTCAGTGGTAGCAAGAACTGATATGTGACTTTAAGTAAGTAGGTTACTGTATATTTCTAAATTTGGTGTGATATTTTCGATAATAGATAATACTGTAATTTTGAAAGAAATATGTAAAGAAATTTCTTTAGATATAACTTTGTATGTGTAGACTTGGTCTCGTCTCAATGGTTGAAATGACGCCGAGTACTGACTACACATGACAGGAGTCTTGGGGTGTAGACAAAATTCAGGAACTGACATTTGGAACCGACCCTTTAAATTTCCGGGGAGGATGGGGTTCCTGGGATTTTGAACTTCAAACTAATCGTCTGAACATGTTCTTAAGGAAACCACAGTGCAGCAATGTAACTTTTGTGGTAGACAACTCTTTTGTGTTGACTTCTAACATAATTATGTGTAACATATTATCTGTTTCTTTCATTTTCTGGGCCAGCTGATTTGTTTTCATAAAATCCTAGGCCCAACACCTGAATATCAAATGGTCTGTTCCTGGAGTAAAGTACGAATGTATAAGACCCTTTCTTGAGGCAACAACGTTTATACATGCGTTTTACTTATATCATGCTATGAAACAATAAAATATGTTATCAACAATTAGCCCAAACAGTCAAAACAGATTATCCGAAAGGTCCAAAAACTAGCAGTTCACACAACACAGGCACAGCACACACATCCAAGTCTATCTCTGTGTGAAGAAACTCTGGAACATGTACTTCACACAAGACACAAGGACAGCCGAGCACGACTGGGGCTGCTTGGATTCTTCACCAAGATCGATCTCCACAACTTGAGGACGGGCTCTGGAGGCAGGGACGGGGAGGGAGGTCAGGGGGTCGGGCAGGGTGTAGAGGGGGTTGACGGTGATCGTGAAGACACCAGAACGCTTTTAGAGAGGAAACAGATTTCTCTATATCATTAAAATCAGTATTAATTGATAGTTTAACGAAGTAGCTTACATGCTGACAGTGCCATTTGTACACTGTTTCACATGGCTATTTGATCAAAGAGCAAGTTAAAACACCTTTCTGAATCATTATCAAATATTACAAGGTGTTTGCAAATATATCATACATTCGGATTCTGGTTATGTGAGGGAGTGATAGAATAATGCAAGTGAAATCAGTGTTGACTGACAGTTTTACAAAAAGGCTTGCATTAAGAAAACAGCCAAAAGTCAACCAAGTTTCGTCATTAGTACACAGTTTAACGGGGACATTTCAACGAAGAGCAAGATGAAATAAAACACCTTTTCGAATGACTGTGAATTAGTTGTTATACACGGTGTTCGTAAAGAGGTCATGCATTCAGATTGTTATGTGAGGGAGGGATAGAATAATGCAAGTGAAATCAGTGTTAACTGACAGTTTTACAAAAAGGCATGCATTAAGAAAACAGCCAAAAGTCAACCAAGTTTCGTCATTAGTACACAGTTTAACGGGGACATTTCAACGAAGAGCAAGATGAAATAAAACACCTTTTCGAATCACTGTGAATTAGTTGTTATACACGGTGTTCGTAAAAAGGTCATGCATTCATATTGTTATGAAAGGGAGGGATAGAATAATGTTGGTAAACTTCCATTGCTAAACTGAGTACTGATAATAAGCAGCTTATTAATATTTCACATATTTGTTATCTCTATTTTATCAGTCATGTCACAAAGAATAGGCTAGGAACGAACAAAACCTATCCTATGTGGGGACAAGAACTTGTAGTAATGGTATCTAGTGACATGGTGATCATACTTCCATGAATGTACAGGTAGTATATTTAGATAGGGATATGATGAACATACTATTGAAATTAAATGAGATGGTTATTTCCTATTTGATATGAGAGAACTTTGGTTGAGATTATGAGATGTTTAATGCTTTTATCGGTTTCAAATTAAAATGATATTTTTAAGATATGATTATCTCAAAAAGGATTTTTTGTTCATATCTTGTTAATACGTATGCAATTCCATGTTTCAAACTGGTTCTCGAGATTTGTTTTTTTAACAGGATACACTCAAACAACTGGGACCTATGAATGACCTACAGGATCAGGGACTGGGAGAGACTTTTGGGAGACGGGGGCCTGGTAGGTCCTAAACCTGTGGAGATCGTCCAGAGCTGAAATGGAATACATATTACACTAATATATAAAAAACATCAACACAGTTCAATCTCAACGTATTGTCTCAATACTATACACTCATTGACTGACTTTGTTGTAAGAATCATGGTGATTGTTGTTTTGTTTTTCATCGTTTGTCGTTTGTTTCTTGGGTTCAGTTTAGTTTGTTGTATCTGTTGCTTTTATTTTAAATAATTTTTAATTTCTTTAAATTGGTCTTGGATATATTGGGACATATATGACAAAATCTCTCCTCTTGATACAATTGTTACTTACAGTGTGGAAGGTGCTAGAGTGGTATCTCAATGTATTGTGTTGATAGTATTGACTGTAGACTTTACTGTAAGATTCGTGTTGTTTTGTTTATTGTTAGGTGTTTGTTTGTCTGGTTGGTTTTGTTTAGTTTTTATACTTTCTTTGAGGTAAAATGGTCTGGCCAAAATGGTCTTGGACATGAAAAACTACCTCCCCTTGACACAACTTTTACTTACAAGTTGGTGTATGAAAACCTACACTACCACTGTAAATATTATTATTATATTATGTATACTCTAAGAAATATATTTCAGGGAATCCTGAGAAGTTCAACTAGTAGTAGCCAAGGGAAGAAAGGGGGGCATTGATCGGAATTTACCCTCGTCATGATACGTAAACGGAATGGTGTGGTGTGGTAGGAATTTATGTTACATTGATGTTAATAACAGAATTCACTTCGTTGAGATTACTAATAAGGGAGTTTCCAAACCCTTTACAGAAATACTTTCAAGCGTCCCATCAACACCCATTCGTTTAAACATTTGATCATTTGTAACACAAATAGTAATTCATGAACATAAATAAGGGATAGGCGAATGAACTTCCTTTTTTTACTCAGTATGTCAGTCAACTGTTTAACTTTTTATTGTTTCCAAATCTTCAGGGCACGATTCAAGTTTGTAATACAATAGGCCAAGAGGCATCCCCAGGGGCTTGTAGTGCTAAAAACTGCCATGAAGGCATATACTGGATCCTTTTATACAGTGCTTAGACCCCGTCAATGACAGGACATACCTTGATGGCAGTTTTTAGCATTACACGCCCCCGTGGAGGCATCAAACTGAAATTAAGAAATGAACATAAGAAAACAAAATAACTTCCCACAGACGCCACTACTAGATACCTTGATGATAGGCCAAAGCAACAGAAGCATACATCGTGCAGAACGTGAGATACGCGCGGAATAAACAGCGATATGTCAACACTGACGTGGAAACAAAGTGTAGCATCAACAACCAAAATGGCGTCGTGTAAGTAGCGGTCTCCATGGAGATCCGTTAGAGGTCGTCTCTCGCTCTTTTCCGCAGCCTGTGCCGGAATGACACGACTGATCACGATTGCGTAATCGTCCCAGGTAGGGCCATTCGTCACCACGCGCCCCTTTCCGTAACCTGCAAGAAGATGTATTCGGCTTGTCCCGGAATAACACGAGTTGGTCACGAATGAGGTGGGACCCGACGGTGATACCACAAGGGGAGACCACCCCCGTTATATTGATATCCTGGTCCAAGCTCGATGCCTCTCTGTCCCGAGGTCTTTCTATACATCCATTAAGGTCTTGATGAAAATCATCTATGGTTGAATTTTGGAAATTGTTCTTGATACTGGCCAATACTGTTTTTGAAAATAACAAATCAACTCATGTACTATTATTAAGAAATACGGCAAGTACGGTGTTACATCAACCTACACTACTAAAATAAGGAGACATATTATCACGTGTTTCAGGGTCTAGGAATTTTATCGACAAATGCATTGACAACTAACATGACCGAGTCCTCAGGCTCGCTGACTTGGTTGACAGGTCATCGATCCCAATTGTCTGCGTTGCGATCTTTGGATTTTCTGGTCCAGATTTGAGTATTGACAAAGCTCCGTCTTATTGCCGACTTCGGTGTTAAACAACAAACAAAACACCAACTCTCGGTTCAGTTTTAAATTACCACAGCTGGTGTTACCAATACAATTCCATATACTGTATATATTGCTGATTGCTGATTAAAACGTTTTCAAAGATTCAAACTGGGTTAAACCCCCAGGATGGCGACGGTGTTTTTTCATAAGGTTGAAAAGTGAACGTTGTGCGAGAATTGCGGATCTACGTACTGCTACAAAATTACAAATAAATGTAGCATATTAAATTTCCTATCCGATGGTATACAGCTGTAAGTATATAGGCGTCTCAATACAATTCATTATGCATGTATACTGCTGGTTATGAACAGGTTTTCAAAGATTCAAACTGGGTTTAGGCATGTTTCTTTTGAGAAATAGCAAAAGTGTTGGACATCGTGATGGGTCAGATTATGTTCTGGTCGGTTGGGTTGCCTAGTGGTTGAAGCGTTCGCTCGTCACGCCAAAGGTCCAGGTTCGACTCCCCACATAGGTACAATGTGTGAAGCCCATTTCTGGTCTCCCCTGTGGTGAGATTGATGGAATATTGGTAAATACTGTCTAAAACTAACTCACTCACTCACTATGTGTAATAGATTAGATATGACTAATACATATCTGGTTGCCTATCAGAAAATTAGTTAGTCTGTACAGTCTAATTGGGAATAGAACTGTGTGATTTGGAATGTGCTACTGTAAAATGTAACTGACTGAGCCCAGTCACAGAACCTCGAACATCATGAGGCATGTGGAATTCCGAGTGGAATATTTGGTATTTTAAAAATGTGAGTACAGTATCACATGAGAAGACGTGAGCGAACCCCCTGAATGTTGAACCTTTATTCTTAAAGACAAGAAGGGCTTGAATTTCATGTTTTATCTTGTGTATTACTGTTTAAGTTCATGTGCATGCAGTGAGGTAGAAATGTAGAGTAAAACGCTGGATTCATATTTTTCAGTTTGAATATTTTCTGCAAGATTTTAAACACAATGTTCATTACCAGAAGTTGTTTGTTATCATTAATTACAGAACACTGACGATGAAACTTGAATGGACGTAAACGGAATGTCAACACATATACTGTTTAAAAAAACCTCTCCCAAAGGCGATTTGAGGAAATCTTTCCTGCTCCTCTTGCAACACCTGCCTGACCAAGTTCGGTCAAGGTTTTTGGCGGAATACTACAGTTACGAACATATCTCTGTCATGCCCCATACGTGCTCAGTAAGAGACAGGTTATGGATTAGTGTTGGCCAGTGGTATTTTATTGATGTTGTCTGCTGGATGTGAACATTGGCAATTTGTGAACACAGGTGCTGTCGTCCTGGCAAAACAAAATATCGACCTATAAACTTTGAAAATGGCAAGGGGTGTCAGTATATTGTTCTGATATAGTACTCCCACCCTCCAGCGACCTTGCACAATATGGAGTGGACTTTAGTCAAGATACCACACCACACCATAACTGACCCAACACCAAATCAACACCCAACACCTTAGGTTGACACTGGGTTAACGTTTATTTCATGGTCACCAGACACGACCACGCACCTCACGGATGTGCAAAGTGAATCGGGATTCATGTGAATTGCGATGAAGACCTTTTGGAAGGATGTGGAGGACGAGTCTCACAAGAAAATGTCAGGAAGTTGCCACAACAACATTATAATTAGACTAATGGTCTGAGTTCTGACATTGTTATCAACGATGTCTTTGCCAACTTCGATATTGATATTAATATTACGGTTGGTTGTAGATGTAGATGCCGTGATGGTCCACCATGCTACGGATTACTATGTCTATATCATGATACTAACCCTAACATCATCCTTCCTTCCAAGAAAAAGGCCACTACTTAAAGAGGACGACGGCAGATTCAGTGGACTAGGGGTCTGTGTATTTTGTTTTGTTTGTTTGTTGTTTAACACCACACTCAGCAATAGTCCAAATATATGGCCGTGGTATGTAAATAATCCAGTCTGGACAACAAAATCCAGTGACCAACAGCATGAGCATCCATCTACGAAATTAGGACATGATGACATGCGTCAGTCAAGTCAGCGAGTCTGACCACCCGACCCCGTTAGTCGCCATTTACGACAAGAATGGGTTGCTGAAGACTAATTCTAACCCGGATCTTCAAAGAGAGATCATATGTAACACGATATGATGGAAGATAAAAACGAAATACGTTATGAACGATTCATTTTTATTTTGAGAATCTTTGAGATACAGTGTAGTCGATTCAGTTTTGTCGTTTTCACGTTTCTTCCATGTCTCCGACTGCCATTTCAGTTGGTTGCAAACCGTCTCCAGTCTTGACATCCTTTACGTTTGTGTGGAGAAGTGTTTGTGAACTGAAACAAGAAAGTAATGATCACGTGATATGTACACCGGGACAATAAATAGGTTATCATACATCACAATATATCTTCGGGAAACACCAGCAATGTGTGAAGCCGATTCTTTATATGACGGCGGTCTGTAGGTGATCGAGTCTGGACCAGACAATCCAGTGATCAACAGCATGGGCATCATTCTACGCAATTCTGACACGGTAACATGTGTCAAGCATGGGTTATTGGACACCAATTCTAACCCGGACCTTCACGGGTCCGTATTCATGTAATCAAATGAAACAACTGACTATGTTATTTCGCTTCAAAATGTTATGACCACGTACTCTGAAAATAAGAAAAATATTATTTTCATCCAAAAATTAGTGACTACTTAAAAGTTTCCATCACAAAACTGTAAAAAACTGTTGTAGGCACAGTAACGGTTGCTAGGAAACATGAATTTACTTCAGAATGGCTGTTTATAGTTTGAGGTATACTTACGATAATGTCAAACAGTTGGAGTGAAGTTTAGAGTTTTCTTTCTCCCTTTGCCAAACCAGTTCATCAGGGTCCCTACAAATCTGCCCAACATTGCTAAGCCATTTCGGCTGGGCCTTGAAATAATTTCTGGGCCATTGGGATGAATAACCAGCCGTCCTTTGAAAGTTGTGTGCGAAATGCCAGATTACCATATATTTCACACAAGCTGCTGTTAAATGGGAGATAACATTGTAAGTCGCGTATAAGTTAAGCTGGAGTTATTTCCCTTAAATCCCACACATCTTGAATCATAGATGAATACTTGCTGTACACAGCAAATGTTCTCAAATGTTTTTAAAAGACAGTAACAAAACTAGCATCTTATTCCAAAATAGAAATATAGTTCTCCTATATTTACAACGAAGACAGGGGTTCCAAATGTCTGCTCGATTCAGGTTGAAACTAAAGCCTGTACCTGTACCGTCCTATGTGGTAAGTTTGGAACGTTATCGGTTACAATAAACATTGGCAATGCATCACAGGAGTCACTCTGAAGACATCACTACACTATTTTTCAAATGTAATCTAGTTGAGATTAAAGGTGTAAGCCATTTGGGTGGGAAGAAGTAATAGTCAATTTCTGCATACTTAAACCATAGGCAAACTGTAGCAAATAGGGAGAGAAACATGACCAGTCTTCCTATAAGCCTCGCTCGCATATAAGAAGACTGGTCATTTTTCTCTCTGTGGCGCAACCCTATTTGCGCTAGTTTGCCTGTAATCTAAGCTACAAATATATTTCTTCAGATACGAAGCACACAGATCATCTGTTGATCCAGCTGAGCACAGAAGAGGCGGCAACACAAGACTGCAATCCCCAAATTATCAACCACTCCTTTAGTCAGGTCTTACAGCTAGTATCAGATACAGGGACATACCGTGCCAGGAAATTCCAGAAAGTCAGTGATTGATATCATAAGCCATAACCCAAGCCGGGGATAAATGGACATGCAATCAACCAAGTGATTACCACCCGATCCTTCAAATTGTCTCACGACAATCGCATTGAAATCAAATCTTAGTTGTCTTTTTCAAAACACACTTTGTTTAGTGGTAGCAAGAAGTGATATCTGACTTTTTATGAGTAGTTTACTGTATATTTCTAAATTTGGTGTGACAATTTCTATTAACGATAATAGTATACTGTAATTTTGAAATATGTATGTAAAGAAATTTCTTTAAATATAACTTTGTATGTGTAGACTTGGTCTCGTCTCAATGGTTGAAATGACGCCGAGTACTTACTACACATGACAGGAGTCTTCGGGTGGAGACAAAATTCAGGAACTGACATTTGGAACCGACCATTTAAATTTCGGGGGAGGAGGGGGTTCCTGGGATTTTGAACTTCAAACTTATCGTCTGAACATGTTCTTAAGGAAACCACAGTGCAGCAATGTAACTTTTGTGGTAGACAACTCTTTTGTGCTGACTTCTAACATAATTATGTGTAACATATTATCTGTTTCTTTAATTTTCTGGGCCAGCTGATTTGTTTTCATAAAATCCTAGGCCCAACACCTGAATACCAAATGGTCTGTTCCTGGAGTAAAGTACGAATGTATAAGACCCTTTCTTGAGGCAACAACGTTTATACATGCGTTTTACTTATATCATGATATGAAACAATAAAATATATTATCAACAATTAGCCAAAATAGTCAAAACAGATTGTCCGAAAGGTCCAAAAACTGGCAGTTCACACAACACAGGCACAGCACACACATCCAAAGTCTATGTCTGTGTGAAGAAACTCTGGAACATGTACTTCACACAAGACACAAGGACAGACGAGCACGACTGGGGCTGCTTGGATTCTTCATCAAGATCGATCTCCACAACTTGAGGACGGGCTCTGGAGGCAGGGACGGGGAGGGAGGTCAGGGGGTCGGGCAGGGTGTAGAGGGGGTTGACGGTGATCGTGAAGACACCAAAACGCTTTTAGAAAGGAAAGAGATTTCTCTATATCATTAAAATCAGTATTAATTGATAACTTAACGAAGTAGCTTACATGTTGACAATGCCATTTGTACACTGTTTCACATGGCTATTTGATCAAAGAGCAAGTTAAAACACCTTTCTGAATCATTATCTATTATTACAAGGTGTTTGCAAATAGATCATACATTCGGATTCTGGTTATGTGAGGGAGGATAGAATAATGCAAGTGAAATCAGTGTTAACTGACAGTTTTACAAAAAGGCATGCATTAAGAAAACAGCCAAAAGTCAACCAAGTTTCGTCATTAGTACACAGTTTAACGGGGACATTTCAACGAAGAGCAAGATGAAATAAAACACCTTTTCGAATCACTGTGAATTAGTTGTTATACAAGGTGTTCGTAAAGAGGTCATGCATTCAGATTGTTATGTAAGGGAGGGATAGAATAATGCTGATAACTTCCATTGCTAAAATGAGTACTGATAATTTTACAGCTTATTAATATTTCACATATATGTTATCTCTTTTTTATCAGTCATGTCACAAAGAATAGGCTAGGAACGAACAAAACCTATCCTATGTGGGGACAAGAACTTGTAGGAATGGTATCTAGTGACATAGTGATCATACTTCCATGAATGTACATGTAGTATATTTAGATAGGGATATGATGAACATACTATTGAAATTAAATGAGATGGTTATTTCATATTTGATGTGAGAGAACTTTGGTTGGGATTATGAGATGTTTAAAGCTTTTATCGGTTTCAAATTAAAATGATATTTAAGATATGATTATTATATATTGTTCATATCTTGTTAATACGTATGCAATTCCATGTTTCAAACTGGTTCTCGAGATTTGTTTTTTTAACAGGATACAGTCAAACAACTGGGACCTATGAATGACCTACAGGATCAGGGACTGGGAGAGACTTTTGGGAGACGGGGGCCTGGTAGGTCCTAAACCTGTGGAGATCGTCCAGAGCTGGAATGGAATACATATTACACTAATATATAAAAAACATCAACACAGTTCAATCTCAATGTATTGTCTCAATACTATACACCCATTGACTATAGACTTAACCCGAAATGGACTGTCTTTGTTGTAAGAATCATGGTGATTGTTGTTTTGTTTTTCATTGTTTGCCGTTTGTTTCTTGGGTTCGGTTTAGTTTGTTGTATCTGTTGCTTTTATTTTAAATAATTTTAAATTTCTTTAAATTGGTCTTGGACATATTGGGACATATATGACAAAATTTCTCTCCTTGATACAATTGTTACTTACACTGTGGAAGGTGCTAGAGTGGTATCTCAATGTATTGTGTTGATAGTATTGATTGTAGACTTTACCCGAAAATGGACTGACTTTACTGTAAGATTCATGGTGTTTTGTTTATTGTTAGGTGGTTGTTTGTCTGGTTGGTTTTGTTTAGTTTTTATACTTTCTTTGAGGTAAAATGGTCTGGCCAAAATGGTCTTGGACATGACAAACTACCTCCCCTTGACACAACTGTTACTTACAAGTTGGTGTATGAAAACCTACACTACCACTGTAAATATTATTATTATATTATGTATACTCTAAGAAATATATTTCAGGGAATCCTGAGAAGTTCAACTAGTAGTAGCCAAGGGAAGAAAGGGGGGCATTGATCGGAATTTACCGTCGTCATGATACGTAAACACATATCAATATGATTTTACCACAGGAATTTATGTTACATTGGATGTTAATAACAGAATTCACTTTGTTGAGATTACAAATAAGGGAGTTTCCAAACCCTTTACAGAAATACTTTCAAGCGTCCCATCAACACCCATTCGTTTAAACATTTGATCATTTGTAACACAAATAGTAATTCATGAACATAAACAAGGGATCGGCGAATGAACTTCCTTTTTTTACTCAGTATGTCAGTCAACTGTTAAGTTTTTATTGTTTCCAAATCTTCAGGGCACGATTCAAGTTTGGTATACAATAGGCCAAGAGGCATCCTCAGGGGCTTGTAATGCTAAAAACTGCCATGAAGGCATATACTGTCACTGACGGGGTCTTATCACTATATAAAAATAATCCTTTTATACAGTGCTAAGACCCCGTCAGTGACAGGACATACCTTGATGGCAGTTTTTAGCATTACAAGCCCCCGTGGAGGCATCAAACTGAAATTAAGAAATGAACATAAAAATACAAAATAACTTCCCACAAACGCCACTACTAGATACCTTGATGATAGGCCAAAGCAACAGAAGCATACATCGTGCAGAACGTGAGATACGTGCGGGATAAACAGCGAAATGTCAACACTGACGTGAAAACAAAGTGTAGCATCAACAACCAAAATGGCGTCGTGTAAATGGCGGTCTCCATGGAGATCCGTTAGAGGTCGTCTCTCGCTCTTTTCCGCAGCCTGTGCCGGAATGACACGACTGATCACGATTGCGTAATCGTCCCAGGTGGAGCCCGACGGTGATACCACAAGGGGAGACCACCCCCGTTATATTGATATCCTGGTCCAAGCTCGATGCCTCTCTGTCCCGAGGTCTTTCTATACATCCATAAAGATCTTGATAAAAATCATCTATGGTTGAATTTTGAAATTGTTCTTGATACTGGCCAATACTGTTTTTGAAAATAACAAATCAACTCATATACTATTATTAAGAAATACGGCAAGTACGGTGTTACATCAACCTACACAACGAAAATAAGTAGACATATTATCACGTGTTTCAGGGTCTAGGAATTTTATCGACAAATGCATTGACAACTAACGTGACCGAGTCCTCAGGCTCGCTGACTTGGTTGACAGGTCATCGATCCCAATTGTCTACGTTGCGATCTTTGGATTTTCTGGTCCAGATTTGAGTATTTACAAAGCTCCGTCTTATTGCCGACTACGGTGTTAAACAACTAACAAAACACCAACTCTCGGTTCAGTTTTAAATTACCACAGCTGGTGTTACCAATACAATTCCATATACTGTATATATTGCTGATTGCTGATTAAAACGTTTTCAAAGATTCAAACTGGGTTTAACCCCCTGGATGGGGACGGGATTCTTTTTTCATAAGGTTGAAAAGTGAACGTTGTGCGAGAATTGCGGATCTACGTACTGCTACAAAATTACAAATAAATGTAGCATAGTAAATTTCCTTTCCGATGGTATACAGCTGTAAGTATATAGGCGTCTCAATACAATTCCATATGCATGTATACTGCTGGTTATGAAAAGGTTTTCAAAGATTCAAACTGGGTTTAGGCATGTTTCTTTTGAGAAATAGCAAAAGTGTTGGACATCGTGATGGGTCAGATTATGTTCTGGTCGGTTGGGTTGCCTAGTGGTTGAAGCGTTCGCTCGTCACGCCAAAGGTCCAGGTTCGACTCCCCACATAGGTACAATGTGTGAAGCCCATTTCTGGTGTCCCCTGTGGTGAGATTGATTGAATATTGGTAAATAGTGTTCTTATTTTTTTGAGTTTGAATATTTTCTGCATGATTTATTAAATGCCTACAAAAAGTGTGAGTCCATTACCAGGCGCTGTTTTGGTATGTTAAAAATGTGAGTATCACATGAGAAGACGTGAGCGAACCCCCTTGTTGAATTACAGAACACTGACACTGAAACTTGAATGGACGTAAACGGAATGTCAACACATATACTGTTTACAAAAACCTCTCCCAATGGCGATTTGAGGAAATCTTTCCTGCTCCTCTTGCATCACCTGCATGACCAAGTTCGGTCAACGTTTTGGCGGAATACTGCAGTTACGAACATGCCTCTGTCATGCCCCATACGTGCTCAGTAAGAACAGGGGGACATGCTTTTGGATTAGTTGTTGTGAACTGGCCAGTGGTATTTTCCTCATTGATGTTGTGCTGCTGGATGTGAACATTGGCAATTTGTGAACACAGGTGCTGTCGTCCTGAAAAACAAAATGTCGACCTATAAGCCTTGAAAACGGCAAAGGGGTGTCAGTATGTTGTTCTGATATAGTACTCCCACCCTCCAGCGACCTTGCCCAATATGGAGTGGACTTCAGTCAAGATGCCACACCACACCATAACTAACCCAACACCATATCAACACCCATCACCTTAGGTTGAAACTGGGTTGACGTTTATTTCATGTCACTAGGCACGACCACGCACCCCACGAGAGTGCAAAGTGAATCGGGACTCATGTGAATTGCGATGAAGACCTTTTGGAAGGATGAGGGAGATGAGTCTCCCAAGAAAATGTCAGGAAGTTGCCACAACAACCAAATAATTAGACTAATGGTCTGAGTTCTGACATCGTTATCAACGATGTCTTTTGCAAACTTCGATATTGAAATTAATAATATTACGGTTGATTGTGTGGTATGTGTAGATGATGCTGTGTTGGTCCAGCACGCTACGGATTACTGTGTCTATATCATGATACTAACCCTTTACATCATCCTTCCTTCCCAGAAAAATGCCACTACTTAAAGAGGATGACGGCAGATTCAGTGGACTAGGGGTCTGTGTATTTCGTTTTGTTTGTTTGTTGTTTAACACCACACTCAGAAATGTTCCAAATATATGGCCGTGGTATGTAAATAATCCAGGCTGAACCAGAAAATCAAGTGATCAACAGCATGAGCATCGATCTACGCAATTAGGATACGATGACATGCGTCAATCAAGTCAGCGAGTCTGACCATCCCATCCCGTTAGTCGCCTTTTACGACAAGAATGGGTTACTGAAGATCAATTCTAACCCGGATCTTCAAAGAGAGATCATATGTAACACGATATGATGGAAGATAAAAACGAAATACGTCATGAACGATTCATTTTTATTCTGAGAATCTTTGAGATACAGTGTAGTCGATTCAGTTTTGTCGTTTTCACGTTCCTCTCCGTGTCTCCGACTTCCATTTCAGTTGGTTGCAAACCGTCTCCAGTCTTGACAACCTTTACGATTGTGTGGAGAAGTGTTTGTGAACTGAAACCAGAAAGTAATAATCACGTGATATGTACACTGGGACAATGAGTAGGTTATCATACAGCACAATATATCTTCAGGAAACACCGGCAATGTGTGAGGCCGATTCTTTGAATAGTTCGGATGCAAGCTGCCGTATTCATGCAAGATCAAATGAAACAACTGACTGTGTTATTTCGCTTCAAAATGTTATGACCACTGTTATAAGGTAAAAATGCATCCCTAAAACCACGAGAGAATTACATCAGATTCGGTATTTAGATTTGCAGTTTTGCTCATGAGTCATAATGGTTAGGCAGACAGAGATTCGAGCGAATGGCGTTTAGCTGTAGGCTATGGAAGGAGAGACAGAACACAGATTAATCTTATATTGAAACAAACAACAAATCAATAAAAAAAGGGAGAGTAACCGAACGGTACTTACCGGTACTTTTCCAATCGTAATATTCATGAGTGCTAACACGGATATAGGATTAACGAATCAAAACAATGAGCTGAAACATGTGATCAGGGTCTGGCCAGGCTCGAACCATATAAAAAGACAGGTTTGGCACTGAGCAAGTGGTGCGCGCTTTTTAGTGACGGAAGCCAGTCCACGCCACTCAGTTGCCCCGTGTGGCATGAGCCTATACCCTGTCTGTTGGTGAAGTTGTCTTTAGAGATGGACTGAGACAGAGTGAAACTATGTGAGTATAACGTTTATCTATTAATGTATGTGTGCCAATTACATGAATGGTATGTGGTTAGTTAGGAGATGCGGACCCCTCACGCCGGGACTTAGCATCCGGCAACGGACCAAGCGAGTGGAGCGCCAGAGCTACTATATCCCCCTGACAATGGGAACGGCCACAAGTAGTAAGAAACCGGGGTAGGGTTTACTGAAGCCCAATCGCCAGTTACGACACCACGTACTCTGATAATTAGAAAAATATTGTTTTCATCCAAAGTTATAGTAACTACTTGAATGTTTCCATCACAAAACTGTAGGAAACTGTGGTAGGCCTAGTAACGGTTGCTTGGCAACATGAATTTACTTGCGATAATGTCAAATAGTTGTAGTAAAGTTTAGAGTCTTCTTTCTCCTTTTGCCAAATAAGTTCATCATGGTCCCTACAAATCTGCCAAGCATTGCTAAGCCATCTCGGCTGGGCCTGGAAATAATATTATCAGCCATCGGGATAATAACCAGCCGTCCTTTGAAAGTTCGGTGCAAAATGCCAAATTACCATAAATTTACACAGTTAATGGGAGATAACATTGTAAGTCACGAATTAGTTAAGCTGGAGTTATTTCCCTTGAATCACGCACATCTTGAAACAGATGAATACTTTGCTGTACACAACAATTGTTCTCAAATGTTTTTAAAAGACAGTAACAAGAGTATCATCTTGTTCCAAAATAGAAATATAGTTCTCCTATATTTACAACGAAGACAGGGGTTCCAAATGTCTGCTCGATTCAGGTTGAAACTAAAGCCTGTACCTGTACCCTCCTATGTGGTAAGTTTGGAACGTTATCGGTTACAATACCCATTGGCAATGCATCACTACACTATTTTTCTTCAAATGTAATCTAGTTGAGATTAAAGGTGTAAGCCATTGGGGTGGGAAGAAGTAATAGTCAATTTCTGCATACTTGAACCACAGGCAAACTGGGTTGCGCCACAGAGATATACGACCAGTCTTCCTATAAGCTTGCTCGCATATAGGAAGACTGGTCATTTTCCCCTCTGTGGCGCAACCCTATTTGCGCTTCAGTAGGCCTGTAATCTAAGCTACAAATATTTCTTCTCATAAGAAGCACACGAATCATCTGTTGATCCAGCTGAGCACAGAAGAGGCGGCAACACAAGATTGCGATCCCCAAATTATCAACCACTCCTTTAGTCAGGTCTTACGGCTAGCATCAGATACAGGGACTTACCGTACCAGGAAATTCCAGAAAAGTCAGTGATTGATATCATGAGCCACGACCCAAGCAGGGGTTACAGTGACATGCAATCAACTAAGTGATTACCACCCGATCCTTCAGTGGTAGCAAGAAGTGATATGTGACTTTAAGTAAGTAGGTTACTGTATATTTCTAAATTTGGCGTGATATTTTCGATCATAGATAATACTGTAATTTTGAAATAAATATGTAAAGAAATTTCTTTAGATATAACTTTGTATGTGTAGACTTGGTCTCGTGTCAATGGTTGAAATGACGCCGAGTACTTACTACACATGACAGGAGTCTTGGGGTGGAGACAAAATTCAGGAACTGACATTTGGAGCTGACCATTTAAATTTCGGGGGAGGAGGGGGTTACTGGGATTTTGAACTTCAAACTAATCGTCTGAACATGTTCTTAAGGAAACCACAGTGCAGCAATGTAATTTTTGTCGTAGACAACTCTTTTGTGGTGACTTATAACATAATATTATGTGTAACATAATTATCTGTTTCTTTAATTTTCTGGGTCAGCTGATTTGTTTCCATAAAATCCTAGTCCCAACACCTGAATATCAAATGGTCTGTTCCTGGAGTAAAATACGAATGTATAAGACCCTTTCTTGAGGCAACAACGTTTATACATGCGTTTTAATTATATCATGATATGAATAAAAATATATATACAATAAAATATATTATCAACAATTAGCCAAAATAGTTAAAACAGATTGTCCGAAAGGTCCAAAAACTAGCAGTTCACACAACACATCACACACATCCAAGTCTATCTCTGTGTGAAGAAACTCTGGAACATGTACTTCACACAAGACACAAGGACAGCCGAGCACGACTTGGGCTGCTTGGATTCTTCACCAAGATCGATCTCCACAACTTGAGGACGGGCTCTGGAGGCAGGGACGGGGAGGGAGGTCAGGGGGTTGGGCAGGGAGTAGAGGGGGTTGACGGTGATCGTGAAGACACCAGAACGCTTTAGAGAGGAAACAGATTTCTATATATCATTAAAATCAGTATTAATTGATAGTTTAACGAAGTAGCTTACATGTTGACAATGCCATTTGTACACTGTTTCACATGGCTATTTGATCAAAGAGCAAGTTAAAACACCTTTCTGAATCATCAGATATTACAAGGTGTTTGCAAATAGATCATACATTCGGATTCTGGTTATGCGAGGGAGGGATAGAATAATGCAAGTGAAATCAGTGTAAATTGATAGTTTTACAAAAAGGCATGCATTAAGAAACACACCCAAAGTCGACTAATTTTCGTCATTAGTACACTGCTTAACTGGGGCATTTCAACAAAGAGCAAGATGAAATAAAACACCTTTTCGAATCACTGTGAATTAGTTGTTATACAAGGTGTTCGTAAAAAGGTCATGCATTCAGATTGTTATGTAAGGGAGGGATAGACTAATGCTGGTAACTTCCATTGCTAAACTGAGTACTCATAATAAGCAGCTTATTAATATTTCACATATTTGTTATCTCTATTTTATCAGTCATGTCACAAAGAATAGGCTAGGAACGAACAAAACCTATCCTATGTGGGGACAAGAACTTGTAGGAATGGTATCTAGTGACATAGTGATCATACTTCCATGAATGTACATGTAGTATATTTAGATAGGGATATGATGAACATACTATTGAAATTAAATGATATGGTTATTTCTTATTTGATGTGAGAGAACTTTGGTTGGGATTATGAGATGTTTAACGTCTTTATCGGTTTCAAATTAAAATGAGATTTAAGATATGATTATCTCAAAAAGGATTTTTTGTTCATATCTTGTTAATACGTATGCAATTCCATGTTTCAAACTGGTTCTCGAGATTTGTTTTTATAACAGGATACACTGAAACAACTGGGGCCTATGGATGACCTACAGGATCAGGGACTGGGAGAGACTTTTGGGAGACGGGGGCCTGGTAGGTCCTAAACCTGTGGAGATCGTCCAGAGCTGGAATAGAGTACATATTACACTAATATATAAAAAACATCAACACAGTTCAGTCTCAATGTATTGTCTCAATACTATACACTCATTGACTATAGACTTAACCCGAAAATGGACTGACTTTGTTGTAAGAATCATGGTGATTGTTGTTTTGTTTTTCGTCGTTTGCCGTTTGTTTCTTGGGTTCGGTTTAGTTTGTTGTATCTGTTGCTTTTATTTTAAATAATTTTAAATTCCTTTAAATTGGTCTTGGACATATAGGGACATATATGACAAAACTTCTCTCCTTGATACAATTGTTACTTACACTGTGGAAGGTGCTAGAGTGGAATCTCAATGTATAGTGTTGATAGTATTGACTGTAGACTTTACTGTTAGATTCGTGGTGTTTTGTTTATTGTTAGGTGGTTGTTTGTCTGGTTGGTTTTGTTAAGTTTTATACTTTCGTTGAGGTAAAAGGTCTCATAAAATGGTCTTGGACATGAAAAACTACCTCCCCTTGACACAACTGTTACTTACAAGTTGGTGTATGAAAACCTACACTACCACTGTAAATATTATTATTATATTGTGTACACTCTAAGAAATATATTTCAGGGAATCCTGAGAAGTTCAACTAGTAGTAGCCAAGGGAAGATGGGGGGGCATTGATCGGAATTTACCGTCGTCATGATACGTAAACACATATCAATATGATTTTACCATAGGAATTTATACGTTACATTGGATGTTAATAACAGAATTCACTTTGTTGAGATTACTAATAAGGGAGTTTCCAAACCCTTTACAGAATTACTTTCAAGCGTCCCATCAACACCCATTCATTTAAGCATTTGATCATTTGTAACACAAATAGTAATTCATGAACATAAACAAGGGATCGGTGAATGAACTTTCTTTTTTTTCTCAGTATGTCAGTCAATTGTTTAACTTTTTATTGTTTCCAAATCTTCAGGGCACGATTCAAGTTCTCAGGGGCATCCTCAGGGGCTTGTAATGCTAAAAACTGCCATCAAGGCATATACTGTCACTGACGGGGTCTTATCACTATATAAAAGGATCATTCTATACAGTGCTAAGACCCAGTCAGTGTCAGGACATACCTTGATGGCAGTTTTTAGCATTACAAGCCCCCGTGGAGGCATCAAACTGAAATTAAGAAATGAACATAATAAAACAAAATAACTTCCCACAGACGCCACTACTAGATACCTTGATGATAGGCCAAAGCAACAGAAGCATACATCGTGCAGAACGTGAGATACGTGCGGGATAAACAGCGAAACGTCAACACTGACGTGGAAACAAAGTGTAGCATCAACAACCAAAATGGCGTCGTGTAAATAGCGGTCTCCATGGAGATCCGTTAGAGGTCGTCTCTCGCTCTTTTCCGCAGCCTGTGCCGGAATGACACGACTGATCACGATTGCGTAATCGCCCCAGGTGGGGCCCGACGGTGATACCACAAGGGGAGACCACCCCCGTTATATTGATATCCTGGTTCAAGCTCGATGTCTCTCTGTCCCGAGGTCTTTCTATACATCCATAAAGGTCTTGATGAAAATCATCTATGGTTGAATTTTGAAACTGTTCTTGATACTGGCCAATACTGTTTATGAAAATAACAAATCAACTCATATACTATTATTAAGAAATACGGCAAGTACGGTGTTACATCAACCTACACAACGAAAATAAGTAGACATATTATCACGTGTTTCAGGGTCTAGGAATTTTATCGACAAATGCATTGACAACTAACATGACCGAGTCCTCAGGCTCGCTGACCTGGTTGACAGGTCATCGATCCCAATTGTCTGCGTTGCGATCTTAGGATTTTCTGGTCCAGATTTGAGTATTTACAAAGCTCCGTCTTATTGCCGACTGCGGTGTTAAACAACTAACAAAACACCAACTCTCGGTTCAGTTTTAAATTACCACAGCTGGTGTCACCAATACAATTCCATATACTGTATATATAGCTGATTGCTGATTGAAACGTATTCAAAGATTCAAACTGGGTTAAACCCCCTGGATGGCGACGGTTTTTTTTTTCATAAGGTTGAAAAGTGAACGTTGTGCGAGAATTGCGGATCTACGTACTGCTACAAAATTACAAATAAATGTAGCATATTAAATTTCCTATCTGATGATATAAAGCAGTAAGTATATAGGCGTCTCAATACAATTCCATATACATGTATACTGCTGGTTATGAAAAGGTTTTCAAAGATTCAAACTGGGTTTAGGCATGTTTCTTTTGAGAAATTATAGCAAAAGTGTTGGACATCGTGATGGGTCAGATTATGTTGTGGTCGGTTGGGTTGCCTAGTGGTTGAAGCGTTCGCTCGTCACGCCAAAGGTCCAGGTTCGATTCCCCACATAGGTACAATGTGTGAAGCCCATTTCTGGTGTCCCATGTGGTGAGATTGATGGAATATTGGTATACATGTATACTGTGTAAAACTAACTCATTCACTCACTATGTGTAATAGATTAGATATGACTAATACATATCTGATTGCCTATCAGAAAATTAGTTAGTATGTACAGTCTCATTGGGAATAGAACTGTGTGATGTGGAATGTGCTACTGTAAAATGTAACTGACTGAGCCCAGTCAGAGAACCTCGGACATCATGAGGCATGTGAAATTCCGAGTGGAATATTTGGTATGTTAAAAATGTGAGTACAGTATCACATGAGAAGACGTGAGCGAACACCCCGAATGTTGAACTTATATTTTTAAAGACAGGAAGGGCTTGAATTTCATGTTTAATCTTGTGTATTACTATTTAAGTTCAAGTGAGGTGAGGTGAAATTGGGTTTAACGTCGTGATTGAGAATATTTCGCTCATATGACGACGTGCATGCGTGTGTATGTGTATGTGCGGCTGCTTGTACTAGCCCAGACTTAAGCTGGTTTTATAGTGCTAGCCCACTGAGATACTTTAGTTCAAGTGCATGCAGTGAGGTAGAAATGTAGAGTGAAACGCTGGATTCATATTTTTCAGTTTGAATATTTTCTGCATGATTTAAAGCCCAATGTCCATTACCAGGCCCTGTTTGTTGTCATTAATTACAGAACACTGACACTGAAACTTGAATGGACGTAAACGGAATGTCAACATATATACTGTTTAAAAAAAACCTCTCCCAATGGCGATTTGAGGAAATCTTTCCTGCTCTTCTTGCATCACCTGCATGACCAAGTTCGGTCAACGTTTTTGGCGGAATACTACAGTTACGAACATATCTCTGTCATGCCCCATACGTGCTCAGTAAGAGACAGGTTATGGATTAGTGCTGGCCAGGGGTATTTTATGGATGTTGTGCTGCTGGATGTGAACATTGGCAATTTGTGAACACAGGTGTTGTCGTCCTGAAAAACAAAATGTCGACCTATAAGTTTTTATGAACACAGGTGCTGTCGTCCTGAAAAACAAAATATCGACCTATAAGTTTTTATGGATGTTGTGTGCTGGATGTGAACATTGACAATTTGTGAACACAGGTGTTGTCGTCCTGGCAAAACTAAATATCACCCTATAAACTTTGAAAATGGCAAAGGGGTGTCAGTTTGTTGCTCTGATATAGTACCCTCCAGCGACCTTGCACAATATGGGGTGGACTTCAGTCAAGATACCACACCACACCATAACTGACCCAACACCAAATCAACACCCAACACCTGGTTGAAACTGGGTTAACGTTTATTTCATGGTCACCATAGGCACGACCACGCACCTCACGGAAGTGCAAAGTGAATCCGGATTCATGTGAATACGATGAAGACCTTTTGGAAGGATGTGGAGGACGGGTCTCACAAGAAAATGTCAGGAAGTTGCCACAACAACAAAATAATTAGACTGATGGTCTGAGTTCTGACATCGTATCTTTTGCCAACTTCGATATTGACATTAATAATATTCCGGTTGGTTGTAGATGTAGATGATGTGTTGATCCACCACGCTACGGGTTACTGTGTCTTTATCATGATGCTAACCCATAACATCATCCTTCCTTCCCTGAAAAATGCCACTACTTAAACAGGACGACGGCAGATTCAGTGGACTAGGGGTCTGTGTATTTTGTTTTGTTTGTTTGTTGTTTAACACCACACTCAGCAATATTCCAGCTATATGGCTGTGGTCTGTAAATGATCTGGTCAGGACCAGAGAATCAAGTGATCAACAGCATGAGCATCGATCTACGCAATAAGGACATGATGACATGCGTCAGTCAAGTCGGCGAGTCTGACCACCCGATCCCGTTAGTCGCCTTTTACGACAAGAATGGGTTGCTGAAGACTAATTCTAACCCGGATCTTCAAAGAGAGATCATATGTAACACGATATGATGGAAGATAAAAACGAAATACGTCATGAACGATTGATTTTTATTCTGAGAATCTTTGAGATACAGTGTAGTCGATTCAGTTTTGTCGTTTTCACGTTCCTTCCATGTCTCCGACTTCCATTTCAGTTGGTTGCAAACCGTCTCCAGTCTTGACAACCTTTACGATTGTGTGGAGAAGTGTTTGTGAACTGAAACAAGAAAGTAATGATCACGTGATATGTACACTGGGACAATGAGTAGGTTATCATATAGCACAATATATCTTCGGGAAACACCAGCAATGTGTGAAGCCGATTCTTTATATGACGGCGGTCTGTAGGTGATCGATTCTGCACCAGACAATCCAGTGATCAACAGCATGGGCATCATTCTACGCAATTGTGACACGATAACATGTGTCAAGCATGGGTTATTGGGAGGGCTGGGTATTGCAGAGAATTTTTATATTGCAATATATTGCGATGCGAAAAAACTACTTATAATCGAGTTAATGCTTGATTTATAAAGCAAAAACAAAACAAAACAAAATCACCATGCTTGATTAAGCTTTAATAAAAACTTTTAATCATGACAAAATAAAAATGTAAATAATATTTGGCACAAATAAAAAACGGAAAGGAACAATTTAGAAAACGGAAATATCCGAAGATTTCCGAGTGTTACGAAGTCTTTTCGAATGCAAGTCAAAATACCGGTTTTCAATTAGCGTATCGCAATACGTATCGTTTTCATGTCTGAACCGGTATATACCGCTAAACCAGTTATATTGCGCAGCCCTAGTTATTGGACACCAATTCTAACCCGGACCTTCACGGGTCCGTATTCATGTAATCAAATGAAACAACTGACTATGTTATTTCGCTTCAAAAGTTTATGACCACGTACTCTGAAAATTAGAAAAATATTATTTTCATCCAAAGTTTAGTGACTACTTGAATGTTTCCATCACAAAACTGTAAAAAAAAACTGTTGTAGGCACAGTAACGGTTGCTAGGCAACATGAATTTACTTCAGAATGGATGTTTATAGTTTGACATACTTACGATAATGTCAAACAGCAGGAGTGAAGTTTAGAGTTTTCTTTCTCCCTTTGCCAACCGGTTCATCAGGGTCCCTACAAATCTGCCCAACATTGCTAAGCCATTTCGGCTGGGCCTTGAAATAATTTCTGGGCCATATGGATGAATAACCAGCCGTCCTTTGAAAGTTGTGTGCGAAATGCAAGATTACCATATATTTCACACAAACTGCTGTTAAATGGGAGATAACAATACTTGCTGTACACAGAAATTGTTCTCAAATGTTTTTAAAAGAAAGTAACAAAAGTATCATCTTGTTCCAAAATAGAAATATAGTTCTCCTATATTTACGACGAAAACAGGGGTCCCAAATGTCTGCTCGATTCAGGTTGAAACTAAAGCCTGTACCTGTACCGTCCTACGTGGTAAGTTTGGAACGTTGTCAGTTACAATAAACATTGGCAATGCATCACACTACATCACTACAATATCAAACAGGTGTCACTATTTTTCTTCAAATATAATCTAGTTGAGATTAATGATGTAAGGCATTGGGGTGGGAAGAAGTAATAGTCAATTTCTGCATACTTGAACCACAGGCAAACTGGGTTGCGCCACAGAGATATACGACCAGTCTTCCTATAAGCTTGCTCGCATATAGGAAGACTGGTCATTTTCCCCTCTGTGGCGCAACCCTATTTGCGCTTCAGTAGGCCTGTAATCTAAGCTACAAATATTTCTTCTCATAAGAAGCACACAAATCATCTGTTGATCCAGCTGAGCACAGAAGAGGCGGCAACACAAGATTGCGATCCCCAAATTATCAACCACTTCCTTAGTCAGGTCTTACGGCTAGCATCAGATACAGGGATATACTGTGCCAGGAAATTACAGAAAGACAGTGATTGATATCATGAGCCACGACCCAAGCCGGGGTTACCGTGACATGCAATCAACTAAGTGATCACCACCTGATCCTTCAATTTGTCTCACGACAATCGCATTAAAATCAGATCTTAGTGGTCTTTTTCAGAGTTCACTTTGTTTAGTGGTAGCAAGAAGTGATATCTGACTTTAAATAAATAGGTTACTGTATATTTCTAAATTTGGTGTGATATTTTCGATAATAGATAATACTGTAATTTTGAAATAAGTATGTAAAGAAATTTCTTTAGATATAACTTTGTATGTGTAGACTTGGTCTCGTGTCAATGGTTGAAATGACGCCGAGTACTTACTACACATGACAGGAGTCTTGGGGTGGAGACAAAAGTCAGGAACTGACATTTGGAACCGACCATTTAAATTTCGGGGGAGGAGGGGGTAACTGGGATTTTGAACTTCAAACTAATCGTCTGAACATGTTCTTAAGGAAACCACAGTGCAGCAATGTAATTTTTGTCGTAGACAACTCTTTTGTGCTGACTTATAACATAATATTATGTGTAACATAATTAACTGTTTCTTTAATTTTCTGGGCCAGCTGATTTGTTTCCATAAAATCCTAGTCCCAACACCTGAATATCAAATGGTCTGTTCCTGGAGTAAAGTACGAATGTATAAGACCCTTTCTTGAGGCAACAACGTTTATACATGCGTTTTACTTATATCATGATATGAAACAATAAAATATATTATCAACAATTAGCCAAAACAGTCAAAACAGATTGTCCGAAAGGTCCAAAAACTAGCAGTTCACACAACACATCACACACATCCAAGTCTATGTCTGTGTGAAGAAACTCTGGAACATGTACTTCACACAAGACACAAGGACAGCCGAGCACGACTGGAGCTGCTTGGATTCTTCAGCAAGATCGATCTCCACAACTTGAGGACGGGCTCTGGAGGCAGGGACGGGGAGGGAGGTCAGGGGGTCGGGCAGGGAGTAGAGGGGGTTGACGGTGATCGTGAAGACACCAGAATGCTTTAGAGAGGAAACAGATTTCTATATATCATTAAAATCAGTATTAATTGATAGTTTAACGAAGTAGCTTACATGTTGACAATGCCATTTGTACACTGTTTCACATGGCTATTTGATCAAAGAGCAAGTTAAAACACCTTTCTGAATCATCAGATATTACAAGGTGTTTGCAAATAGATCATACATTCGGATTCTGGTTATGCGAGGGAGGGATAGAATAATGCAAGTGAAATCAGTGTAAATTGATAGTTTTACAAAAAGGCATGCATTAAGAAAACACCCCAAAGTCGACTAATTTTCGTCATTAGTACACTGCTTAACTGGGGCATTTCAACAAAGAGCAAGATGAAATAAAACACCTTTTCGAATCACTGTGAATTAGTTGTTATACAAGGTGTTCGTAAAAAGGTCATGCATTCAGATTGTTATGTAAGGGAGGGATAGACTAATGCTGGTAACTTCCATTGCTAAACTGAGAATTGATAATAAGCAGCTTATTAATATTTCACATATTTGTTATCTCTATTTTATCAGTCATGTCACAAAGAATAGGCTAGGAACGAACAAAACCTATCCTATGTGGGGACAAGAACTTGTAGTAATGGTATCTAGTGACATAGTGATCATACTACCATGAATGTACATGTAGTATATTTAGATAGGGATATGATGAACATACTATTGAAATTAAATGAGATGGTTATTTCATATTTGATGTGAGAGAACTTTGGTTGGGATTATGAGATGTTTAATGCTTTTATCGGTTTCAAATTAAAATGAGATTTAAGATATGATTATCTCAAAAAGGATTTTTTGTTCATATCTTGTTAATACGTATGCAATTCCATGTTTCAAACTGGTTCTCGAGATTTGTTTTTTTAACAGGATACACTCAAACAACTGGGACCTATGAATGACCTACAGGATCAGGGACTGGGAGAGACTTTTGGGAGACGGGGGCCTGGTAGGTCCTAAACCTGTGGAGATCGTCCAGAGCTGAAATGGAATACATATTACACTAATATATAAAATACATCAACACAGTTCAATCTCAACGTATTGTCTCAATACTATACACTCATTGACTATAGACTTAACCCGAAAATGGACTGACTTTGTTGTAAGAATCATGGTGATTGTTGTTTTGTTTTTCATCGTTTGCCGTTTCTTTCTTGGGTTCGGTTTAGTTTGTTGTATCTGTTGCTTTTATTTTAAATAATTTTAAATTTCTTTAAATTGGTCTTGGACATATAGGGACATATATGACAAAATTTCTCCCCTTGATACAATTGTTACTTACACTGTGGAAGGTGCTATAGAGTGGTATCTCAATGTATTGTGTTGATAGTATTGATTGTAGACTTTACCCGAAAATGGACTGACTTTACTGTAAGATTCGTGGTGTTTTGTTTATTGTTCGGTGGTTGTTTGTTTGTCTGGTTGGTTTTGTTTAGTTTTTCTACTTTCTTTGAGGTAAAATAGTCGGGCCAAAATGGTCTTGGACATGAAAAACTACCTCCCCTTGACACAACTGTTACTTACAAGTTGGTGTATGAAAACCTACACTACCACTGTGAATATTATTATTATATTATGTATACTCTAAGAAATATATTTCAGGGAATCCTGAGAAGTTCAACTAGTAGTAGCCAAGGGAAGAAAGGGGGGCATTGATCGGAATTTACCCTCGTCATGATACGTAAACACATATCAATATGATTTTACCATAGGAATTTATGTTACATTGGATGTTAATAACAGAATTCACTTCGTTGAGATTACTAATAAGGGAGTTTCCAAACCCTTTACAGAAATACTTTCAAGCGTCCCATCAACACCCATTCGTTTAAACATTTGATCATTTATAACACAAATAGTAATTCATGAACATAAACAAGGGATCAGAGAATGAACTTTCTTTTTTTTCTCAGTATGTCAGTCAATTGTTTAACTTTTTATTGTTTCCAAATCTTCAGGGCACGATTCAAGTTCGCAGGGGCATCCTCAGGGGCTTGTAATGCTAAAAACTGCCATCAAGGCATATACTGTGACTGACGGGGTCTTATCACTATATAAAAGGATCCTTTTATACAGTGCTAAGACCCAGTCAGTGTCAGGACATACCTTGATGGCAGTTTTTAGCATTACAAGCCCCCGTGGAGGCATCAAACTGAAATTAAGAAATGAACAGAAAAAAACAAAATAACTTCCCACAGACGCCACTACTAGATACCTTGATGATAGGCCAAAGCAACAGAAGCATACATCGTGCAGAACGTGAGATACGTGCAGGATAAACAGCGAAATGTCAACACTGACGTGGAAACAAAGTGTAGCATCAACAACCAAAATGGCGTCGTGTAAATAGCGGTCTCCATGGAGATCCGTTAGAGGTCGTCTCTCGCTCTTTTCCGCAGCTTGTGTCGGAATGACACGACTGATCACGATTGCGTAATCGTCCCAGGTGGGGCCCGACGATGATACCACAAGGGGAGACCACCCCCGATTGCCGATTAAAACGTTTTCAAAGATTCAAACTGGGTTTAACCCCCTGGATGGTGACGGGTTTTTTTCCATAGGTTTAATAGTGAACGTTGTGCGAGAATTGCGGATCTACGTACTGCTACAAAATTACAAATAAATGTAGCATATTAAATTTCCTATCCGATGGTATACAGCTGTAAGTATATATGCATCTCAATACAATTCATTATGCATGTATTCTGCTGGTTATGAAAAGGTTTTCAAAGATTCAAACTGGGTTTAGGCATGTTTCTTTTGAGAAATAGCAAAAGTGTTGGACATCGTGATGGGTCAGATTATGTTCTGGTCGGTTGGGTTGCCTAGTGGTTGAAGCGTTCGCTCGTCACGCCAAAGGTCCAGGTTCGATTCCCAACATAGGTACAATGTGTGAAAATTAGTTAGTCTGTACAGTCTCATTGGGAATAGAACTGTGTGATGTGGAATGTGCTACTGTAAAAAGTAACTGACTGAGCCAAGTCACAAAACCTCGGACATCATGAGGCAAGTGAAATTCCGAGTGGAATATTTGGTATGCAAAAAATGTGAGTACAGTATCACATGAGAAGGGCTTGAATTTCATGTTTAATCGTGTGTATTACTGTTTAAGCTCAAGTGTATGCAGTGAGGTAGAAATTAAGAGTGAAACGCTGGATTCATATTTTTCAGTTTGAATATTTTCTGCATGATTTAATGCCCAATGTCCATTACCAGGCGCTGTTTGTTATCATTAATTACAGAACACTGACACTGAAACTTGAATGGACGTAAACGGAATGTCAACACATATACTGTTTAAAAAAACCTCTCCCAATGGCGATTTGAGGAAATCTTTCCTGCTACTCTTGCATCACCTGCATGACCAAGTTCGGTCAACGTTTTTGGTGGAATACTACAGTTACGAACATATCTCTGTCATGCCCCATACGTGCTCAGTAAGAGACAGGTTATGGATTAGTGCTGGCCAGTGGTATTTTATTGATGTTGTGCTGCTGGATGTGAACATTGGCAATTTGTGAACACAGGTGTTGTCTTGAAAGACAAAATGTCGACCTATAAGTTTTTATGGATGTTGTGTGCTGGATGTGAACATTGGCAATTTGTGAACACAGGTGCTGTCGTCCTGGCAAAACAAAATATTGACCTATAAACTTTGAAAATGGCAAGGAGTGTCAGTATGTTGCTCTGATATGGTACTCCCACGCTCCAGCGACCTTGCACAGTATGGTGTGGACTTCAGTCAAGATACCACACCACACCATAACTGACCCAACACCAAATCAACACCCAACACCTGGCTGACACTGGGTTAACGTATATTTCATGGTCACCAGACACGACCACGCACTTCACGGATGTGCTAAATGAATCGGGATTCATGTGAATTGCGATGAAGACCTTTTGGAAGGATGTGGGAGATGAGTCTCACAAGAAAATGTCAGGAAGTTCTGACATCGTTATCAAGGATGTCTTTGCCAACTTTGATCTTGATATTAATATTACGGTTGGTTGTAGATGTAGATACTGTGATGGTCCACCACGCTACGGATTACTGTGTCTATATCATGATGCTAACCCTTTACATCATCCTTCCTTCCCCAGAAAAATGCCACTACTTAAAGAGGACGACGGCAGATTCAGTGGACTAGGGGTCTGTGTATTTTGTTTTGTTTGTTTGTTGTTTAACACCACACTCAGCAATAGTCCAAATATGTGGCCGTGGTATGTAAATAATCCAGTCTGGACCAGAAAATCCAGTGATCAACAGCATGAGCATCGATCTACGCAATTAGGACATGATGACATGCGTCAGTCAAGTCGGCGAGTCTGACCATCCGATCCCGTTAGTCGCCTTTTACGACAAGAATGGGTGGCTAATTCTAACCCGGATCTTCAAAGAGAGATCATATGTAACACGATATGATGGAAGATAAAAACGAAATACGTTATGAACGATTCAATTTTAGTCTGAAAATCTTTGAGGATACAGTGTAATCGATTCAGTTTTGTCGTTTTCACGTTTCTTCCATGTCTGCGACTTCCATTTCAGTTGGTTGCAAACCGTCTCCAGTCTTGACAACCTTTACGATTGTGTGGAGAAGTGTTTGTCAACTGAAACAAGAAAGTAATGATCACGTGATATGTACACCGGGACAATAAGTAGGTTATCATACATCACAATATATCTTCGGGAAACACCAGCAATGTGTGAAGCTGATTCTTTATATGGCGGCGGTCTGTAGGTGATCGAGTCTGGACCAGACAATCCAGTGATCAACATCATGGGCATCACTCTACGCAATTGTGACACGATAACATGTGTCAAGCATGGGTTATTGGTAGGGCTGGGTATTGCAGAGAATTTTCATATTGCAATATATTGCGATGCGAAAGCATATATTGCGATATGTATTGCAATATATTGCAAGAAGTTCTTTTTTAACAAAAAACTACTTATAATCGAGTTAATGCTTGATTTATAAAGCAAAAACAAAACAAAACAAAATCACCATGCTTGATTAAGCTTTAATAACAACTTTTAATCATGACAAAATAAAAATGTAAATAATATTTGGCACAAATAAAAAAAGGAAAGGAACAATTTATAAAACGGAAATATCCGAAGATTTCCGAGTGTTACGAAGTCTTTTCAAAATACCGGTTTTCAATTAGCGTATCGCAATACGTATCGTTTTCATGTCTGAACCGGTATATACCGCTAAACCGGTTATATTGCGCAGCCCTAGTTATTGGACACCAATTCTAACCCGGACCTTCACGGGTTCTATTCATGTAATCAAATGAAACAACTGACTATGTTATTTCGCTTCAAAATGTTATGACCACGTACTCTGAAAATTAGAAAAATATTATTTTCATCCAAAGTTTAGTGACTACTTGAATGTTTCCATCACAAAACTGTAAAAACACCTGTTGTAGGCACAGTAACGGTTGCTAGGCAACATAAATTTACTTCAGAATGGCTGTTTACAGTTTGACATACTTACGATAATGTCAAATAGATGGAGTGAAGTTTAGAGTTTTCTTTCTCCCTTTGCCAAACCAGTTCATCAGGGTCCCTAAAAATCTGCCCAACATTGCTAAGCCATTTCGGCTGGGCCTTGAAATAATTTCTGGGCCATTGGGATGAATAGCCAGCCGTCCTTTGAAAGTTGTGTGCTAAATGCAAGATTACCATATATTTCACACAAGCTGCTGTTAAATGGGAGATAAAATTACTTGCTGTACACAGAAATTGTTCTCAAATGTTTTTTAAAAGAAAGTAACAAAAGTATCATATTGTTCCAAAATAGAAATATAGTTCTCCTATATTTACGACGAAAACAGGGGTTCCAAATGTCTACTCAATTCAGGCTGAAACTAAAGCCTGTACCTGTACCGTCCTACGTGGTAAGTTTGGAACGTTGTCAGTTACAATAAACATTGGCAATGCATCACACTACATAACTACAATATCAAACAGGTGTCACTATTTTTCTTCAAATATAATCTAGTTGAGATTAATGATGTAAGGCATTGGGGTGGGAAGAAGTAATAGTCAATTTCTGCATACTTGAACCACAGGCAAACTGGGTTGCGCCACAGAGAGACTGCGACAAGACTGCGATCCCCAAATTATCAACCACTCCTTTAGTCAGGTCTTACGGCTAGTATCAGATACAGGGATATACTGTGCCAGGAAATTACAGAAAGTCAGTGATTGATATCATGAGCCACGACCCAAGCCGGGGTTACAGTGACATGCAATCAACTAAGTGATCACCACCTGATCCTTCAAATTGTCTCACGACAATCGCATTAAAATCAGATCTTAGTGGTCTTTTTCAGAGTACACTTTGTTCAGTGGTACCAAGAACTGATATCTGACTTTAAATAAATAGGTTACTGTATATTTCTAAATTTGTGTGATATTTTCGATAATAGATAATACTGTAATTTTGAAATATGTATGTAAAGAAATTTCTTTAAATATAACTTTGTATGTGTAGACGTGGTCTCGTGTCAATGGTTGAAATGACGCCGAGTACTTACTACACATGACAGGAGTCTTGGAGTGGAGACAAAATTCAGGAGATGACATTTGGAACCGACCATTTAAATTTCGGGGGAGGAGGGGGTTACTGGGATTTTGAACTTCAAACTAATCGTCTGAACATGTTCTTAAGGAAACCACAGTGCAGCAATGTAACTTTTGTGGTAGACAACTCTTTTGTGCTGACTTATAACATAATATTATGTGTAACATAATTATCTGTTTCTTTAATTTTCTGGGCCAGCTGATTTGTTTCCATAAAATCCTAGTCCCAACACCTGAATATCAAATGGTCGGTTCCTGGAGTAAAGTACGAATGTATAAAACCCTTTCTTTGAGGCAACAACGTTTATACATATTTATCAACAATTAGCCAAAAAATATATTATCAACATTTCAAAACAGTCAAAACAGTTTATCCAAAAGGTCCAAAAACTAGCAGTTCACACAACACAACACACACATCCAAAGTCTATGTCTGTGTGAAGAAACTCTGGAACATGTACTTCACACAAGACACAAGGACAGCCGAGCACGACTGGGGCTGCTTGGATTCTTCAGCAAGATCGATCTCCACAACTTGAGGACGGGCTCTGGAGGCAGGGACGGGGAGGGAGGTCAGGGGGTCGGGCAGGGAGTAGAGGGGGTTGACGGTGATCGTGAAGACACCAGAACGCTTTTAGAGAGGAAAAAGATTTCGTTAAAACATTGGAATCAGTAATAACTGAAAACGAAGGAGCTTTCAGGTGGAAGACATGAAAAAGTCCTTTGTACACTGTTTCACGTAGATATTTTCATTGCGTTAGTTGCTAAAATGTGTCCTGATTATAAGAAGTGTCACTTTTTTATCAGTCATGTCACAAAGATTATCTAATTTAATAGTAACGAATAGAACCTATCTCGTGTTGGGATGACAAGAACTTGTTTGAACGGTATACGTGTGGGTCTTTCGAACAGATAGCCCGCACAGTGACTATACTTTCCTGACGTTCTTGCCTAAACAGTTTTTAACATAAGTTTTTCTTGATATCTTTTCATAAAATTCCATATTTATCAAAACAATAACTCGTTTCAAACTGCTTCTCGAGATTTCTTTGTTCTTATAGGACACTAAATCAACTGGGACCTATGGATGACCTACAGGATCAGGGACTGGGAGAGACTTTTGGGAGACGGGGGCCTGGTAGGTCCTAAACCTGTGGAGATCGTCCACAGCTGGAATGGAATACATATGACACTAAAAAACATCAATACAGTTCAATCTCATTGATTGTCTCAATACTATACACTCATTGACTATAGACTTAACCCGAAATGGACTGTCTTTGTTGTAAGAATCATGGTGATTGTTGTTTTGTTTTTCATTGTTTGCCGTTTGTTTCTTGGGTTCGGTTTAGTTTGTTGTATCTGTTGCTTTTATTTTAAATAATTTTAAATTTTTTAAATTGGTCTTGGACATATTGGGTCATATATGACAAAATTTATCTCCTTGATACAATTGTTACTTACACTGTGGAAGGTGCTTAAGTGGTATCTCAATGTATTGTGTTGATAGTATTGATTGTAGACTTTACCCGAAAATGGACTGACTTTACTGTAAGATTCGTGGTGTTTTGTTTATTGTTAGGTGGTTGTTTGTCTGGTTGGTTTTGTTTAGGTTTTATACTTTCTTTGAGGTAAAATGGTCGGGCCAAAATGGTCTTGGACATGAAAACTACCTCCCCTTGACACAACTGTTACTTACAAGTTGGTGTATGAAATCCTACACTACCACTGTAAATATTATTATTATATTATGTATACTCTAAGAAATATATTTCAGGGAATCCTGAGAAGTTGAACTAGAAGTAGCCAAGGGAGAAAGGGGGGCATTGATCGGAATTTACCGTCGTCATGATACGTAATCACATATCAATATGATTTTACCATAGGAATTTATGTTACATTGGATGTTAAAAAACAGAATTCACTTCGTTGAGATTACTAATAAGGGAGTTTCCAAACCCTTTACAGAAATACTTTCAAGCGTCCCATCAACACTCATTCGTTAAAACATTTGATCATTTGTAACACAAATAGTAATTCATGAACATAAACAAGGGATCAGCGAATGAATTTTCTTTTTTTTACTCAGGATGTCAGTCAATTGTTTAACTTTTTATTGTTTCCAAATCTTCAGGGCAGGATTCAAGTTTGGAATACAACAGGCCAAGAGGCATCCTCAGGGGCTTGTAATGCTAAAAACTGCCATCAAGGCATATACTGGATCCTTTTATACAGTGCTTAGACCCCGTCAATGACAGGACATACCTTGATGGCAGTTTTTAGCATTACAAGCCCCCGTGGAGGCATCAAACTGAAATTAAGAAATGAACAGAAAAAAACAAAATAACTTCCCACAGACGCCACTACTAGATACCTTGATGATAGGCCAAAGCAACAGAAGCATACATCGTGCAGAACGTGAGATACGTGCGGGATAAACAGCGAAATGTCAACACTGACGTGGAAACAAAGTGTAGCATCAACAACCAAAATGGCGTCGTGTAAATAGCGGTCTCCATGGAGATCCGTTAGAGGTCGTCTCTCGCTCATTTCCGCAGCCTGTGCCGGAATGACACGACTGATCACGATTGCGTAATCGTCCCAGGTGGGACCCGACGGTGATACCACAAGGGGAGACCACCCCCGTTATATTGATATCCTGGTCCAAGCTCGATGCCTCTCTGTCCCGAGGTCTTTCTATACAAAGGTCTTGATGAAAATCATCTACAGTTGAATTTTGAAACTGTTCTTGATACTGGCCAAAACTGTTTATGAAAATAACAAATCAACTCATATACTATTAAGAAATACGGCAAGTGCGGTGTTACATCAACCTACACAACTAAAATAAGTAGACATATTATGACGTGTTTCAGGGTCTAGGAATTTTATCGACAAATGCATTGACAACTAACATGACCGAGTGCTCAGGCTCGCTGACTTGCTTGACAGGTCATCGATCTCAATTGTCTGCGTTGCGATCTTTGGATTTTCTGGTCCAGATTTGAGTATTTACAAAGCTCCGTCTTATTGCCGACTGCGGTGTTAAACAACAAACAAAACACCAACTCTCGGTTCAGTTTTAAATTACCACAGCTGGTGTTACCAATACAATTCCATATACTGTATATATTGCTGATTGCTGATTAAAACGTTTTCAAAGATTCAAACCTGGATGGCGAGGTTGTTTTTTTTCCAATAAGGTTGAAAAGTGTACGTTGTGCGAGAATTGCGGGTCTACGTACTGCTACAAAATTACAAATAAACGTAGCAATTAAATTTCCTATCCGATGGTATACAGCTGTAAGTATATAGGCGTCTCAATATAATTCCATATGCATGTATACTGCTGGTTATGAAAAGGTTTTCAAAGGTTCAAACTGGGTTTAGGCATGTTTCTTTTGAGAAATAGCAAAAGTGTTGGACATCGTGATGGGTCAGATTATGTTCTGGTCGGTTGGGTTGCCTAGTGGTTGAAGCGTTCGCTCGTCACGCCAAAGGTCCAGGTTCGACTCCCCACGTAGGTACAATGTGTGATGCCAATTTCTGGTGTCCCCTGTGGTGAGATTGATGGAATATTGGTAAATAGTGTGTAAAACTAACTCACTCACTCACTATGTGTAATAGATAAGATATGACTAATACATATCTGATTGCCTATCAGAAAATTAGTTAGTCTGTACAGTCTCATTGGGAATAGAACTGTGTGATTTGAAATGTGCTACTGTAAAAAGTAACTGACTGAGCCCAGTCACAGAACCTCGAACATCATGAGGCATGTGAAATTCCGAGTGGAATATTTGGTATGTTAAAAATGTGAGTACAATATCACATTAGAAGACGTGAGCGAACCCCCTGAATGTTGAACCTTTATTTTTAAAGACAAGAAGGGCTTGAATTTCATGTTTTATCTTGTGTATTACTGTTTCAGTTCAGGTGCATGCAGTGAGGTAGAAATGTAGAGTAAAACTTTGGATTCATATTTTTCAGTTTGAATATTTTCTGCAAGATTTTAAACCCAATGTCTATTACCAGGTGCTGTTTGTTATCAATAATTACAGAACACTGACACTGAAACTTGAATGGACGTAAACGGAATGTCAACACATATACTGTTTAAAAAAACCTCTCCCAATGGCGATTTGAGGAAATCTTTCCTGCTACTCTTGCATCACCTGCATGACCAAGTTCGGTCAACGTTTTTGGTGGAATACTACAGTTACGAACATATCTCTGTCATGCCCCATACGTGCTCAGTAAGAGACAGGTTATGGATTAGTGCTGGCCAGTGGTATTTTATTGATGTTGTGCTGCTGGATGTGAACATTGGCAATTTGTGAACATAGGTGTTTTCGTCCTGGCAAAACAAAATATTGACCTATAAACTTTGAAAATGGCAAGGGGTGTCAGTATGTTGCTCTGATATAGTACTCCCACCTTCCAGCGACCTTGCACAGTATGGTGTGGACCAGTCAAGATACCACACCATACCATAACTGGGCCAACACCAAATCAACACCCAACACCTGGTTGACACTGGGTTAAAGGTCACATAAACCCTAGGGGGTACAAATGCATAAATCACTAACTAGCATCGTTATAAATGAAACCCCGTCATTAAATCTACTCATTTCGACCTTTAATTGACTTAAACCGACTTTTTTGACAACAGTGCACAATTCTCACCCGCGAACGAAATTTCAACCAATCAGAGCGGCGCGTCTCTGTGACGTCATATGAGGAATAGCTTTGAGGGCCGATGCAGAATTCATCTACATTTTAGGGGGTAAATTATCTTGTTTACAGGCTTGTATAAACCTGAAATCGTGACAATTGTTGTGGAAAATGAAAGCTATATGTTCTCACAATCTACTGTCATTTAATTTTCTCTCCTGCTTTGCCTAGTTTCCGAGTTACAACTTGTTTTCATAGACGATTCTGTCAAAATCGATTGGTGTCGTTAGGCCCTATTTTTATAATGACTGATCCAATTTGATCCCATTTCTATGTTTTTTTACCTCGATATTTAATCATGTCATGTAAAAATCTGTTTGTATTCTCAAAACAGTGTCGGCCCATAAGTTTTCACATGCAATACAGCAATTAATACTCCCTTGTTGTAACCCGTGTTAGGTGGTATAAACCTACATGTTATTTGTCATCATTCACTTGATGGTCAGTTAATGAATTTATAACAGGTATAATTAGTGGTAACACACTTAGATTACCCGACAAAGGTTCCCATTTGGCGTTTCTTGTGTCTGGAGTAAATATTCAACATTATAAACATCGATCAAAAGATTAACCGATAACACGCTGATTGATTAATTACTTTTATCTTACACAGCGGAATTGTCAAAAGGTAGTGTTTATGTATGTAGATTTACTAATCTATACTGAATACACTCTGTCGTGTCGGTGTCTGCGTAAAAACAACGTCCTTCTTTCAAAGGATTAACCGGCAATACATTGATTGATTGCCCATTATTGGCTAACTAATTTACTGTTTTTAAAGAAAGGCGGACATTATGCAATTAGTTGCCAGGTGTGCTATCTTGGGTGACCAATGAGACTATACACCAATACCTGAAAAGATTTATCACTTTTTCGTATTTTAAAATGTTAAAACACACATCATTTGGAGCAGTTTGTGAATATTGATGGATACATTCCTCGAACAAGGTAATGGCCTGATATTGTTCTTATAACTTTAATCTGTTTTAATTTTAATATTTGCATGTTGTTTTTATTCATTTGTCGTAGCATTCAACAGAATCATTGTTTTTCGCCGTGAAGTGTAATGAGACAGACAACATACACTAGGGTGTGTGTGCGAATTATGATTCACATTGGCAAACTATAAAATGTCTAGATATTACAGTTCTGTTATAAATTCACTAGAAGTATCAGCAGATCGTCTGCTTTTTATTTAGTTTCAAAATGCATACAAGTATGATAATAAACTAATTAGGATTATAAGACCAAATATAAAGACGCACATTGACCAGTATCTACATACTGGTGAGTGGACATTAACCATTTGAATGCAGCAAGAAATTTATCGCTCAGTATTGTGACTTCGACCCCCACCTCGCTTCCGTGGAAGAAATCGTTATGTTATAAGTTGTGTCATGCAAAATCCGTTTGGTTATGATTCCAATACATATTTATCTACGAGTAGAAAGTAGTTTTGATTTTCTAACTTGATGAAAACAAACTATAATCTCATTAATTCTAACAGACTTTACGATTTTCAAAATGGCGCTAACCCTGTTAGGAACATCAGCCAGTCTGAGGATAAATGCTATTTAGGTTTGTTTTCACCGAGTTACTAAAATCAAAACTACTTTCTACTATTAGTAAATATGTATTTGATTGATAATAATAGGATTTTGCATGACATATAGCGTATAACATAACAATTCTCTCTCTGGCAGCGAGGTGAATAATCAATATAATACTACTTACAATATTATTGTGACTTGACCCCCACCTCACTTCCGAGGAAGAAATCGTTATGTTACAAGTTGTGTCATGGAAAATCTTTATGGTCATCAATCATATACATATTTTACTACAACTAGTAAGTAGTTGTGATTCTTTAACTTCCGTGAAGCGATCTGAACACAAGTAAGATATGGTTTCAGGCTTCCACAACGCTTAAACACTCACAAACATAATCCATTTAGCACGAACTGCGGGGTCCTGTGGAAATCTGTGCATGGTGACACCATCGCCCGACCCTAGGAGCAATTGGCGACAAAGCAACGATTCGGCATGTCGGTCGTTGATGTCGAAAATCATCAAAATGATGAGCGTACTACACACTTTCTATACAACTAACTGAAAATCGTTCCTCATATGACGTCACAGCAGTGCTCTGGCGACAGAGTTACGTAACCTGTCTGTGGTTTCGTTGGCGGGCGAGAGGGAAGCAGGCGACTTTTTGGCCACTTTTAATCGCTCGGTATTAATTAACCACAAGTTGTTAAAGAATAAATTTGGTGTTCCGCTTAAGACTAACCACAAATCTTTCATATGTAACGGTTAAAAGAGTAACAACAAGCAAAGTTTATTGGTTCTTTAACGTTTATTTCATGGTCACCAGACACGACCACGCACCTCACGGATGTGCAAAGTGAATCGGGATTCATGTGGATTGCGATGAAGACCTTTTGGAAGGATGTTGAGGACGAGTCTCACAAGAAAATGTCAGGAAGTTGCCATAACAACATAATAATTAGACTAATGGTCTGAGTTCTGCCAACTTTGATATTGATATTAATATAACGGTTGGTTGTAGATGTAGATACTGTGATGGCCCACCACGCTACGGATTACTGTGTCTTTATCATGATGCTAACCCTTTACATCATCCTTCCTTCCCAGAAAAATGCCACTACTTAAAGAGGACGACGGCAGATTCAGTGGACTAGGGGTCTGTGTATTTTGTTTTCTTTGTTTGTTGTTTAACACCACAATCAGCAATAGTCCAAATATGTGGCGGTGGTATGTAAATAATCCAGGCTGGACCAGAAATTCCAGTGATCAACAGCATGAGCATCGATCTACGAAATTAGGACATGATGACATGCGTCAGTCAAGTCGGCGAGTCTGACCACCCGATCCCGTTAGTCACCTTTTACGACAAGAATGGGTTGCTGAAGACCAATTCTAACCCGGATCTTCAAAGAGAGATCATATGTAACACGATATGATGGAAGATAAAAACGAAATACGTTATGAACGATTCATTTTTATTCTGAAAATCTTAGAGGACACAGTGTAGTCGATTCAGTTTTGTCGTTTTCACGTTTCTTCCATGTCTGCGACTTCCATTTCAGTTGGTTGCAAACCGTCTCCAGTCTTGACAACCTTTACGATTGTGTGGAGAAGTGTTTGTCAACTGAAACAAGAAAGTAATGATCACGTGATATGTACACCGGGACAATAAATAGGTTATCATACATCACAATATATCTTCGGGAAACACCAGCAATGTGTGAAGCCGATTCTTTATATGGCGGCGGTCTGTAGGTGATCGAGTCTGGACCAGACAATCCAGTGATCAACATCATGGGCATCACTCTACGCAATTGTGACACGATAACATGTGTCAAGCATGGGTTATTGGTAGGGCTGGGTATTGCAGAGAATTTTCATATTGCAATATATTGCGATGCGAAAGCATATTTTGCGATATGTATTGCAATATATTGCAAGAAGTTCTTTTTTAACAAAAAACTACTTATAATCGAGTTAATGCTTGATTTATAAAGCAAAAACAAAACAAAACAAAATCACCATGCTTGATTAAGCTTTAATAACAACTTTTAATCATGACAAAATAAAAATGTAAATAATATTTGGCACAAATAAAAAAAGGAAAGGAACAATTTATAAAACGGAAATATCCGAAGATTTCCGAGTGTTACAAAGTCTTTTCGAATGCAAGTCAAAATACCGGTTTTCAATTAGCGTATCGCAATACGTATCGTTTTCATGTCTGAACCGGTATATACCGCTAAACCGGTTATATTTCGCAGCCCTAGTTATTGGACACCAATTCTAACCCGGACCTTCACGGGTCCGTATTCATGTAATCAAATGGAACAACTGACTATGTTATTTCGCTTCAAAATTTTATGACCACGTACTCTGAAAATTAGAAAGATATTATTTTCATCCAAAGTTTAGTGACTACTTGAATGTTTCCATCACAAAACTGTTAAAAAAAACTGTTGTAGGCACAGTAACGGTTGCTAGGCAACATAAATTTACTTCAGAATGGATGTTTATAGTTTGACATACTTACGATAATGTCAAACAGATGGAGTGAAGTTTAGAGTTTTCTTTCTCCCTTTGCCAACCAGTTCATCAGGGTCCCTAAAAATCTGCCCAACATTGCTAAGCCATTTCGGCTGGGCCTTGAAATACTTTCTGGGCCATTGAGATGACTAACCAGCCGTCCTTTGAAAGTTGTGTGCGAAATGCAAGATTACCATATATTTCACACAAGCTGCTGTTAAATGGGAGATAACAATACTTGCTGTACACAGAAATTGTTCTCAAATGTTTTTAAAAGAAAGTAACAAAAGTATCATCTTGTTCCAAAATAGAAATATAGTTCTCCTATATTTACGACGAAAACAGGGTTCCAAATGTCTACTCAATTCAGGTTGAAACTAAAGCCTGTACCTGTACCGTCCTACGTGGTAAGTTTGGAACGTTGTCAGTTACAATAAACATTGGCAATGCATCACACTACATAACTACAATATCAAACAGGTGTCACTTTTTTTCTTCAAATATAATCTAGTTGAGATTAATGATGTAAGGCATTGGGGTGGGAAGAAGTAATAGTCAATTTCTGCATACTTGAACCACAGGCAAACTGGGTTGCGCCACAGAGAGACTGCGACAAGACTGCGATCCCCAAATTATCAACCACTCCTTTAGTCAGGTCTTACGGCTAGTATCAGATACAGGGATATACTGTGCCAGGAAATTACAGAAAGACAGTGATTGATATCATGAGCCACGACCCAAGCCGGGGTTACAGTGACATGCAATCAACTAAGTGATCACCACCTGATCCTTCAAATTGTCTCACGACAATCGCATTAAAATCAGATCTTAGTGGTCTTTTTCAGAGTACACTTTGTTCAGTGGTAGCAAGAACTGATATCTGACTTTAAATAAGTAGGTTACTGTATATTTCTAAATTTGGTGTGATATTTTCGATAATAGATAATACTGTAATTTTGAAATATGTATGTAAAGAAATTTCTTTAAATATAACTTTGTATGTGTAGACGTGGTCTCGTGTCAATGGTTGAAATGACGCTGAGTACTTACTACACATGACAGGAGTCTTGGAGTGGAGACAAAATTCAGGAGATGACATTTGGAACCGACCATTTAAATTTCGGGGGAGGAGGGGGTTACTGGGATTTTGAACTTCAAACTAATCGTCTGAACATGTTCTTAAGGAAACCACAGTGCAGCAATGTAACTTTAGTGGCAGACAACTCTTTTGTGCTGACTTATAACATAATTATGTGTAACATAATTATCTGTTTCTTTAATTTTCTGGGCCAGCTGATTTGTTTCCATAAAATCCTAGTCCCAACACCTGAATATCAAATGGTCTGTTCCTGGAGTAAAGTACGAATGTATAAGACCCTTTCTTGAGGCAACAACGTTTATACATGCGTTTTACTTATATCATGATATCAAACAATAAAATATATTATCAACAATTAGCCAAAACAGTCAAAACAGTTTATCCAAAAGGTCCAAAAACTAGCAGTTCACACAACACAACACACACATCCAAAGTCTATGTCTGTGTGAAGAAACTCTGGAACATGTACTTCACACAAGACACAAGGACAGCCGAGCACGACTGGGGCTGCTTGGATTCTTCACCAAGATCGATCTCCACAACTTGAGGACGGGCTCTGGAGGCAGGGACGGGGAGTGAGGTCAGGGGGTCGGGCAGGGTGTAGAGGGGGTTGACGGTGATCGTGAAGACACCAGAACGCTTTTAGAGTGGAAAAAGATTTCGTTAAAACATTGAAATCAGTAATAACAGAAAACGAAGTAGCTTTCAGGTGGAAGACATGAAAAAGTCCTTTGTACACTGTTTCACGTAGATATTTCCATTGCGTTAGTTGCTAAAATGTGTACTGATTATAAGAAGTGTCACTTTTTTATCAGTCATGTCACAAAGATTATCTAATTGGATAGTAACGAATAGAACGTATCTCGTGTTGGGATGACAAGAACTTGTTTGAACGGTATACGTGTGGGTCTCTCGAACAGATAGCCCGCACAGTGACTATACTTTCCTGACTTTCATGCCTAAAGAATTTTTAACAAGTTTTTCTTGATATCTTTTCATAAAATTCCATATTTATCAAAACAATAACTCGTTTCAAACTGCTTCTCGAGATTTCTTTGTTCTTATAGGACACTAAATCAACTGGGACCTATGGATGACCTACAGGATCAGGGACTGGGAGAGACTTTTGGGAGACGGGGGCCTGGTAGGTCCTAAACCTGTGGAGATCGTCCACAGCTGGAATAAATACACAAATAAAGATACATATCGATCGCCACTGTGGTAGCTGCTAGAGTGGAATCTCAATATATTGTCTAAATATACTATTCACACTTCGCTAAGGATCAAATCATGGATTCAACAGAAACTATTATGTGGGGTCAAATTTGGTTTAAATATCTAAGCTTATTTTAAGCATGGATCCTAGGTTTCAGTTAGTAATTTCATCTTGTGGAACACATACCTGCTATTGACAGGTGTTGTGTACTTGTCAGTGACTCGTTCCATGATTTGCAAAATGGCTGACTGGTGCCATGAAAACCATTTTTATGGTTACTCAGGTGCATAAGGTTAGATTAAAGTGACTGTTTGTCTAAAGAGGGGTGTCGATATTATAATTTATCCAGTTTTAAATGGATACAATTTCAAATGATTAATCTACGTTTAAGTACATTTTTGTGATTCTTAGCAAAGTGTGAGTTGTATAGTAAAGACTCATTGACTGTAGACTTTACACGAAAATGGACTGACTGGGTTTTTGTTTTATTTTATTGCTGGCCGTTTGTTTGTTTTGGTTTGGTTTGGTTTATCTTGTGTTTTTCAATACTTTCTTTGAGGTTATGGTCATTTTGGGACATGAAAGACAAATTCTCTCCTTGATACAACTGTTACTTACATGCTGGTAGATGAAAACCTACACAACCACTATGATTAACTGTATGATGTAATTTACAGTTCGATCTACCACCATGTATAAGTGTAATAAAGTACAGTTTTGTTCTGAACTTATCAGAGCTACTATAGTTAAGTACGAGGACGCTGATCGGAATTTACTGTTAACACTAAAGTTTTAAGATGATTCTACCATTGGAATTTAAATGCTACATAGGATATTTATGACAGAAATCACTTCGCTGAAATTACCAACATGGGATTTTCCAAAGCGTCCTTTCAGTACACGTTCGCTTCTCAAAAGAAAAACATTTGATCATTTGTAACACAAACGAGGGATCACCGAATGAAATTTGTATTTTTCACTGAGTATGTCAGTCATTCTGTTTAACTTTTTATTGTTATCATATCTTCAAGACACAATTTCAAGTTTTGGAATACAATCGGTCAAAAAGAATCAAACTGAAATTAAGATAATCAAGATGAAAAACAAAACCATATTCACACAGACACCATCACTGGATACCTTGATGATAGGCCAAAGCAACAGAAGCATACATCGTGCAGAACGTGGGATACGTGCGGGATAAAGAGCGAAATGCAAACACTGACGAGGAAACGAAGTGTAGCAGCAACAACCAAAATGGCGTCGTGTAAACAGCGGTCTCCATGGAGATCCGTTATGGATCGTCTCTCGCTCTTTTCCGTAGGCTATGCCGGAATGACACGACTGTTCACGATTGCGGTTGAGGATGGTCCCAGCTGTTTACCTGATGATGGGGCCAGTACATGCCCTGAAAGAAACGTTGTGCTCAAGAATAAAAAGAAGATGTGACCCAGAAAAATCTCCATGTTCATCAAATAGCATCTTCTAAAATGCCAACCAAGCATCTGACGATCAGTCGTTGGTTCCTGGCTCACGTCCAACGGTGATACCACAAGGGGAGATCACACCCGATGCATTGATATTGTTCGCTGGTCAAAAGCTCAAGGTGTGTCGTGACACCCAAGGAGGTCGGTCTTGATGGAAAACATCTATGGTTGATTTTTAATGGTGCTCCTGACAAGCTTCTCGTGACAGGTCAATACTGTATTTGAGAATGATAAATCAATACATGTGCTGTGAAGGAATATTAAGTACTGAGTAACATAAAACGTCTTAAAAGAATACATATCACTATGGGTATCAGGGGTTTTATCGACAAAAAAAGTTTGCAAAGCATAATCATGCTTCAGACGGTTGAAAAGAAGATAGAAATTATCAGCCACCAAATAGACATATATATTGTACATGTAGAAAGATGGCGTTCCATTACTGGTGCGTATACCAAGTTTCTTGGAATGCCCGGAGTAGAACCCTGCCTTGTGAGTAAGTGGGTGAGTTGGTTTTTTACGCAGCTTTTAGCAATATTCCAGCAATATCACGGCGGGGGACACCAGAAATACACTTCACACATTGTACCAATGTGGGGAATCGAACCCGGGCCTTCGGCGTGACGAGCGAACGCTTCAACCACTGGGCTACCCCACCACCCCTTCTCTTGTGAATCCAAGAATACACGCAGCACTGAAGAATATACTTGTAGCCAGTGTTCGAAATAGCCACTAATCCGCTAGCCCGTGGCTAGTAAAAACCCAGTCGGGCGAATTGCTAATGAATTTTCATGGGGTCATTTTGTAAATACATGTATATCACTCTCTCCGACTTATTACGTTATAATACACTTTTAAATCATGCAAGATTACGGCCATCATATATACTGATGGTAAAGTCAAGCAACCCCATACTTTCTGACATTATGGAACAAGAAGTACCATTTTCACTGCAAACGCTTTATGATGACACACATATTGTTGGATTCCTATCAAGCAATACGTCAAATGTACTAATCACCATTACAAGACAAACTCAAGTCATTATGGCGTACTTTTAATCTGCATAATGTTGAAATGGCAATTTTATGGGCAAATAAAGATCTAACAAAGTTTGGGCACACAGGAAAACTTTTAATAGTAAGGTGGGGTATGTGACTGTTCCCACAAACTGTAAACTATGGACTTTTTGATGACAGTTTTCACAAGTCAAAACCTGACATAATGACCCTCAGTAATGGGTGTAACCACCTCGGCTGTTTATCACCTGCTGACATCTTCGCCTCATTGAGAGCACTAGATTAGACGGTTTACTTGTCTACCGATCTCACCCAATACATGCTCTATCGGGTTGAGATCAGGATTCTGACTTGGTCACGGAAGGGACTCAATTCTGTGCTCTTGCTTGGCTTTCTCATCAACAATAGCACGATGTGGGCGAGCATTGTCATCTTGGAAAATGAATTCTGTGTCAGGATTGGCGTGAAGGAAAGGCATGAGTGAGTGAGTATGGTTTTACGCCGCTTTTTTAGCAATATTACAGCAATATCACGGCGGGGAACACCAGAAATGGGTTTCACACATTGTACCCATGTGGGGAATCGAACCCGAGTCTTCGGCGTGACGAGTGAACGCTTTAACCACTAGGCTACCCCACCGCCCCGTGAAGGAAAGGAATAACTGTGTTTTCAATAATCTGATTGCGATACTTTACCTCAGTCACGTCCTCGATTATCTCCAGGGTATACGTTACGATCACTCTCCACTATACACTGGATGCATCCACGGCTTGGCCCGATGATTTTATTACCTCCCTTGACCGGCTTTTTAGCCAATCAGGTGTCTACGCTGGGAAGTTGAGCGAACCAATCACAACTCACTTTCGCTTCCTAAATTATCTAACCGTTTAAACTTGGCAACACAATTGATGCAGAGGTACTCTGAAAGAGGTAGAAGGAGTTCTTTTATATATTATATTTTTTTTAAGTTTCAGATCTGTCAATTTGTCTGTATTATTTCCTAAAAAATCTGAGTGGCACTGCGAACAAACCTTCGCCAGGTCGGCTCTCGCGAAATTCATCTTCAGCAACCCATGCTTGTCGTAGGGGGTGGCGAACGGGTTTGGGTGGGCAGGCTAGCGTCCATTTCTGGTATATATCTGGTATTGCTGGAATATTGCTAAAAGCGGCATAAAACTAAACTCACGCACTGAATATCAAATTTGAACGAAATCGGTGAAGAAATAAAGATCTTAGAAAATTCTACCGCTACGCTCATTACATAAAATATACCTTGAAATTTGAAATATATGTTAATCATAACGTATAGAAACAATATATGATTTGCAAAAGTCTAGATTTTTATGTTTAAAAAAGATTGTCCAAACAGTGATTCGAACCCCTGTGGTTCGCAGCAACCCGATTCGTTGTTTGAGCTCTATTTCGGACAGTTTTCCCCCAGATCAATCGACCCTATACTCATGTCGAAGACCTGGGGACTCCTTGAGGGGGTTCTGCCATCAACATGTTGGTTTGTTGGCCCCTCCTTATCACAGACTATGAAACACTGGATATAATGTCCACTGATTAGACTTTAAAAGGATTATCTATTTTAAAATGTTTTCCATCTCTTACATATTTCATGCAAATATTAAAGCAGATTGCAGTCCAAACGCCCCAGGCCCAATCTACTCTGGAACATTGCACTCTTACCAAGGTCCGGGGTGATGGGGTAGCCCAGTGGTTGGAACATTGGCTCGTTAATCCGAATACGTAAGTTTGACGACCATTTCTGGTATCTCGCGCCGTGATATAGCTTGAACATTGATTAAAAACGGCGTAAAATCATACTCACTCACTCAAAATCCAGTTTGTGAATTCTCTGTCTAATGTTCGACTCTCCACCTGCCGTTCCAAGATCAACCCGCCGGCTAGCCCTACAGCTGGTCCAAGTTTTATAACAAGGCTAAGGCTCTGTCGTAAGTAGGACCGACTGTAGTGCACGAGCTGCACGAAATTCGCGTGGTTGAAGTATGACACAACAGCCAGGACCTGCAGTAAGACAGCCTGATGCCTGGCGGTGTTCGTTCCTGGAGTCTTCCAAACACTTGAGTGAGTGAGTGAGTTTATAGTGACCTATTCTACCCCGGATCTTCACGGGTCTCAAACACTTGAACGCCATTTTGCGAATTCACGTACAATACCATAACGCCAGGTCATTTGTTTACAGGACTGGTGTTATTTTAATGAAATAATGAAATTGACACCAACGTTAAATCTTGTAAAACTGACTGTCGGGCAAAATTAGGTTGACAGTGACCATTTCTATTAATCAATACCAACTTAAATTTTTTTGTACGTGTCAAAACAAGGTCTTCGTGGAAATCAACAAGGAAATGTACCCAAGTTTGTGTTGGTTATAAAATGCTGCTAAATATAGCACTAACTTGGCACCTTGCATAGACAACAAACAAAAACTTCACGCTGATGAACATCTATAATTCGTCCTGTGTACCAGCTGACTGGCGTCTGACCGAACAGACCACTCTCCTACCCAGAGTTCCATGCGGCAAGCCAGCATAGTACCTCTGCCACAGGCCAGAAAAATGTGACGATTCGTCACATCTTGCACCGTCCTTTCAATATAATGTACAGATTTCTTTTACTCTTTTATTTTTGACGAGTCTACACATCTAACTAAACATCTTTAATAGAATAGTTTAGTTTCACTGAGAAAATATCCAAAAACATGTAACACTATTTCGATTTGCGTAGCGATCATTTGTTTACATAGGTTGTACGGCACCACGTGCTGTCGTCGAAGCCAACGGGGAGGAAACGATGCAGCCAGTTTGATATCTAAATATGTACTGTCATAGACCTTACTGTCGCAGTTGTGGAAGAATATATATTTAACAATTTAAAACATTATGAAGAGAGCGCCGAAAGCTTTCATGAGTCCAGTCTCTTCTTATTATGAATATGCGCGTTTGTTTACAAACAAGAGAAAAGTCCGGTCACGTGATATGCAAATTAGCCTGTGGCAGTGATGTTATGTAAGTCATCGCTGTGCCGGAGTGTGCAAACAGACAACAGTATTAAACATAGTTCTGTCATATATGTACATTAACAAAAATAGACCCGGGTTCGATTCCCCCAAATGGGTACAATGTGAGAAGCCCATTTTTGGTGTCTCCCGCCATGATATTGCTGGAATATTGCTAAAAGCAGCGTAAAACCATACTCACTCGTTAGAAATGTCAATAATCGAGTCTGGACCAGACAATCCAGTGATCAACATCATGAGCATCGATCTACACAGTTAGGATACGACGACATGTGTCAGCCAAGTCAGACCAGCATGAACACCCGATCCCGTTAGTCGCCTCTTACGACAAGCATGGGTTACTGAAATGGCAGATCGCAAGTTGACGTACATATCAGGTTACAACATGTCCGCAACAAGGAAGCCCATGCGTTTCAACAAAATGATTCCGCAATCCAGTCTTATTGTATTTTACTGTATTGTTCCTTGTAGAGTAATATGATACACATCTGTTTTCATATTAATCAATTTAAAGTCAATTCAGTTTAACAAATATCATGTGTATTAATTTGGTTGAGAATATGTGCAATCCCAACTCCATAACATTCGCGAGTGTCAGCAAAGCTTTCAGTCAATACACTGTATTGTGACTGGAGATGAGGTTGGAGTATTTACAATTCCTTTTTATGAAATAGTAGCCTTGTGGTTAAAGCGTTCGCTCGTCACACCGAAGACCCGGTTCGATTGCCCGCATGGGCACTGTGTGAAGCCCAGTTCTGGTGTCCCCCGCCGTGATATTGCTGGAATTAGTGGTGGTCCGATTAATTGAAATAATCGAAGATTGGTCATAGTGACTAAACGACCAAGCAATCGATCACAATTTCTCATAATCGAACACAAACAATTCTGGAACACTTGTTTTCATTAACAATATTTTTCACATGGTTGGTTTTGTCTGTTACATTTTGTAAGCACTACAAGCTCGTTTCAAGTCACGATTAAATTTATGTTCAAGATTCCAAGAAATTTATGTTACTAACATACTAGTCATCCTTTAAAGATGTGAAATTTTGCCAAAAAAAACCAAAAGAACTACTTGTTTTTTTTACCTTGTTTTTATGTGCATTAACAAATTTCATAAATGATGCTAACCAATTATTTTCGATGATTGATCGGTAGTAATGAACCAATCATCAATTATGAGATTTTAACCGATTCCCAACACTAGCTGGAATATTGGTAAAAGCGGCGTAAAACTAAACTCACTCACTTACTATATGAATGTAACACATTGCGCATATACATATGCTATTCACACTTTGCTAAGGATCAAATCGTGGATTCAACAGAAAACTATAATGTGGGGTCAAATTTGGTTTAAATACCTAAGCTTATTTTAAGCATGGATCCATGGTTTCAGTATTTCGTTGCATCTTGTGGAACACATACCTGCTATTGAATGTGTTGTTTATTTGTCAATGACTCGTTCGATGATTTGCAAAATGGTTGACCGGTGCCATGAAAACCATTTTCATGGTTACTCATGTATTAAGTGCATAAGGTTAGATTAAAGTGATTATTTGCCTCATGAGGGGTTACCATATTATTATTTATCCAGTTTTAAATGGATTCAATTTCAAATAATGAATCTACGTTTAAGTAAAGTTTTGAATTTGTGTGATCCTTAGCAAAGTGTGGGTAGTATACATTGTATTTCCTTTTGAATCGTGAAATGTTCATTATGTTAATTTACATAGCCGGCTTAAATTGAAAGCCACTTCTTTTAGATAAATTGAAGTAAATGCATGTATACCCGACTGAAATTCGTCACATCAGTAATAAATAGGCTGCATATAATATATGTGGAAAAAATGACGGTTGTATGGATAAAGATTGACATTCGTTCCTTTCAATCGAAAGTTTCTATATTATGAACAAAGATTTGAGAAAATGTTTACCGTTATTTTATGAACGAATGTTAAACTCTAATACGACAAACAAATCCATTGCTAAGACAAAAACGGTGACGATAGAAGATAGATTTTGTTGCTTTTGACGATTAACTTGGCTTTGTCTACTAAAATGAGTAAAAGCGCCAAGAACTAACAGAGAAACTGCGTAATATAGCTGAGAAACCAGTTTACGTTCTATGGGAATCCTCAGCCTCGTTCTGACATAATATTTGACATCACACAGGGGTTTCCCATATCATGTGCCTATGATCTGAAAATACGAGAAAACAGTTTGCACAAGCGTTTGCTCCTCTCAGAATCTACTCCAAACACAAGTCGTATTTACACCTTTAACTGTGCTTGACAGTCTGCCTTCAAACTTATGTGTATGCGCCATAAAACACATTTCTTGCGGTAAAAGGAAAGCTACGACGTCTGTGAGTGTGAGTCTGAACACAGTCACAGATTTGTGTTGACGTTTGGAACTATTGTGCAACTACTGTAACGTCTTTCGTTCGGTTTTATGCAGGTGCTAGACAGGCGATACGACAACTCGTGTATCACACGCTAAACAAGCCATATTAGACTTGGACAGCAGCAGAACGGGTGACAGACGATGAAACTGAGTTCTCTCAAATGAATGCTGACACTGATGTGCGATGGCCACATGATCGGTTAGTATATTTAAGTTTGTGAATATTCGCAGATATGTTTATGGCGAGACAGCATGTGGGAATTCTGGGTAAGAATTTAGGTCCACAGGACATGTCGTGAAACGATTGGATGTACATCCTTGTGCCTTGGTTGACTTAAGTACTCCATTTTCATGGATTGGTGCTTATGATGTCTATCACTGGATTGAGTGTCAGGTTAGACCCAATTTAAGGACTGCAGTTTTATAGCTTATATAGCTTGCAGAGTGGAGTGTTAATAGACAAACAACAAACATGGTTAGACATCACTGGAATAGATACCATTGGTCGTATCCAACTAGTCCACTACTCATTTCCAACATGTGGTTATGTTGCATGTGTAGAGTGTTTAGATTTTTTATATACATACTCCAGATTGTTTCAAATCTTGGACAGTTAACATGGCTAACAGACCAGTGGTCATGCCTACCCTTGCACAACCACAGTGCAGCGTTTAGGAAGGAAATTCAGTAGCGGCATTTCCTTCTGGGTCTCTTTTCATTTACCCACCACCTATTGTTCTAGGTGGGCAAATCACTAAAGCGAAATAATCCTCTAGAAAATCCTTGTGTAGTATTATTAATATCATAGGTTGATGACAACTTGTCAGCAGATAATTTCTGCAGGCTCTCAAAACTAAAACTAAATCCCTTATGCTCTGTATGTGTTCCAGTAAGACCACAGTTAACAATCAGTTGTATGGAACACTAGCTGTGTTATATAATCTGGTTTTATTGATTAGTTTACCTTTATTAGGGCTTCCACGGGTACTCGAGGACGAGTCGGGTTTAGCTGAACTCGAGTCCATTTTCAAGGACTCAAGGACTCGAAAAGGGGAGAAAACTCGAATTATTGACGTTGACAGACTGTCTGCCATGTGCTTAGCATGAGCGGCCGTTAACGTCTAATATTAAGATAAGATATAACTTTATTATCCCAGAGGAAATTCTTATACATCCAATCTGTCTCAAAATAAATATATACACAGTTCACAAAAATATACACAATAATTACATGCTCAAAACGAATGCTATTTACAAATAAAACTGACATGATATAATTCAATTAACCACATAGGTAAAGAGGCTGAATAATTTTAGTTCTAATCACATGATGGTGATTCAAAATATTTGTTGCATTCACGAATACTTGATGGTATGAAAGACTGTAGAGCTCTGTTTTGAGGGAAGGTAATCGACAGCAGCATCCAGAAGGAAGTAGTTCAAAATGGTGAGATCAAATATGTCAACTATCAAATCTAATTTTAGCTGTCTTTTTGACTATATTCTCGAAATACACTCCAGAAATTTTGCAAGCAGTATTAACAATTTTGAAAAGTCTGTTTTTGTTAAGATGAGACAGATCCCCATACCAACATAGAAAATTGTAGGTCAACACACTTTGAATAAAGGTTTGATATAAAACTGTCATTACGGTTTTGTCAATGCCTTGACGATAATAATGTTCAGAATCAGAAATTAGGCCAGTAACAGTGGCGTCATCTGCAAATTTCACAGTAAACGAGTCATATATTGACAAGTAACAGTCATTGGTATACAAAACGAAGAGTAGGGATGAAGGAACACAGCCATGTGGATCTCCAGTAGAGGTTGAGAGAAATGAAGATTGATAGCCATTGACACTGACATACTGAGTTCTATGTACCCTGAATTCTTTAACCCATCTGATAATTTGTTTGAGTGGCATTTTTAGAAGTTGAGACGTACAATATGGAACACGTTTTTATGGATAACAACTTTTTTATTTCGTGCATCTGATAATGTTTTTATTAACACCTAGATTAAATAGTTTACACCTCACACTGTGTGGCTGTATGGTATTAGTTGTTACAAGTCTGCAGATGAGAGTAAATATTATACATCGATTGAGATTTCACTTCTTAAAATGATTAGGTAACTATCTTGACAATTGATCGTTTGCTTGAAAGGTATGAATTTCGAGTACTCGGGTCCGAGTCGAGTCTCACCCCTCGAGTACTCGAGTCCAAAAAAATGGACTCGTTGAAGCCCTACATCTTATTCAACGTGTTTGTTCATTTGAGGTTCTTTATTATGTAATTTATTTAATTTTTGGTTTGTTCAACGAAGATCACACACTATCACGCCACATCCCCCTTGCACTAGCATCACAGCACGATCCCATAAAAGCTGTTACCCCTTTCTGTCTATTTAAAACTACCTGATTACTAAGTTTGCACTGTCTAATCCTGAAGTTATGGTGTGTGTTTTAGTTGTGTTGTCCTGTTTCATTATGTATATATTTATGACAGATATGTGATCAGAGAAGTAATGTCTGCTTGTTCTTGTTGGGAATATGACAAATAATACTTCACTCTTAGTGAGAATGTTTAGGTGTTCAGTGTTCTTTTATGTTTTATGATTTTATTTTTCCACCTGTGCTTTTTGGGTAAATATATTGTTTCACTTTACCCCAACATTAGGGGTAAATGAACATTGAACCCATCACTTTACAATTACATCATTTTTGTGGTGGAAATAAACCGTCAGGGATCGAAATAGTGCTTAAATTAATAGTGGCATGCATGAAATATTTTCAATGTGTCCACACTAAAATTATGAAAATAATCAAATGATTCAAAACATATCTTTGCCCTCAATCAAACTGTAGGTGACATTCACAATCTCACAACCGCCTCCGTGGTGTCGTGGTTAGAGCGTCCGCCCGGAGAGCCGAAGGTCGCGGGTTCGATCCCAGGCCGGGTCATACCAAAAGACGTAAAAATATGGTACTTGTTGGTCCCTGCCTGGCTCTCGGTATTAATGGGTACAACAAGGACTGGTCGGCTCAGAGTCAGTATAATGTGTCTGAGTGGGGTATTAATGCTTCACTGCGGCATGGTATCTCAGTGGCCTGGCACTATAAAACCAGCTTCAGTCTGGGCTAGTACAAGCAGCCGCACATACACACACATGCATGCATGCACGTCGTCATATGAGCGAAATATTCTCAAGCACGACGTTAAACCCAATTTCACCTCACCTCACAATCTCACAGCTTAAGGGCATGGTCATCATTTGAGGGGGCAGTGGGGTAGCTGAGTGGTTAAAGTGTTTGCTTGTCACACTGAAGACCCGGGGTTCGATTCCCCACATGGGTACAATGTGTGAAGCCCATTTCTGGTGTCCCCTGCCGTGATGTTGCTTGAATATTGCTAAAACTGGCGTAAAAGCATACTTACTCACTCACTCATCATTTGAGTTTATCGCATTTTCCATTAAACGAATCATAGTGAGTACTTTTTATATAATTTTAGTCTTATTCACCCAAGGGCACATTGAAAATATATCATCCATTCCATTTCAATAGAGTGGAAGCTGTCAAAACCCCGGAGCTGTCCAATCCGGCAAGTTGTCAACACCGGCATAGAAAGCCAGTCCCGTCCATGACTATAGTCTGTTTGGCTCAAAATCGGACCGATGAATTGCAATCTAACTCAAAAAGTAATAAACATATAATACTCAATGAAACACTGATCATAATCAAAACATCAGACCAACTCTGTGAGTCTTTTGCAGAATTTATGTCCTAAACATAAAAATAGTTATTTGACAAACTATCATTAAAGTTTTGACACAGTTCACTATTTGTTACAAGGGAGGAGTGCAAAGAGAGGAACAGCCAGGTGTACGTGAAGCATGTGCACAAGTGCCGACAAAGTCATTGATTCATTTAGTATTTACCTGTGCTGTGCCATCTCCATCCTTTCTCACACACCTGGTTGTTCTTCACTTTGCACTCTTGCCTCGTAAACCGGATTCTTTCTTTAGTCCCGACGAGTGCTGGTTTAGACAGGTTCCACTGTATTTACTAGGGCTGTGACATCACGATACATATAAGTGTGTTACAGCTATCGTATCGTCGACTTGTGTATCGATACCAAACGATACATGACTTTTTTTCAAAACAGTATTATCTTAAACATGTTAAAGTACTTATTTAGAGAAACATGTGCAAATATGATAGAGTTACGTGTTTGTTTATTACAATAGTGTTATTGTTATACACAAATACCTTGTAATAAATCATTTTAAATCTTAATACTGTGTCATTCTTTCAAGGTGTATGTGTCGCGATATGTATCGTATCGCAGGTAAAATATCGCAATACGTATCGTATCGTGACATAGTGTATCGTCCGAGCCCTATTATTACCGTGCCATGTAATTTAAGCACTGTTTGATCCATTATTACTGTTCAAGTCAGCACAATTGTTCAGTAAAACATAAGTATCACATGGTGTCTGTGGTGAAACTACAAACCATTAGCCTTCATTATATCACACTAATTGTTTTGTTTACTGTTTCCTTGTGAAAGGATTTTTGGAATAATCTTGGATTTCCTGTGTAGGTGGTTTGTGATCGGCGCCAGGGTGAGTGTTGATGAGTGTCGGTGAGTCGAGATCAGGAGACAAGGATGATTCGTGGATATGAAGACCCTGCAGAGAAGCCATTGTTTGGGGAACCCAGGCCGGTGGTATGTGCAGATAGTTATTTTTGTTTGAATAAATGTTCCATTCAAAATTTATGTTTGCACCCAAACTTGGTCCCTAGAGTAATCCCAGTATGTTGTCTGGTCCTTGTGTCGTGATATAATTCGTAAAGCTCTTCTGATCGTGTTGTCTGGGTGCTGTTGTGCAAAGCAACCTGTTGTGAGTGAGTAATTTTGGTTATAAGCCACTTTTAGCAATATTCTGCAATGTTACTTTTGGGGTCACCAGAAATAGGCTTCACACATTGTACCCATGTGGGGAATCGAACTTAGTAGGTAACCTATTGGTTGAAGCACTCACTCACCATGCTGAAGAGCCGGGTTCGATTCCCCACATGGGTACAATGTGTGAAGCCCATTTCTGGTGTCATTCGCCATGATATTGCTGGAATATTGCTAAAAGCAGTGTAAAACTAAAGTCTCTAGACTGGACTGCTGTGTTAAATGGAAAGCGTAGCTCTGCCATGAACCTGGTGAGCAACACTGCCTATTTACTGCTGTTCTGGTGGGTATATGATCTGGAATAAATTATCTTCTGTTTCAGGACCGAGTCTTGAATCTGGTGGTGGGCTCATTCACTGGTTTAGTGGTTTTGGTGAGTTATTTGCAAAGAACTTTTAAAGGTGAAGTGTTTTAACAAAACTGAACATATACACTTAAACACAGTTGGGTTGAAGTTAAAGAGACCTATGCAAACACTCTCCTACCCAGAGTTCCATGCGGCAAGCCAGCATTGTACCTCTGCCACAGGCCACAACAATGTGACGATTCGTCACATCTTGCAATGTCCATTCAATATGATGTACAGATTTCTTTTACTCTTTTATTTTTGACGAGTCTACACATCTAACTCAACATCTTTAATAGAATGGTTTAGTTTCACTGAGAAAATATCCAAAAACATGTAACACTATTTCGATTGGCGTAGCGATCCTTTGTTTACGTAGGTTGTACGGCTCCACGTGCTGTCATCGAAGCTGATGGAGAGCAAACGATGTAGCCAGTTTGATATCTAAATATGTACTGTCATAAACCTTACTGTCGCAGTTGTGGAAGAATATATATGTAACAATGTAAAACATTATGAAGAGAGCCCCGAAAAGTTTTCGTGAGTCCAGTCTCTTCTTATTATGAATATGCGTGTTTGATTACAAACAAGAGAAAAGTCCGGTCACGTGATATGCAAATTAGCCTGTGGCAGTGATGATATGTTAAGTCATCGCTGTGCCGGAGTGTGCTACGCAAATACTTTGAGTTATCCGAGGTTTCACGGAGCCCCAAAATGATGACTAAATAGGGAATAAAGACGAAGGTTGTAGGTTGTACTTTGAAACAACAGTAAGTTTGACACATCAAAGTTTGGGGGCAGAGGGGTAGCCTAATGGTTAAAGTGTTCGCTTGTCACGCCGAAGACCCGGGTTTGATTCCCCACTTGGGTACAATGTGTGAAGCCCATTTCCGTTTTCTCTGCCATGATATTGCTGAAATATTACTGAAAGTGGCGAAAAAATAAACTCTCTCACTCACTCACTCACTCACATCGAAGTTCGACACAACAGTGTTTGAGTGCATGGAATATTTTTCTCAAACGACCCAAGGGCATTCCTAAAAATGTTTTTGTGTGCCCTTTGGAATTTAAGTGTATAAACAAGATTGATTTTGATCCACTTTGATAATAAACATTTGAAAATTTAGCCCTTCTTTTTGCCCTGAAGCATGAATCCATATATACTGAAAGCCATTAAAAATGCAATTTGACATTCATACTTTCTTTACTCACACTAATTTCAACATATATAAACCTAACTGGCAGATATGTTTTAAGTGAACATCTGTGAATAATTTCATCTGAAAATGTCCAGTCAACAACAACATCAGTGACGCAACAACGACATCACACAAAGGAGGGGTCACTTGCAGTCAATATCGTGTGTGTCCACCGTGCGCTGCAAGACATGCTCACAGTCTTTGGGGCATTGAAAGACACACATTTCTCAGGAACAGCTGTTGGATGGTCTGCAGCCTCTGATGGTCTGTGGTCTGATGATGACACCACCCCCTCCAAAACGATCATGTTCAAGGACACAGTTTGGCGCAAGTCTTTCTCCTTTACGTCGATAAATCTGTTGACGTCCATCTGCAAAGGATAAGTTAAACCTGGATTCATCTGAAAAATTGACATCTGGCCATGTCTTGGTGCCGAGATTGGCCCCATTTGCTGCCCTTCGCTGTCTGGCAAGTCTGTGGCGATGTAATAAGGTTGGACCACGGTACGGGTGACGACACCGGATGTTGAAGGCAGCAAGGCGTCCTTGCACCTTTTGGGCGCTGAAATGATGTTGACTTGTCCCAATTGTCCTCCTTGCCTAATCATCAGCTGTTTGGAACCGATTTCGCAAGTGTGAAACTCGTATATTGTGGTTTTGTCGAGCTGTAATCACAGGTGGTGCACCAGGTCGCGGACGATCAGCAACACTTCCGGTAGCCCAAAAACGTTGTCTGATTCGACTTACAGTGGATGGATGCACATTAAAGTGCCTGGCAATCATCACATCTGAAGCACCTTGGCTGACCATACCGTTAACCTGATTCCTTTCGTCTTGTGTCAAGTGTGGCATTTTCTCAAAGTGATTGAGTTCCACAATTCCTTGTGCTTTTACAGGGCCTGGGTGCAGGTAATGCATGTGCACAACGTGTTTCATGAATGTGGTTGTGTTTACAAGAAATGTCAAAGGTTCAGTTTTAAGTATCAAAGTTCATGTGAGAGGAATGCTCTGGGACTCGAACTTCGAAATGGGCCAGAATAACAGCCTTTTATCCCTACATCCTCTGTATCGCAGGAAAAAATCTTCAATAGAACTTTTGTAAGTTTCAGGACAACAAATACCAATTGCGTTTTTAATGGCTTACAGTATATATATATGAGCTAGATGCAAAGAAACCAGAACTGTACCTGTGCTTCATATCGCCAGGCCATGGATAGTCATGGAATTTGTCCCTCCAAATCTCAGTATTGTGGTGTCCTAAATATCAGTATGATATCGTGATGCCCTGTTATTGTTCTACCCATGAACATCCAGGTTAGAATGTCAGCAACCCATGCTTGTCGTAAAAGGAGACTAACAGGATCAGGTGGTCATGCTTGCTTACTTGGTTGACACATGTATCCCTATTGCGTAGATCGATACTCATGCTGTTGATCACTGGATTGTCTGGTCCAGACTGTGCCATACAGCTGGAATCTGACCAAGTGCTGCAGTAAACAAACAAACAAACTAAACAAATGTTATTGTTCTCTGGGAAGGTCACATTGACATTGTTTGGCATCAGCATGACATCAAAGGCACTTTAACATTACAACTGTTCAAAGTTTCCTCAAGCACTCCATTATTTTATATCGCAGTGGTGGTTGTAAGTGGATGAGCCACTGAAGGTGATTTGCTCTTATTGCAGTTACTGTTTAGTGTTGCATCCCTTTGATCTACTGACCTTGGGTTAACATATAACTCACACCGACTGTAAACCATACTCACTCGCTCACTAAAAGCATTTTTACTGTTGTACAGCCCAAAAATCTTTTGTGGTTTGACATGTGAATTTGTACCTTTATCAAATCTAAGTATCATGTGTAAGTTTAAGTACCAGGTATCAATTTGCAGGTGACTCTGGTTGGGGCTTTCGCAGCCAAAGGGCCCATCAATGGAGTGGACGTCTTCTTTGCCTGTGTCATTGTTCTTATCTGTGGATCCCACTTGGTACTGGTAAGTTGTCAATACCTGTCAACTGGAAGTTAATACAGTGATTATCTGTCTGGAATAGGGTCTCAGTAAGCCATGCTTGTCACAAGAATCTGGTTGGTGTACATACGTGGAAACTCTGTCAAATGATACATGGGATCATTCAGCTTGTATAATCGCCACTCCCCACACCAGTGAGAATGTTTTAACAGGAACTCTTGATAACTACAGATGAATAGATCCGTGAAGATCTGGGTTAGAATTGGTCTTCAGCAACCCATGCTTGTCATAAGAGGGGACTAACGGGATCGGGTGGCCAGGCTCGCTGACTTGGTTACACATGTCATCATATCCCAATAGCGTAGATCAGTGGTCATGATGTTGATCACTGGATTGTTTGGTCCAGCCTCGATTATTTACAGACCACCGCCATATAGCTGATATATTGTTGAGTGCAGCGTTAAACAACAACAAAACCAAACCAAACAAATGAATATATAAATATTAAGTGTGGAAACAGACGGGTCATGTGGAACTCATGTCAACAAGCCTCTTGACTATAATACCATAGGTCTAGTTCCACTATTTGTCGAAAAAAAGAACCTAGGGAGCAGTATTTTATCTATTAACTGGCTAAGTATGTCTCTTTTTTTTCAGATTTACTGGTATCGTCAAGGTGATCTGGAGCCAAGGTTCCGATCGATGATCTACTACAACGCATTCAGCATTATTCTGCTGTGTGTCTGTGGTAATCTGTACATATATGGCATCGGGTGCAAGAAGTGACGACAGCATATATAGAACTGTTTATATATCAGTCACTGGATAGGATGCAAGAAGTGGTGAAAACCGGGAATACCTAGAACATCTTGCATGTCAATCGCTGGATATATAATGACTTGTGGTTTGAACTCAATCATTTCCCAGTAGGGTGTGGTTTAAGTAGCAACTGAGTTTGTGTATTTTTTTCCCAGCAGTTCCCGGGGTCTGTTTACAGGGTGTGTATTTTTTTAGCTTGTCAATCTGTTTCTGACCTACTCATTTCTTGTTCACCTTCTGTTATGGGTGTGCCACCACTCTCCTCTGCATTTTTACATGTGTAAGTATATTTACTGGCAAACAAGGATAAGTTGAGCACTGACCTGACAATTGACCCGTATTAGCATGTATGAGTGCCGCCCACTGGCACTTGCCATTGTTAGCGAAGGGGCCCCAGCTTGTCCACAATCAAGTGTAGTGCGTTGGGTGAAGCAAGGCTCAAGGCGTGTGCAGCTCACGCGGAATCAATTTCATCGTCATGCACTGCTCATGCACTGCTGATGCACTAGCCTTTATCTGCTCTACCTTTCACAAACCAAATGGGTTTGCTCATTGCCGAGCACCGCCTACTTCTCGTAAACCCGTTCTCTGCGCCATTCCAACTTATCCTTGTTTGCCAGTAGTTGGACACGCGGAGTAAGTTCTTCATGGAGAGTATCTTGAAATTGAATTAATATTTAATGAAACAAGATGTTATTTAAGCCATGTGCTGAAAGATGGAATGGCTAAAATAAGTGTACTCTCTGCATGTACTGTCTCTGAGATGAATAACTATTGTTACTAAGCTAATGAAATAGAATATGTAGTGACTCAACTCATGGATAAACTTAGTGCAAACACAACCATTAAAGCTATGTGTTGAGTGTACAGTCAATGCTATGCATCTGTTGCACATCAAGCAGGAAACAGTTTAAATATATTCCTCATGATTTATTGATCAAAACTTTTGGGACAGCGGGAGAGGATTTTATGGCATAATTTCACAAGTCCAACAGTCCTACCTTTGTTCCTGAGTTGTGTGTGGGCTCAGCTGTTGTGTTATTGGGATTGCTATGAATCTGTGACATAATGTGTGGATATTATTGATGTTTCCTTGCATTGGTCTGAACACTCTCTCGCTGATACCAGGCTGTAGATTGATTTGTTCGTTAAAAATATGACTCACCTGTGAAGATCCGAGTTAGAATTGATCTTCAGCAACCCATGCTTGTTGTAAGAGGCGACTACGGGATCGGGTGGTCAGGCTCGGTGACTTGGTTGACACATGTCGTAATATCCCAATGACGTAGATTGACGATTATGCTGTTGATCACTGGATTGTCTGGTCCATTTACAGACCGCCGCCATATAACTGGAATATTGCTGAGTGACATTAAACAACAACCGACCTACTAAAAATATGACTACAATTAACCTGTCAGTTCGTATTGGCAGGTGATGGAAAAATGCAGTGTTTAAACATGTAAATTATGAGAAAGTAGGTAATACTCAGTCATATTGAAATAGATCCAGTCAGATGTCTGTGTTGGAGGTTGCCCATTCATTCATGCTTTGGCATTTATGCTAATGCTTTTAGAATGGAAAGCATGTGTTTATCTTTGGACTCACTCACTATGCATAATATATTTGCTATGACGAATATACATGATCGCTTTTCAGGAATTTTGTTAGTCTGGACAATCCCATTGGGAACGGAACTATGTGATTAGAAATGTATGCTGTTTTAAGAAACTGACAGCTTTTGCAGCATAAGCATCATGAGACGAGGAACTGAGCCCAGTCAGGGAACTTTGGACATCATGATTGATGTTGACTTGCGACTAGAATATGTTGTTTGTTTTGTTAAAAATGTGAGAAAAATATCATATGAGAGGACATAAGCGAACCCCCTGAATGTTGAACTTTTGTTTTAATACGCAAGAAGGGCTTGAATTTCATGTTTAATCTTGTGTAGTACTGTGTAAGTTCATGGGTTTGTAGTGAGGATCAAATGTAGAGTGTTGGATTCATTTTTCCAGTTTATGCACCCTTTGACATTTGTAATATCTAAAGCCATTTTTTGTTAGAGAGAGTTATGACTTGCACAACAGGTGCATTTTAAAGAAGTAGGTAGTGCCAGTGGTTTGAAGTAAAATATATTTATTTCTTTACTACAGCTTGTTCAGCTTGACCTGAGCTACTCTACATATGCATGACCCATGAGGTCAAGTGGCACTCACAGCAGGTCGAGTTAACCTCATTAAATAGGGCAGCAGAGAATGTTAAATGGCGACCTTGTCTCGGCTGTTCGGACATGTTGACAATCAACTGCCAAAGGTGCACCCCTTCACAATAATAGACCCAACCAGTTGTGACACGGTCACGCAAAGCATTAGTATTCACTTGATCAGGTCAAGCTGAACAAGCTGTAATGAATAATGATTAGAAACGTAATGATCAAACAGTTTAAATTTGGGCTTGTCCATGCCTTCGACACTATTCTTGTACTACTAAAAAAGTTAAGAACCAATGAATTATTTCATAGTATTATACATGTAGTTAATCGATCATGCTATGATTGGTTATCTAGAGGTCCTTAACGTTTTTAGCAGTAAACGTTGAACATTCGTCAAATCTTGCAGTTTTATCAAAGACAATTAGGAGTATGTTTTGTATTTCACGTTGTTTTATTTTTCTGGTCATGTCATAGGAAGTGTTTTTATTTTTATTTGCTGTAATAGTCAGTAATTGTTATCATTGAACAAGGTGAACAATGTTTGGTGTGAATAATCTACCATGGAGTAGACTGTTTGATCTCTCGGTGTTCAAGTCCACCATTGATATAGGACAAGAACATCACAACGACATCATCCAATGTTAAAGCCAGCATCTAGTCCTTCTGTTGCTTTCAGTTGTTTGAACTTCCACTTTGAGTTTTAAGTTTAAAGTTTCAGAATTTGATTTCAGCCAATAGGTCATCCATATTTGGTATGTTAGTATGTTAATATCGTACAAGCTTCTGGGTAATACCCGTGGAAGGTCTGCTTATGTTTGTAAGTGTAGTCAAACATTCCTAGTTAACGCTTCATCTTCAGTTTGGCTGTTATTTTTGTGATATGAAGCTTTTGGTTGTGTTATGAAGCTTTCCTATTCAGAAGCTTTAAGTCCGAGTTTACAGCCTGTACCATGATTCATTCATTGTACCACATCATCCATTGTACAATGTATCATTCTGTGCTATGATAAGTTATTGAAGTAAGGTGTTTTTACAAAATGAAACATAACTTCTTTGGATGTAGTAGTATGTTATAGTTGTTTTTCCTTTATAAATCTATAGGTCTTGATTTATGGGAATATCATTCTGGACAATGAGTGTTTCTAGTGGGGCTTTGCTTGTTATTCTTGAGGCTTAGCTTGTTCTTGAGGTATATGTTGTTCTTGAGGTATATGTTGTTCCTGAGGTATATGTTGTTCCTGCAGCTGATCTTGTTCTTGAAGTATATTTTGTTCCTGAGGCTGAGCATGTTACATATTGTTCATCTAAATGACAGGGTACTTCATGCTTGTTTTCAACCAATTGTTTAACCCAGTTCAATGCTAGTGCTTGAAGCATGTGAAGAAATATGTTGACAGATAATTTGACCACAGCAAATCTTGTTATTTCCTTCACATTTTGGTTGTATGTTTCCGTGATTGTTAACTAGAAGTTGTGTGTGCTTGTAGTTAAGGTTTCTTGTGAATAGTTGAGCTACTTCCTCAGATCCCATTGTAAATAACGGTTCATGTCAGGAGGATCGCAGTGTGGATCAGAGAATGAACAAACTCTGTATTTATAGCATCAACTGTTTAACTCCAGTAGAAGTATCCTACAATACAGGGTCTTGTTTTATAAAGTGTTTTGATACTGACTGTCTCATAATATCATCCAAGTACTGTCCACACTCACAAGCCATTGTGGACAATCAATCCCCATTTGTGAAACAATCATGAGGCATGTACCTGTTCCAACCAGGGACAGATTCAGACTTTAATGCCAGCCAACAAGTTGTTGTCCGTCATTTTCACTGGGAGACCTGTGTTAGAATAACTTTCAACATCCTGTTGCTGATCAGGCTAACTTTCAACAGTCACTCTAACACAGCCAGGACATTGCTTTTCCTTCGTGTCATGTAACCATGGTAACATCTTCATAACGACAGCGGCGGTGGGGTAGCCTAGTGGTTAAGGCGTTCGCTCGTCATGCCGAAGACTTTGGTTCGATTCCGACACATGGGTACAATGTGTAAAGCCCATTTCTGGTGTCACTCGCCGTGATATTGCTGGAATATTGCTAAAAGCGGCTTAAAACCAAACTCACTCACTCACTCACTCATAATTACATCTTTCCATTTCCTTACACAATGTGATGTAGCATAAAATATTTTCAGAGAAGTGATGTATGAGAGTAGAGCATTTGTCAGGCGTGAAGGACAAAATGCCAGGCAGGACCTGACTTACATCCGTTCAAAATGCCAAGTGTCCATTTTGTCAAATCAGCATGTTAAGTATTTGTGAAGTATCCATTTTTTCAGCCTCAGAAATGGACAGCTGTCTTCTGCAATTTTCTGTTATTTATACACACTGAAGATCCCTCTAAAAAACAGTGGCGCCTCATTGCCAAAATAGTTCTTGACAATATGATCATCAATCTGTTACGGTACGAGATTTGCAAAGTCGCAGCGCCAAGATTACTTTGTGCAACTGGTCCTGAAATATTTCCTATATTGTCATCCATGACATATCTGTAAATACATGTTGTATTATGTAAAAATGATTGCTCTTTCCGCTGTGTGCAGCAGAGAAGCAATATTCTTACATGACCTTTACCTCCAAGTGAGGGCACATGGCTTGTAGGGACCCCACAAAGGGCTTGGTTTGCAGTCCAGTGTAACAGGACTTGCTAGAAGAAGTCTTACATTTTGAATGGCATCATTAATATCTATTGTACAGTATTTATCTTTTTGTTCACATGTTCTGCCTATGTAATGTAAATATTTATATAAATATTGTATCAATACGCTAGCTGCTGTTTTGTTATCTTCAATAGTCAGTCATCGCCGTCGTCTCAGTTATACATGGGATTAATCCCAAGTCCCAATAAGTCCGCATGAATCACCAGTCATTACTGATATGTAACTATAATACATTGTCCCTGCATTAAAAACATTTTAGTATATTCAGCCACATTTATCTAAACAATCCACCAAGGCCATCACAAAAAAGGTTTCGGTCACCTGACCTAGTCATGTAAAAGTTAAATATTCATCCCAACCAATAAAGGGGCGGTGGGGTAGCCTTACAGTTCAAGTGTCCAATCATCACGCTGAAGACTCCCCACATGGGTACAATATGTGAACCCCATTTCTGGTGTCCCCCGTGGTATTGACGGAATATTGTTAAAAGTGGTGTAAAACCTCACTCACTCCATACCAATAACGGTTGACATGGCCGATCTGCTTGCACCTATATTGAACTCAAGAATAAAAACTAAACAAGTCACTGACTGAAGTGTTGGCATAACTGCTGAGTTGTGGAGATTCGGGTACAGAAATGTTCCCCAACAATCTATGCTTCAGATGTGTTTCATTACAACATGGTGCTTGGGACAATGCTCATGACATCAATCACTGTTTTTGTCTGGCCCTGAGTGTTTTCATTAAACAGCCATAATATTTCTGCATTAAATCACATACAATACCTTTCTGCATGGCTGTTTAGTTGCATATATTAAGAATCTTGATGCAGGTCACAACAAATCACAAGACATTGTTTAACATGTTTATTTTCAAAATCAAATGTATTAGTACACAAACTCAATATTTTGAACCTTTGCATATGGAAACTGAAATTCATCAGGGCATAATAAATATGTTGCAGCAGGTGGGTTGAGGGCTGCTTGAAACAAATCCTTTCAGTTCGCACACTAGCATCACTGAGAAACACAATACACATCTTTACCACTTGATGAGGATGATAGGACAAGGGGAGTAACTCTCCAGCCTAGAAAAATGTAGCCTAGAACTGTTAAGGAACCGAAAGTAACAATGACAGTCCCCTATTTAAAGCACATCCCTACTCACTTTCACAAAACATTCAAAAGAGGCATGTATCATCTTTTGTGATGAGCTTGCAGAAGGGCTAAACGCTCAAGTAACGATCTGTCTATTAATGGTAGGCTCAAACAATAGAATGAAGTCCCAGATGTGTTTCAATCTACCTTATGACAACACCGCAATGCAGTAATGCTATAATGACATGGATAAAATCTGAATTATACAGGTAGTAAAGTCAGAAGGATTTTTAAATAACTTGATTAAGTATTCAATTAAACAAAACAGATTTCCTAACACCAATTTTCAAGTGAGTGTAGCAATTAACCTTTACAACACATTAACACTTTCATAAACATTTGCAGTTAAAGTATATTTAAGTTGTTAAAGCATCACTTTGAAAGACATATCCAAGTGGACAAATTCCTCTACATGATAATGTAAGGTTGGGACAGGCAAACAGTTCTAATGTATATCAAAATATACAAAACTGTCATATACTTGATAACACCTCGATTTAAAACAAAGTTCATATTTCATTGTCAGAGATGGTTGAATACCAAATCCATAATCGACACACACCAATTTTACTTAACAGGTCTTGACAAATTAATTCAATCACTAAATTCATTGAGAAAACTCAACATTTTCATTGGGTAATCTGAAAATCTTACAGACACCAAGTTTCAGCACTTTTAGATGGTAAGTGGTAAAAAACATGAAATGGCTATCTCTCCATTTTCATAATTAACATCGCTGCACATGTACCTAATGTGCAAATAAATATTTAGACTATACAAAATGATACAGAAACTTCCAGATCGCAGATGAATGCAATGTCCCACCCAGCAGTTTATACATCTGTACGTATCAGACACCTGCATATATATATAATATATATAGACGTGTATCTAACAACACCTGCATCAAGGTAATATGCATAGAGCTCAGGTCACAAATCAGTTGAAGTTAAGCAACGCTTGGTGCGGAGAGTCCATGGGTGACCATGTTTGGCAGCTTGACTCCTAAGTGTTTCTAGGACTTGTCCTGTTCACCCAGCAGAAAATGGGTACCCAGTGGGATAAGCCATGAAACTGTTAACCTTCTAACGCCTCAAAGGCAGCTTGTGTTGTCGGGGTCATAATGTGCTGTGCTTTGATTGTAAGCACTATGAGCACTCACCTAGTGAAAGGAGTTTAGCGCATTTTAAATACACATTATCTGCAGAAGGAAGTTTAACATATTCGCAAGCATCAGACATCTCTTATAACACATACAGCACCTGTATGCGCAAGACACTTGCATATAACATATTGATTGTGACACAGGCAATAACATGTGTGCCTTGTTTTGTACAAACTTGTAAGAAGAACCCGATGTTTTTCACAATACAGTTTCTGTAGGGACCCAACTTATATTTTCATATTACATCAGCCAAGAAATACAAAACAGGAACTCATTTTGATTTGTATATGAGGTTAAATACTAAAACCACAGAAAATGCAGTTTGGTACTGGACAGTGCAAAACGACTTCCACACATTCAACTATTCCACTTTATTATATGGATATAACCAAACTTCCTTATGCACTATGATCCACGCAGCCTGGCTGTAACTACTGTGAAAGCAGCATGGAACAAGACAACTCGGTAATTTCAGACTGGTAATTTGATGCCCAGGTTATAAATAAATCATTTATCTACTCTAAGAAGGTAGATCAGGAAAAACTGACACAACGTAAACTGAGAAGCCACAATCACGTGTGACACGAAGCAGGAAGAAAAAGAGTCATTGTGGTAGAGTATAGAGGTGTACAGACAGGTTAGTGAACCTTAAATCCAAGGGTATGCAAGAAAGTCAACCTTGTAGTTACCAGCACCCCATACTGAAGCCCAATCAACAAATCCAACTAGAGACGTCTGTATATCACAGAAAGATGTATTTTGATGGAGAAAGAAAAGAAAAGTCACACTGAATTGTTAGTGCACAATATGGATGAACATTGTCAGCAGATCTACACAGACATCATTATGTCAAGTGTCACTTTAGTGATACATGCAATTACACTCATAAGCATATAGTGCCCCCATTTCTATCTCACTTTCAGTGTCATTCTCATCCCTGGAAAACTTTCATACAGCCACACCCACATAATCATCCGTACAGAGACTGCCATCCCTGTATGCAAATTGGCACATGTAGAAAACAAAATCACAATTGTCATAACCTGACATGCTTCATCACTGAACAGTTTACATAATGCCTTATTGTGACCATGACAAATGTAGTCTTGACAAAGTGCCTGGTTCAGATGACCTTGACCCAGGGGGAATTATCACTGTATGTCTTCACTCAGCCCAGTCTGACTCTTGTCAGTCTCACAGTCGGACGCTGATCCCATCAGTTCTGTTGCATCTGATGTGAGGATTGGATCTGTCAACACAATATGATAAGGAATGAGGAAGTTCAAGGGTTCCAATATCCCGCTCAGTATATGACAAATGATGAAATTGCAAAACTTCCAAATAAATATCACAAGACACACTGAAATAACTGACAACTAGCTTCTTTCTTGCCTTTTTCACAAATTTTGAGCTTCTGACAAGGTCCAATAAATAAGCTAAATTGTGTGAAGAAGGCTGACTTCAAGTGTATGAGCATGTTTGACCCAAAATAGATTTTTGAAATACTTGGTTTTTGTTCACAAAAGAGAAATGATATAATGTTGCCATAAATCCAAACCATGCAACTGCTGAACTAACAAAGTCTAGTTCTCATTCATAAGAATAAGTGACAACTTCAATCACAATTTCCTTTATTTTTGGATTCTGAGCACCCTAAAAGAGACCTTACCCAACCATAGATTCCCTGAGTAGCTTTCTCCTCATTCCAAACAAGGAGTTACAGCAGGAGGTTTAATCATTTCAGTGACACACAAAGGAAAAGCACATATGAAAAATGTTATAACAGCTACATCTAATTCAGAAACCACACACTTTCATTAATACAAAAGTTGTTTGGGAGAAGGAAACATCCTGAAATCGGACAAGACTTGCAGATATCACTCAGTCTTCATTTTTTTGAATTTTTTTACAAAATATAATTCCAATTACCAACATAAGGTCAAACTGTTATGAAATTGTTCACTTGAAAGTGATAAAATTCCTGATAGTTCTCTTACCTGAAAAGCCACTCATAAGTTCATTGCCATCGTTACTGTTGGACTGTGAGAAATGTGGCGGTGATGTTGGCTCGAGGACCACAATGTCAGCCCCCGAAGCTCCAGAACTCAACACTGACTGGGCCACATCTGATTGGAGATCTGCAGCGGACACAGCCTGTCAACGGAAGTAATTCACCATCAAACTCATTTTACACTCTTTTCAAATACATAATTAACTCATATAAGTACTTGGAAAGTTCAGCATTCAATACATTGCACACACTCATCACAGTGTCTTTGAAAAAGAGTTATATTAGGGATTATTAAAAATCTGGAAAAGTGTGGCCACACATGGCCTCAAATCCAAAATCGGTGGTGCAGTAGCCTAGTGTTTCAAAGCTTTCACTCATTACACTCAAGACCCGGGTCCGATTCCGATTCCCCACGTGGGTACAATATGTCAAGCCCATTTCTGGTGTCCAGTGCCTTGACATTGCTGGAATATTGCTAAAAGTGATGTAAAACTCAACTTAAACAAATAAGTAAAACATTAAATATATGAAGAGTTATTTTCACAGTAAAATATTCAACATGACACCTATTTTCAATGTTTTTAGTGTTATGTACACTTCCTTACTGTAGTAGCAAACTGTCCAGTAATTATCTCCCCTTGACCATCTATCATCTGACAAGCTTCACTGGACAGCTGGTACTGATGGCATTCTGCAACAATTCATTCAATTCATAACACATACACAGGGCAAATAATTTGATAAAGAAAGCATGTTCTCTTTCGAAACTATTTCATCTCTAAATGAATAAAACTTGATTATATCTACAACAGTCGATCTACGCCTCAAGAACACAGAATTTACAAGGGTCTTACAGTCCCATACACTTTCAAAACACAGAGTAACTAATAATATTACAGTTGGAAAGTTCATGAGGTCAATATTTTAACCACAGATTTTAATAAGAAGACTGACAACATGAAAAGAACCTAATTTCCTCAAAAATAAACATCTAAATTGCTAATGAGTCTGAAAAGATAAATGCAACGACTTGTGATGTTTCTGTGCATGTTGTAGCACTGTTAGTCATATATTTATTTACATATGTAAGCTAACCTTGCTCTGACGAGTCCATGCCGTCCGGCAGCTGAATGGAAGTGGTAATGACAGACCCGTCCAGGGAGCCGTCATCACTTGCTGCACTAATGATGACGTGGGGCTGGTGGTTCATCTGCACTGTCACATTCTCCCCACTCTTTACATGGCCGTCGGACTGATGGAGAAAGAGACAGTATTCTCATTCAAAAATGCATTCTTATGCAACATAGGCTTTCTACAATACTAGAATTGTCAGACTTTCTTGGCAGTATCTGGTTTGCTCAAGTTTACTGCTTTACTTCTGAATTATTAGGGTCGGTGGGATAGCCAAGGATATTGCTGGAATATTGCTAAAAGTGGCGTAAAACATAATTCACTCACTCTGAATGATAATCAACACCTCTACAGCTCTTATCATACTTTTTGTACAAATATACTGAACGGACCATTTCACTCAAACTAACAACAGATACATCACACATAGAATATTCATATTTTCTTTAAATATATGACCATGCAATATAGATACCCTGTATACTTGTATTTTACCCCATGTAAGAGATATACAGAATTGTTTTAGAAATATCAATGTAAATACAGAACTATAAGATACATCCAAGTTGTTGTACCTGTGACACTGGTAGTGTGTGGACGATGATGTGATCTGTGGACATGGTGCTGGCGCCGCTGAAGGAGACAGCAGGGTTGTTGTGAGGTTGTGTGATCAGCAGTGCGTTAGAGTTGCCAGGTGTCCACTGCTGCAGGACCTCGTAGGCCTGGAATGTTGGCTCCGAGTCCTCCCCGTCTAGAGACACACCAGGCTGTAGACTCACCGGGACCTGCAGGCCGATCTCACCATTGGCCTGACGACCCTGCACTCTCAACCTCACCCCTGGGCTCTTGATGCGAACGTTCTGGTAATGCATCGTCTTCAGGATTTCAATGATATCTTTGAATGGAAAAGTCAATTTAATTTCATATTGATTTGCGTATCAATACAACTATCCAGAACAACATTCAAGTCACACTAAATAGCTTCCAGTAGATTGAATTCAGAATAGGTGTTTCCCTTTACAAACAAGAGAAAACTCTGTTTACATGAAATGCAAAGTAGCTTGTGGTAGTGGTATAGTGCTCAGTAATCACTGCTATGGAGTGTGTTGTAGAAAGAAATACACCCTCATGATAATCTCTATTTACCTGCAAAGACAAGGTCCTGGTAGTCGGGCACATGCCTCTTGAGTGACCACCACTTGCCTCGTAGCCACTGGGGGGAACGCACACTGAAAACAGGATCACAGTCATATCAAACTTGTGTCAAGGGACATGTAAACTATTTTGACAATGACAGTATAAATGATGCATATCTACTCAAACATTAACACTAAGACAGACAGAGAAATCTGACAATTCATCCATCCTGCAGTGAATTTACTATTGTGTTTTAGTTACTGTGTTACCTTGACCAGTCGCTAGAAAGTTCGTTCCAGTCAATCTCAGTGTCATCCGAGGCTCCCAGACTAGCAATTCTGAAACAAACATGACATTTACTGTTTATAATTCTAATGTAGTGGTAATAATAGTGCCAGCAGAATTATTGTAAATATTTCTCTAGTAATTATCAGTGGCAGCAAATAATTTAAGTGCTGGTTCCTTTTCTTTATGGTTTTCGTGGAGCTTAACTTATCTACCCTTGGATGGATACATGTACATGTTAAGCTTGATGTTAGCTTAAGATGTGTCATGATTGGAAAGTTTCTAGAAGACTGTCTGTACATGTATTAACAGTGACAAGAATGTGATACAGGTCCTTTTCTGTCCAAACTTCTAATCTTCTTTCCCAATGTGGTTAGAATACCTATCTGAAAATATCAAATTCCAACTGTATGTTGTATTCAAGTACGCCTTTCTAAAAAAAAAAAACGAAAAAAAGTCTGAACTAGGGCGATCAAGTGATTGACTTCTTGTACACTGTTCAACACAGCATGGACATGACTACATACAATCAACAAAGTCACCAAGTCTGACCACCTATTCAATAAGTCCCTTCTAATAACAAATATAGGTTCACCATGAATCCTTACAGGTGTATTGGATAGTGGGGTATTCTGTTGTGAAACTGTTAAACAACACAGAATCCATGTCTCACTTGAGTATAAGATTGATGTCGTCTTGACGAGTCCACTCGGACCCGCCTTTCTGCTTCCAGTTGAGGTAGTTGAGCCACTTGGTTCTACACTGTTTCTCAGACCTTGTCCCCACTCTCTCTGCCACAGCAGCCCATGATAAACCGTGCGTGACACTCTCTCCTACAAAGCAATACACATTTATTGTTCTGAGAAAAAGTCATTTACACTTTCTTACGCAAGGTTAAGAACCTTTCAACAGTTGAAAGTACATGCTACTTTTCTGTTCCAGCAAGTATACCATGCCATACATAACATCTTAGCAATATTTCCCATAGATTTGAGTCTCATATGGACTATGTTTTCACAGAATCAAGAACATAACCTACCCATCTTTACTCCTGCAAGCTCATACACAGCAGATGCTAGTCTTCTCTCTTCTTCTGGCAGCCATTTTCCTTCAAACAAAGAGTACATGGAGATACTCGAGTGCATGAAGACAAAAGCATCTGTATGAATATGTTTAACATTAACTTTGCAGAAACTTGTCTGTGCAGAATTTATTGCAATCACTCACCTGCATTGCATGTGTCCTTCATCAGTCGGCATTTGTCCTTCACAGAAGATGCACTCCGACCTAGTACTGCTCCAATAGCTGCCCAGTCGTTGCCGTGCTTCATACGCAACCTGAAGTACACAGTGTTACTACGTGTATGCCAGCACTATACCAGCAAAAACATCAGAGGTGGAACATTACAGTCGGTCTCAATATGATATGTATCCCCATACTATGGGTGCGACAATTTTGTATCCCAATTCATTGCTTCAATTTCATGCTTTTTTCCCTTTCTGCAGATAAATCACAACCCTGAACCACTGGTTTTACATTTCAGTACCCGGTAAACAAAAATGGGACGTTGTTGAGACTGACTGACGGAGTTTGGTTTTACGCCGCTTTTAGCAATATTCCAGCAACATCACGGCAGGGGACACCAGAAATGGGCTTCACACATTGTGCCCATGTGGGGATTTGAACCCGGGTCTTCGGTGTGACGAGCCAACGCTTTAACCACTAGGCTACCCCACCGCCCCGGACGTTGTTGAGAAGAAACATAGGCACTTCAACTGCTATGTTATTATAAGCGAACCGGGAAATAATAGAAATACTGCAAAAGCTGTTTGTTTAACAATATCTGCTAATATTAACATGTTTTCACACCAATGCACTTGAAACATGAAGGAATGAATGTACCTCGGTAAAGGAATTGTAACCCAAAGAGTGTACCCTGTGTATTGTGCTAGAATACAGTACTATATCGCAACATAATGATCACAGAAAACACTTCCGAGGCAAACATATTTACCCGATTTGCATCATAATATCATGATGATTCAGTAAATCTTCACGAAATAATTCCAATCAGTGTAAATTACTTGCAATTTTAACATCTTACAAAAACCCTCATACAAAATTAAAGGAAGGACTTTAACACAATGAAACATGTACTGTACACTCACTCCCGAAGTTTGGTCATCTCCTCAGGGGTATATTTGCCCATGTGGTTCTTCTGGTCATACATGCGAGTTACTCGTCGGTAAACAGAGAACAGGGGCCGCTGTAAACCTCTGGCTATTGTGCGGTAGAAGTCCTTTCTTTCATCTTTCGTCATTTCAAAGATGATCTCTGTTGGGTCCTTGATGCCACGTTCCTGTTGGGAGGTGGAACTTTGTTAAATGTTTAACTGGCATAACACTCCTCCTGTGCAGGTTTAACCACTCACTCACAGCCCTATTCTACAGCCAAATTACTGTGCTAACAGACTTACTTCAATCACACAAACAAGTGTGAGTGAATGAGTTTTACGCCACACTCAACAATATTCCAGTTATATGGCGACGGTCTGTAAATAATCGAGGCTGGACCAGACAATCCAGTGATCAAATACATGAGCATCGATCTGCGCAATTGGAAACTGATGATATGAGTCAACCAAGTCAGCGAGCCTGACCACCCGATCCTCTTAATATTCTAACCCGGACCTTCAAGGGTCCTATCAGAAAAAACAGAGCAGTAAGTTGAGTTACCATCATCCAGACATTGCACTCTTGCTTCACTGTTTACAATTCTGCAATATTGTAAGTTTACTGTCTAGTTCTTAGTTTATTGAAGTCTTTAAGCAGAACACTCACTGTAGTATTTTAATTGACTTAGAACCTTGTCATTCATGTGAGGTCAGTGAGTCTGACCACCCCACCCTGTTAGTCGCCTCTTACGACAAGCATGGGTTACTGAAGATCAATTCTCGGGATTTTCACGGGTCATAAACAAATGTACCAAAGAAAGTTTTTAGTACATACTTGGAAAATCAGGGAGTAATATAAACTTAGATGCCATTTCATCCGATCCTGCTACCACTATAATGATTGCAATGAAGTCAAACTAATGAATGAAGGCCCACGCGGTTGAGAAGTTTGCTCTGAGATCTTTTTACAAGTGAGACACGAGCAATGATACTCACTTTGCAGTATGAATCGATATTCTCCATCAACAGATCCGTCTCATCCTTCGTCCACTGACCTTGTTTCCAGGTATGGCCTGTGAAACAATTTGATTTCAAAGACTAAAATGTAAGACCTGCCACTTCAACAATCACATTGATAAGGGAAGTAACTCTGTCCCACATATACCTTAATATTTTTAAAGGCATGTTTTGAAATAACACATTGATTCACAGGTATGTTTTCAAGTAAACACAATTTTTACACAAAGTCTACAGAATAATAAGTTATGATTTTTTCACGAACTACCCTAATCGAATACCACTGTCCTGTGAGTTAACGAAACAACATGTCTGACTAAAGGTTACTGCATTCAAGGTCACTCACTGAAGTTTTTAATGAGTGAGTTTGGTTTCACACCCTATTGAACAGTATTTGAGTTGCATCCAACAAGTCAGCTTGAAATGGGTTCAAAAAGGCCAAGTGATGCTGGTCTTAGATCATGAAAATATGTTCACTACGTTGGTGAAATTCACAAGACATATCCACGCCAAACATGAATTTAAACAACAATCACAGATTTCTGGCCTATGGGAGGAAACTCTGTGATACTAAAGACAACTTGGCAATCTATGACCCTGCTTTTTTTTATTGGATATTGAAAAGAAGCCTCACAACTTCTCACATTACAGAGCGAGCGAGCGGGAGAGAGTTTCATCTTATGCCGCACTCAGCAACATTCCAGCTATATGGCGGCAGTATGTAAATAAATCGAGTTTGGACCAGGCAATCCAGTGGTCAACATCATGAGCATCAATCTACAAAATAGGGATACGATGACATGTGTCAACCAAGTCAGCGAGCCTGACCATCCAATTCCATTAGTCGCCTCTTACAACAAGCATGGGTTACTGAAGATCAATTCTAACCTATATATTCACGGGTACATTACAGAGAGCACACAGTACCTTTACTCTGCAAGACCCGCTTGTCATCCCTGGTCGTGAACCATGCTTGTGTGACATCTTCGGCCGAGTTAGACGACTTCTTGCTGGGGCCAGCTATCCCAGTCTTCTCTGTCTTCACCTGTCACATTGACAGGGACACTTCTTACGATTAGTGATCGTCGATATTCCTTACATGAATGCTTATACCAAAAACAGATGTTTGTGTTCAAATATGACTGACATCTTAGTGGCACAGTTGAAATAAGATGTGTTTGAAACACGTCCTCTGAAATCATATCCTTTCAAAAACGCCTACTTCGGTTATATTTGCTCCAAGCTCCATGAGTTTGTCCCAGTGATAAGTAATATAGAAAACTCTGGTAAGTGTTTAAACGTTATCCTACCTGAGTGACAGTTCCTGACACATCTGAGATGTCAGCGTTGACAGTTTCTGTCTTCTGAAGCTCTGTAATACCAGCCGCATCTCCTGTCACACCTGGAATAACACCACTACCTCATCAATAAGACAACACTGTCACCTGATCAATATGACAACACTGTCACCTGATCAATAAGACAACACTGTAACCTGATCAACATGACAAAACTGTAGCCTGATCAATAAGACAACACTGTAACCTGATCAATATGACAAAACTGTAGCCTGATCAATATGACAACACTGTAACCTGATCAATATGACAAAACTGTAGCCTGATCAATATGACAACACTGTCACCTGATCAATATGACAATATGACAACACTGTCACCTGATCAATATGGCAACACTGTAACCTGATCAATATGGCGACACTGTCACCTGATCAATATGACAACACTGTCACCTGATCAATATGGCAACACTGTCACCTGATCAATATGACAACACTGTCACCTGATCAATATGACAACACTGTCACCTGATCAATATGGCAACACTGTAACCTGATCAATATGGCAACACTGTCACCTGATCAATATGACAACACTGTAAAACAATATAACAACACTGTAACCTGAACAATATGACAACACTGTCATCTGATCAATATGACAACACTGTAGCCTGATCAATATGGTAACACTGTAGCCTGATCAATATGACAACACTGTAACCTGATCAATATGGTAACACTGTAGCCTGATCAATATGGCAACACTGTAAACAAATCAATATGACAACACTGTAACCTGATCAATATGACAACACTCTAACCTGATCAATATGACAACACTGTAACCTGATCAATATGGTAACACTGTAGCCTGATCAATATGGTAGCACTGTAACCTGATCAATATGGTAACACTGTAAACTAATCAATATGGTAACACTGAAACCTGATCAATATGACAACACTGTCTCCTGATCAATATGACAACACTGTCACCTGATCAATATGGTAACACTGTCACCTGACCAATATGACAACACTGTAGCCTGATCAATATCGTAACACTGCAGCCTGATCAATATGGTAACACTGTAACCTGATCAATATGGCAACACTGTCACCTGATCAATATGACAAAACTGTCACCTGATCAATATGACAACACTGTAAAACAATATAACAACACTGTAGCCTGATCAATATGACAACACTCTAGCCTGATCAATATGACAACACTGTAGCCTGATCAATATAACACTGTAACCTGATCAATATGGTAACACTGTAGCCTGATCAATATGGTAACACTGTAGCCTGATCAATATGGTAACACTGTAGCCTGATCAATATGGTAACACTGTAGCCTGATCAATATGACAACACTCTAGCCTGATCAATATGACAACACTCTAGCCTGATCAATATGACAACACTCTAGCCTGATCAATATGACAACACTGAAGCCTGATCAATATGGTAACACTGTAGCCTGATCAATATGACAACACTGTAGCCTGATCAATATGACAACACTGTAGCCTGATCAATATGACAACACTGTAGCCTGATCAATATGACAACACTGCAGCCTGATCAATATGGTAACACTGTAGCCTGATCAATATGGTAACACCTTAGCCTGATCAATATGGTAACACCGTAACCTGATCAATATGACAACACTGTAACCTGATCAATATGACAACACTGTAACCTGATCAATATGACAACACTGTAACCTGATCAATATGGCAACACTGTAACCTGATCAGTATGGTAACCGGATCAATAGGATAACACTGTAACCTGACCACTACAGCATCACTGTAGCCTGATCAACATGGTAAGACTGTAGCCTGATCAATATGGTAACACTGTAGCCTGATCAATATGACAACACTGTAGCCTGATCAATATGACAACACTGTCACCTGATCAATATGGTAACACTGTAACCTGATCAATATGGCAACACTGTAACCTGATCAATATGGTAACACTGTGACCTGATCAATATGGTAACACTGAAAAATAATCAATATGGTAACACTGTAGCCTGATCAATATGGTAACACTGTAACCTGATGAATATGGCAACACTGCGACCTGATCAATATGGTAACACTGTGACCTGATCAATATGGTAACACTGTAAACTAATCAATATGGTAACAGTGTAGCCTGATCAATATGACAACACTGAAGCCTGATCAATATGGTAACACTGTAGCCTGATCAATATGGCAACACTGTAGCCTGATCAATATGACAACACTGTAACCTGATCAATATGACAACACTGTAACCTGATCAATATGGCAACACTGTAACCTGATCAGTATGGTAACCTGATCAATAGGATAACACTGTAACCTGACCACTACAGCATCACTGTAGCCTGATCAATATGGTAAGACTGTAGCCTGATCAATATGGTAACACTGTAGCCTGATCAATATGACAACACTGTCACCTGATCAATATAACAACACTGTAACCTGATCAATATGGTAACACTGTAGCCTGATCAATATGACAACACTGTAACCTGATCAATATGGCAACACTGTGACCTGATCAATATGGTAACACTGAAAAATAATCAATATGGTAACACTGTAGCCTGATCAATATGGTAACACTGTAACCTGATGAATATGGCAACACTGCGACCTGATCAATATGGTAACACTGTAAACTAATCAATATGGTAACAGTGTAGCCTGATCAATATGACAACACTGTAACCTGATCAATATGGCAACACTGTCACCTGATCAATATGGTAACACTGTAAACACATCAATATGGTAACACTGTAGCCTGACCAATATGGTAACACTGTAACCTAATCAATATGGCAACACTGTCATCTGACCAATACGGTAACACTGTCACCTGATCAATATGGTAACACTGTAGCCGGATCAATATGGTAACACTGTAGCCGGATCAATATAACCCAACCTGTTACCTGATCAATATGGCAACACTGTCACCTGATGAATATGACCAACCTGTAACCTGATCAATATGGCAACACTGTAACCTGATCAATATGGCAACCTGATCAATAGGATAACACTGTAACCTGACCAATACAGCATCACTGTAGCCTGATCAACATGTTAAGACTGTAACCTGATCAATATAGCAACACTGTAACCTGATCAATATGACAACATTGTAGCCTGAGCGTGATGGCTGACATATACAGACCCACTGAACAAACTATTTCAGCTGACCAAACAGTGATGGACATTCAAAGTCCAAGTATTTTCAGGCCACTTCTTACCTGCAACTGCCAACACATACGTCTGGCCATCTTCTCCTTCCAGACGGATCAGTTTTGAAGCAGGTTCACCGACAGAATCATTTTGCACACCAACTGTTAGGGGACCTGAAGTCATTTAGAGATAGAAGAAACAATGAAAATGATAACCAAATTTCTAGTAGAGAAGGAAGGAGAGAGTTCTACACCACTTTTACATTTAGCAATAATTTAGCAACATCCTAGCACTGAACACGAAACATTTGTCATGAAGAGCAAACATTTCAATACATTATATGCCCAAACTACTATTGTTAATAAAAGAAATGATTTCTTAATTGCAAAAATACAAAGAAAGGCACTTCATTTATTTATAACATGTTTAAAGTGACATGATTTCATGCAATCATAAATATGTGGATATTTCCATGTATTATTAAGGTTCAATAGCCAGGTTAGCTGGAAGACAATTTGAATCATCCTGAATGATATGCCAAGACAAATATATTGTACAGAGCATGCTCTGTACACTAGACTTGCTTGGGGAAAATTCCAGTCCATTTAATTTCCTCAATTCGAAATAAGATTCACAAGACTAGTCAGATATCAAATAATTCAATGAAACTTCATGGTCAAGCATCAATACACTTGGCACAAACAAGTACATGTATTAAATATTTATATATCTCACTTTAATCCCAATGTTGAATGACTAGCTGGATTCCTTACCATTTCCTGGCTGTGATAGCAATATAAACTGTTGTGCAGGACTTTCGTTGGGCGCAGGTACTGTAACAACTGTGCCGGTTTGAGATGAGCTGGCTTCTGTGTGTAATTCACTTGTTGTTTCACTTTCCTTTTCTGTGCTCAAATCGTCATCCATTGACTGGAAACAGTACACAGACATATCAAAACAAAGACATTGATGCTGTGATTGAGTGAGTGGGTGAGTTTAGTTTTATGCCGCTTATAACAATATTCCAATATGGGCTTGACACATTGTTCCCATGTTGGGAATTGAACCTGGGTCTTCAGTTTGACGGGCAAATGCTTTAACCATTAGGCTACCCCACCACTTCTTGACGCTATGAAGTGTCACCACATTAACATATTGACTTTGAAAAAACGTCCTACTAAAGATGCTAAGAAAACTATTTCAAATTCAACTCAATGAAAGTGACATCTAAAGTTTCAGAGGGTATGCAACATATTACTCCCTTTGATACGGTCATTTACTGATATTAGGCATTTTATACCACTGAACAGACATTTTCTTACTATCATTGAGCTTAACGTTTCAAGTGACTTCTAATTTGCACATTCTAAATTTCTGTTGAAGTAGAAATAATTTGTATCTGTTCATGTGTAGGGTATGCGTGATATCTAAGGTTGAGGTTTGCGTGATATCTAAATTCAATCAATTTACATATTGAACATAGATTGTTCACATACTGAATAGGATACAGTGGAAACTTGTCAGATTGTAGTTATATTTCTGTTTTTTTTAAATTCTTCATGGTTATCTATTTGCTTTTCATTTCTTGATAAACAAATAACTGCTTATATGGGGCTCTTAGAAATGAATAATTTTTAGCAAAAGGATACACAATTGCAATATCTATAGTATTGTGACTCAGGTTTTACAAAACATCAATATACACAGGAGTTGAAAAATAGCTTCAGTGTCCATTTATATTATTGCCGTGATCACAATAGCGACAAAATATACATTGATGTCAATTTTTGAGTGACAAGCACATGCCGATAAGTGCAGCAGGAGCATAATGACACCACTACTTTGTAATATACTGACTAAAGTTATAAGTGGTTAATGTCATTTTAGGCTGACGGAGTCGTTGTCAGCAGCGTGACTCAACATGGCAACTGCAGATGTGTACCCCAGGTACATTTCTGCACACAGACTGACTGACTGACTGAGTTTGGTTTTACGCCGCTTTTAGCAATTGTCCAGCTACATCACGGCCGGGGACACCAGAAATGGGCGTCACACATTGTACCCATGTAGGGATTCGAACCCGGGTCTTCGGCGTGACGAGCCAACGCTTTAACCACTAGGCTACCCCACCGCCCCTCTGCACACAGAAACGTACCCTAGCCAAAATCAGAACACAGAAATGTACCCTAGGATGAGTCCATTCTAAATTGCACCTTTTCTTGATCGGAACTGTCATAATGCCATTTTAGATGCATTTGATTGTGCTATATAAGTAACAAGCATACCCAGTATTGACTATTTCATGATGCACATTACCAGTTGCAATCAGTTGGGTGGAAACAACTTTATAGTTTCGGTTTGCGAAATATGGACTTGTTGGGACTTTTCTGTATTTTGACTTTGAGTAGGGTACATTTCTGTATACAGAAACACATATACTTGGGGTACTTACGTTGATTTAAAACAAAGTCATTTCTATTTTTTCATCTATTGATGACCTTAACTTAAATTATTAGTAAAGGGATGTGTAGAATCTAATAATGCTTGTGTTGACATGTCAATTAAAAATGCTGTATAATTTTTGCATTGGTGAAAAAATTCAAACATTATGTCACCTCATTAGCAATGGGTAGATCTTTGCTACAATTTGTGTTCTGCAGGATTATCAAAAGTTAATGTCCGAATGTCTGACATAGCTCCCTAACAACTGTCAGTGACTATGCTGTAGCTTGATTAATCCACACTGCCATATACCAACCATGACACTTTCTTTCCAGACGTAGTTTAATTACCCAAACTGTTTACACGAAATATTCTAATACTTGTTTAAAGAAAGATTAAAGTTTACACAGGTGCAGAATAGCCCCCTCCCTGCCACGGATAATACACACCGCTGTCTCGCAACGACGAATCTGTTCTAACAACCGCCATTTTGCAATTCTTGACATTTGGCAAAGTCACAATCATTATAAATTCACGAAACATAATTGCCATTCACGTTCAGTCCTGAAATAAGGAACGCCAGACTGACTGACAGCGTCCACGTGTTTTAGAGGACCGACCTTGCGCTGATGTTTTCGTCCGGGTAGTTTAGGAAGAACCAGGATGACAGAGAACCAGGATGGAGGCCACGGGGTGTAGTAATATATCACGGAACTACTTGCGTCGGACTTCTTACTGTGGGTATCTTGTTTGGATTCAGGCGAACGCAGTTACGCCCACAATTACTTTACATTATAGTTATGTCATTATTTCTTAGAAACACAACTATAACTATAAATGTGAAAAACCCCACAAAGCTATATGTACTGTCATTGACAAATCAACTCGCGTTTCTGTGTTAATATTGAATGAGACTATAATTTTCCCACGCACTGTTCTGTTCGATCAATCTGACAATTCTTATATGGGACGCTTCCTTTAAGATGTATTTTTTTGTGTTTTATTAATAATTATGTTTTATCACGAATCCTTAAATACATTATGCAATGGTAATAATGAAAATACAACCTAGCAGAGAACATATGCCATGGCAGAGAAACATACTAAACCACAGACATTTTTAATTGTATTTGGTAGGGTAATTTCAAAATAACTATAGGTCTAAGGAAGTATTCCGTAAAATATTTGGTTAAAAATAACGATATTTAATTAATAAATTATATCTAGGTAAATTCCCGATTCCAACTTTTCCGGAATGTTATGGGCATGGCTGCAAATTAATGGGCGTTCCTCAATGCGTTTTATTTTCAAAGCTGTTATAATTACAAACATGTTTTTGTTGGTCTATATGTTGTGTAGATCAACCACGGTTGATAGAACATGAATAAGTTCAACCATAGGCATTTGAACAGTATATAGATATTCTTTATCATTTCATCCTCCATCGGTATCGTACATTGTTGATACATCTTTCATACAGACCCTGAAACAAACATACCCAATACAGCCCATTAGTATAGAATGTGTGGCCAGTCTAGGTTACCACAGTCTGAAAAATGAACAAAAATATCTGGCTTTCTTTTTACTATATTTTATGAATATAATTTAGAAACTGTAAAATATGTTCATTTCAGAGACTATATGTTTAAAAAACAATTCCAATGGTTGGTATGAAAACACATCTTTATTGTGACTCAGTATTATCAGATGGACGTGGCTAATATTCCTTCGTCTGGGGAGTTGTATAAATCTAAGAGATTCATGCCACAGTACTTCATATTTAATCCCTACACAGCTTTTATAATGAGAAATTTCTCCAAGGAGAATCTTATCAGAAAAGTGAGTAATTAGTGAGTTGGGTTTTACGCCGTTTTTAGCAACATTCCAGTAATTTCACAGTGGGAGACGCCAGACATTGGCTTCACACATTGTACATATATGGGGAATCGAATCCGGGCTTTCGACGCGACGAGCGAACGCTTTAAACACTGGAGTAAGTACTGACATCGCCCCAAGTATGTGTAGAGCTGCGTCTCCAGGAACCTACATGTTTTCAAATACCAGATTTCTCCTTGATTGTGTTTCGAGGTTTGTTAGTGTCGTACTTGTGCTCGTAGGTACCACAAGAAGGTACACGTCTTGGACATTCACTCCATCTTTAAGTGTCCATGGGTTTAAAACTGGACTGTTGGACCATACTGACACCCCAACAACTTCCACAGAAACGGGTTTTGACTGGATTATTGACAGACCTCCGTCATACAACTAAAATATAGCGGAGTGCGACGTCAAACACACATAGATGAACAAACACGGTGTAAGCAGAATATGTTTGTGGACATATTTAAATGTTACAACACGCCACAGTGAGTTTAGTTTTACGCCGCACTCAGCAATATTCCAGCTATATGGCGGCGGTCTGTAAATAATCGAGACTGGACCAGACAACCCAGTGATCAACAGCATGAGCATCGATCTACGCAATAAGATACGATGACATGTGTCAACCGAGTCAACAAGTCTGACCCCTGATCCCGTTAGACGCCTCTTACGACAAGCATGGGTTACTGAAGATAAATTCTAACCCGGATCTTCACGGGTACTGCCTCTTTACACCTACCATCTTCAAAGTATCCTGCATAATGATATCTTGAGCAGGGAACTGTTTCAAACTGCAGATGTCCAATCAATATAAACATTTCCCATGACATATACACATACGCTCAGCATACCCAACTTTTCATTTACCACCTATTGTACGAGTTTCATTACAATTATAATCTGTATTACACTGTGCACATTTTGATTAGATCCTTAATTGCTCATTCACTTAATTACCCAAGAGTAATTGAAATTAAGCAGGCATTGTTACCAATCAACACTAAGTCGGTGAGCATTCCCACCAGCGTATTAATGGAGCTTGATCGGTTAAACCGCCCATACGAATAGGTCATTAATGACAGGGAAATATAATACGACCAGGGAACGGCCATGGATATCGTCAGTATGTATTCTGATGTATCATCTGTGGCCTTAATTTAATGCATCTGTAGAATCGTAGACTGGCACAAGTCTCTTAGGTAATGATTAATAGTTTAAATGATAATTTCTAAAAAAAATATACATAACAAACTGGGGTCCGTTTTTTTTGACTGGCCGATTTAAAGGATAGAATTACTATACATGCATGGGCCTTACACTCAGTACAACCTAGACTAGTAGATGCCCCATTAGCAAATAAACAGGCTGATCAATATAATAATTAGCTTTACTATCAGCAACAATTTCGCGCAACATTCTGTCGGTTTAGTTTCAACAATTTGATTATTTTGTCTTTGATAAAAAATATTGTGTAATATTGTCATAGAAAGTAATTTTCGTTTTGAATTCCGATGTCCAGTTTTAGATCTAGAAGTAACAGTTTTAAGCAGTTCTGTCTGAGAAGAAATGAAGTCCTCCACAGGTCCGGTTAAACTGACTGACTGACTGACTGAGTATTGTTTAACGCCGTTTTTAGCAACATTCCAGCAATATCACGGCGGGGGGCACCAGAAATGGGCTTCACACATTGTACACATGTGGGGATTCGAACCCGGGCCTTTGGCGTGACGAGCGAACGCTTTAACCACTAGGCTACCCCTCCTCCACAGGCCCGGTTAAAGTATCGTCAGTGCGTTGTATGTATGGCTGTAATCATGTTTATAGTTTACACTTAAGATAATATTTTTTTGTATCAAAACGTCATTTCTACTGAATATGGTCAATGCAACGCGTAGGTTTCACACAGTAACACACATACAGACACACACATTCCCAGGACATTGAAGGCTTGATTAGAGCATTGAGGTAGAAAATAGCTCGACATTTCAGGTGAAAACAATCAAACAAACCCGTTACATGTGATTATTTTTTGCCTATTGAAAATTACTAAACCTATCTTTATTCAAATTCGTCTGGGCAACTCGCTGTCTGAAGTTTCGTATGTCAGTACTATAGCTACATGCATTACGGTCGTCCCGGATCTCCATGTTTTGATAACACCGCTTGGTATGTTATCCCGCAATATATCATTATCTAATCTGGGAAACATTTTTTAAATATATATTCCCTGGTTTTTCAAACCACGTAGTCAATGGAAGCAATGACACAGTACGTTAGAGGCGTTAGTCAGTATATACACGAGCTGTCCCATGTTTCCTGTACACCATTCGCGTTGAAGATTAAATGTCCCTTGGACTATATTTCCTCCACGGTTGTGATGCGGTCTCTCTTCCAATAGCCGGACACTGTGCAGTGATGTTGCGTCGTGTGTTGAGGGCCGAACGTCTGCGAACGCTGAAACAGGTTTACTTTTGCATCTAAAACCTGTGTTTACGGAAAGAACTCACAATAAACACTTATTTATGCCTAGTTACAAAATATTCCAAGTTGATATATTTCTATTTTATGTAACAGAAAGACACGAGTCGAAGAGCACCTGTTAAGGGGAAGTAACTCTAACCGAAACACATGTACCTTGCCGCTACATAAAAGATAATGACCTTTCAAGTTTCTTTGCGCCATTGTACTCCACTTTTTAAAAATAATTCGTGCCATTAGAAGTGACATTGGGTGGTAATAGGTATTCATTTATTAAGACAACGTGTGATAAATTGACCAAGAAATCTGTGAGCAGTTGACAGTATCAGAGACCATATACCGGTATATATAGTCTCTGACAGTATCTACTCCTCTAGACGTACAAAAAACAATGTTCTCAGTTTGTCCCGAAAATAACACTACAGTGTACACCACCATTTATTTCGCCCTTTTCACACATCTTCTGATTTGCATGATATTGATAGACCATGCCAAAATATATCAATATTGTGTGCATGAGGTCAAAACAGACATTGAGACAAAATATTTTGGCTGTATTTTTACCTGATGCACTTAGACCCATACTAGCAAGCTCTTTCAAAGTGCATTTCCTTACATTGTAACCGTTGTCTCGCCAGATACCAGTAGACCAATGAAGCCAAATATGTACGTTTCTTCCCTAAAATGAGAAAACATGACTTAGAGAGATATAGATCTTATATTCAATATGGCTGACACAGCAGCCATATTGGATAAACTATTTGTTTCCATTACTCAGCAGATATTTGTACAATATATAGTCAAAGTTTTAATTTGTTGTGGAATTCAAGACATGTTTGGGTTTATTTATCTGCCAATGACCTTGTTTATACCATGCTCATGACATTTTTTTCTACATTTCTGTAATTCCAAAACTTTCACTACTCTTCGGCAGCTACAGAAGGTGGTGACATGTTTGACTTGTCTCTTCAGCTGCCAGTTGTGAGTGTGCCAGCAAGATGGCTGAACCTCCAGGAGTTCCAGAGCAAGCGCCTCATGGCTGATCATGACATTGCTGTGCAGAAGTTTGAAGTAGCCAGTTCCGCATCAGATGCAGGGTCTATAGCAGACAGACTACGTAATTACACTTTGATATTACATGATAAAGTTTTCAGTGGGGTGTTTTGGCACATTAACACAGGTCGGTGAAAATCATGAGCCATGTCAGTAAACAGATGCATGTTATGCTGTAGTTGTAATGCTGTAGTTGTAATGCTGTAGTTGTAATGCTGTGTTTGTGTTAATGCAGAAACCTGAGTTTTTCACGCAACAAAATGATAAAAACACGCAAAACAGATTCCGATTTACAGATTATATTGTCATTGACAATACTGCGTAATTAGACACTTCTCTCTAAACTGAATATAATTGACATTCAATAGATATTAAGAATTGTTACAAATATTTCCCCAAGAATAATTTGGGCTATCTTTAATACAATAACATCATATTGTTATATTTCTCCATGTAAGTCATTTATGTCTGAGCAGTCAACATCAGTAGCAGTCATGGGTCTGTTACAGTTGACTATTGGAAAATCCGTTACTTGTGACGATATTTATGATAATCTCGCCCAGGTTAGCGTCTATCCTACGTCACTCATATTATATACATACAGTAACCCCTCGTCATAAGTGGCGACTAACGAGATCGGGTAGTCAGGCTCTCTGACTTTGTTCACACATGTCATTGTATCCTGTGTAGATTGTTGCTCATGTTGTTGATCACTTGATTGTCTGGTCCAGACTTGATTATTTACAGGCCGCTGCCATGAAGCTGGAATATTGCTGAGAGTGGCGCTAAGCAACAAACCAACCAAATCTAGATCAGTTTCCAACATTTGGAAACCCATAAGAGATTGATATTATTTTCTTTACAGTTTGAAAATTGTTCAGTTTTGTTGATAATTGGTTTGCAGGTGTACCTGAGTATGTTATCAAGGCACAGATCCTGGCTGGGGGTCGGGGGAAAGGTGTTTTCAACAGTGGCTTCAAAGGAGGAGTGCACCTCACAAAAGAGTAAGTTTTGTTTGTGTGTTAATGCTGTAATAGAGCCCCTGAGATACAGAGGATGTTTATGTTTCAGAGTAATATATTTATGTTAATCTGATCTTCAAGTCACGTGTTAGTCGGGGTTGTTTGTGGTTCGTTTCCAAAGGTTTGTCCTCCATGATGTTTTCTCTTCAGTCTTATTGATGGAATATTGCTGAAAGTGTCTAAAAACTATACTCACTCCTAAAATAGGAGACAATAAGGTCACCTAGTAGTTAAAATCATTTGCTTGTCATGCTAAAAGTCTGGGTTTGATTGCCCACATGGGTACAATGTGTGAAGCCCGTTTCTGTTGTACACCTCCACGATATTGCTAGAATTTTGCTAAAAGAGGGTGGAACCATACTCACTCTATGATGAAATGAGGTTTTTAGCTGCTTTTGACAATGTTCATCTGTAAGAAACCTACTTATCTTCTCAGTATCAAATTGTAACAGGGATTAATTTTTCATGCAAGCTGAAACCACAGACATAAATTACTTTCAGTTTATAAACAGTATGCATTTACTATTGATTTGATTTAATGTTTTCAGTGCTAGTCAAGTGTCTGGTCTAGTCCAGAGTATGATTGGGCAGAGTCTTGTCACGAAGCAGACGCCAAAAGCAGGGGTGAAGGTCAACACCGTGATGGTAGCCGAGGCCCTGGACATTGAGCGGGAGACCTACTTCGCCATCTTGATGGACAGGAAGTACGACGGTCCAGTGATGGTGGGCAGTCCGCAGGGCGGAATGGACATCGAGGAGGTCGCTGAGAAGGACCCAGACGCCATCTTCACAGTGAGTATGTTGGAGCATCTTTCATTATAAGGAACATGCTTATAACAACAGGGGTGGAAATAACTTTCAAATTGCTAGTGTACTCCGGAACAGTGGCACATGTAAAATCACTTGCCCTGATAATTTTTCCACTATACCGTCCGTTTTCTTGTTGATTTTGTAAACTAAACAACATAATGAACATTTGAAAGTCAATTGGACGCCGGTACAGTGTGATATACAAATTTGCTTGCCCGACAGAAAAAACACTGGACTCGGACATCGGGCAATGGGTTATTTCCACCCCTGAACAAACTGATGTGCTTTTAACAAACTATTTTTAAGTTCCTGGTCACATGTTGTATGTTTTAGTCTAAATGTGTATAACAAAATATTGTCATTTTAACTGGACACATTCACTACCATAGTCATGACCAAATAGTGGATTCTTTTTCAGAAGAAGTCCTCCTTGGGGTACATATAAGCATTAAAATGTCCATTTTAAAAGCCTACGACAGTTGTAACAATATTTCAATAAAATATTTTACCAAACAAAAAACTCGTTATGTCTGGTGAGACCACCCCTACAGGGCCCCGCAGAGGGCCCCCTACAGCCAAGAGCAGGTAACTCTGGCTGTGTACCTCGTACCTCACTTTTCATGCTGTCGTTGACCGTATAGGTCGTGCATGGTCCAGAAGACACGTCTTCGCGAAGTTCTACGCTTAAGATGAGTGAGAAAGAGTCAAATCCTGTATGTATGGTTCCTTCTTTTCGCACGGGCGCTAGCTGGAATCTTTGTATGACTTTTTTCATTCATGATTTGTTGTAACCTTACCGGCGTGTTCGCTGTCTCCAGCCATGTGGCAGACAAGATGGCGGACCGCGGGGTCCCTTTTGCTTTCCTTCTGCTGGCTTCAAAAAGCCTTGTAGTCGGGTCGTAAGGGCACTGATATTTCATTATGTAGATTATACTTGCCTAAATTCCTCCTTTTTTCAGCGGCTTTAGGTAAGTTTTGCTTGAGTGATTTTGTGGCGCGTTTAAGTGTCGCTCACATATGTTGCTCCTTGTCACCTATGTACACTATTACGCTTCGCTATTGTGGCTTTGTGCTAGTATTTAATAGCTTTGCTGTAGCAGTTAAAATATCGCCCGTGCGTTGTATTTTGTTCTGTTCTGTTTTGTTGTGTGCATATTATATTATATCGAACAGTCCTTGCTATTAGTCATAGCGTGGTTCTGTTTTTTGCAGCCCAAGGGGTGTGTTACCTGTAGCGGCAGTTTGTCGCCTCAGGATCGTCACCTGGTTTGCTTACGTTTGGTGGAGGAAGCCCATGACGAACAAGGCTGTTCTATGTGTCAGTCTTTCTCCCCACGCACCATCAAGTCCAGACGTGCAGATTTCATGTTCTACACGTCCTTACTTCAGGCGGGGGGGGGACATTTGGGGTCAGGAGCCTCCTAAAGACAAAGATAAAAAAACAAAGAAAAAGAAGGCTTCTGCTTCCTCTCTTCTAGGGGATACTGCTCCTAAACGGGCGAAGGGTGGGGGGCCTTCGGCTCCTTCACCTTCCATCCCCTCCACATCACAGGCACCTTCCCCACCTCATGTCCCGGTTTCTAACCCGTTAACATTGGAATTAATATCTGATTTATTGCAGAGGCAAATGGATTCGGTCCACTCTCTCATGTCTGACGCGATGGCTGGTCTCCGTGAGGAGATTGGCGTCCGGCCAGGTACGGGGGGGTGTTCCGGATTTGTGGCGGGCAGTACTCCCAACCTTAGCTTAGGCTCTGGTGTGGGGGTTTCTGTCAGGGGGGTGTCGGCTCCGAGTCTCGTCTCGGTTGCTGGCCACCCCTCCGCTGTAGTAACTACTACCAGCCCAAGCCTTGGCAATGGGACTGGTTCAGTAGTTCGTGCTGGCTTTGCAGGCTCAGTCCCTGTAGTTTCCACTACATCGCATTTGGTCCCCCCGCTTGCGCCGGCTTTGCCGGGCCATTCGGTGTCAGGATCATTTGGCTTGTCATTGGGGTATCCCAGCACGGGCTCTTCCTCGTCACGCCTCCGCGACTCAGTTTCGAGTCGGGTCGGGTGTGCCGGGCAACTCGGCTCTGCTCGAGCCTTTGTCCCTCTCTGTAGACCCCTCGGATGATCCCTAAGAGCTCTCTCTGGTTACAGAGACCTCACTCATTGAGGATCGATTCGAGGAGGCTATGGAGGAGGATGAGGGTCGGGGGGAGTTGGCTACGCCTTTGGTTTCGCTCAGTGCGTCCCTGAGGCAGGTACGGGAGCGTATTGCCTCTGTCCTGCCCCAGGTAGTGGTCAGTACTGGCGCACCCGACCCTCAGGAGTTTCGCCTCCCAGGGGAGGCTTTTGCTCCCACCAAGGTGGGGGACACAAGGCTGCGTATATTACCCTCAGTTTTGTCTGAGGTTATCAACCCCCTCCTCTGTGGTACCAGGTCCAGGTTCGATTTGCCAGAACTGGACCGTCGGTACCTCATGGGGGAGGCTTGCCTTTATAATCCCCCAGTGGTTGACGATTGTGTTTATGCATCCGTCGCCCTGGGGGGTTCGTCGGGTAATTCTATGGCTTCAGCCAAGCAAGGTCGTCGGCTTCCGCCGTTCACGACTAACGCCACGGTGCTTAAATCCGCCTATCGTTCCTTTGAAGAGCAATACCGCAATGCGGTTCAATGCCTCAAAGTGACGATCCATTCCGCCTACATCTCGGTGTTGCAGAGGCAACTACTGGATGTGGGTGGGGTGGAGGAAGATTTGTCTCCCTCCACCTTGGCTAAGCAATTAACGGAGGTACAGTCACATCTGGCGCGCGCGATTCTATCAGGTCGTCGGCTTGCCAAATGATGTCGGCGGTGATGGGCCTCCGTCGCCTGTGGCTTTCCGTGGCGAGGTATTCGCCTGCCACGCAACAGGCTCTGCTGGCGCTGCCATTCCGGATGGGTTCTACCCTGTTCCCCGGGGCAGCTACAGTAGTCCGGGAGGCCGTGGAGGCTGTCTCAACCTTCAAGGACTCTAAGCCCTTGCTGGAACAGCCTCACATGTCTCGCGCGCGGCCCCCGGTTCTCACCTCCGCATATCCTTCTGCCGCGGCGAAGGAATCTGTTAAATGGGCTCAGCCCTTGCAGTCGCGGAGGGGTAAGGGCAGAGGCAGGGGCAAGGGCAAGGCCACGGCGCCCCACCAGCCTTTTCAGAGGAAGGGGAAGTCAGCCCCGGCTTCCCAGCTATAATTCCTATAATACCAGACCAAGCAGTCGGAGTACTGCCGAAGTCTGGTATTCAATGTCTCATGCCACATATCCCTGTGGGTGGTCGACTTTCCCTCTTCCTGTCGGAATGGGAAAAAGTCACTTCCAATCCCTGGGTCCTGTCCACGCTCAGGGAAGGCCACATGCCACAGTGGAAGCGAGACCGGCCCCCCTTCTCCGGGATCCGTTGCACTCCAGTGCCGGCTGCCCTAGAGAAGGCGGAAGTGCTCCGTGCCGAGGTCCAGTCGTTGCTAGACAAGGCAGCCATAGAGGTGGTTCCTGTGGGACAAGAAATGGTGGGTTATTACTCAACTTATTACCTTGTCACCAAAAAGGACGGAGGGTTCAGACCTATTCTAAACCTCAAAGGTCTGAACGACATGTTAGAGGCACCGTCCTTCAAGATGGAAACACTGTGTTCGGTGATTTTCGTCTGTGGAGAAGGGAGATTGGCTCACGTCAATCGACCTCAAAGACGCTGCACCTTCCATGTCCCTATGCACTCGAGTTCAGGAAATACCTAAGGTTTTCCTTCGACGGGAGGTGCTATCAGTTTCGGGTACTCCCTTCGGCATCTCCACAGCGCCAAGGGTGTTCACCAAACTCATGCTAATTCCAGCGCAGGTAGCCAGATCACAGGGCAGGTGCTGTCACCCGCACCTAGACGATTGGCTCCTTCGCGGCGCTGGCCACTCACTTGAGTCGAAGTTGCGACACTTTCTGTGATGAGTATACTCACCAAGTTGGGCTGGATTATCAACCTCAAGAAATCAGAACTGGTTCCCACCCAGGATCTGGTGTTCTTGGGAGCGGGATTCGAGACAGCGCCGAGGGATAGTCTCCCTGTCTCCGACTGCGTCACCAAAGTCCAGAGAGTTTTGTTACAATTTCTCGAGTCCCCAGGGCCTCAGCTCGGACTTGGCTCCAGTTGCTAGGCAACATGGCGCAACGGTGGACATCGCTTGGCGAAGCTGTTGAGGATGCGACCCATTCAGCAGGCTCTAGCTCGGATGTGGGTCCACACCGTTACGAAGTTGATCCTCCACACCCAGGGTGGCTAATTCCTCATCTACGGTGGTGGACACTGGCAGGAATTTATCCAGGGGCTCCCTTTGGACATCCCATCGCCAAATCTCTCAATTCAGACAGATGCTTCACTCACAGGGTGGGGGTGTGCTGGAAGCCCTGTCGGTCTCAGGCCTGTGGTCACAGAGCGAGGCAACTGCACATCAATGTGCTAGAATTGAGAGCAGTCAGGTTGGTGTTTGAACGACTTCGAGAGCAGGTTCAAGGCCGTGTGGTCCGCCTCGAGATGGACAACCAGACGGCGATGACCTATATCCTGAAGCAGGGCGGCACGGTTTCCCGCCTCTTCTGCTTGAGGCATGGCAGTTTCTGCTCTGGTGCGACCGGGTTCGACATAACGGGTAATGCCTGTTTATCTCCCTGGGGCGACAACGTTCGAGCAGATGCACCCTCTCGTCGTATCCTGGCCCCGCACGAGTGGATGCTCCATCGGGAGATATTCGGGGCTATCTCCCAGTTGTTCGGATCGTTCCAGGTGGATCTGTTTGCCTCTGGGGGGACAAACCAGATTCCGGTGTTTTGCTCTCGGATACCGGATCCGAGAGCCATCGCCCAGGACGCTTTCCAGCTCGATTGGATGGACCCGATTAGCGTTCCCGCCACTACCCCTGATTCCCAAAGTCCTCTCGCAGCTTGCCACCAAACCAGCTCGACTTCTTGTGCTCCTTGCACCCCTTTGGTCGGCTCAAAGCTGGTTTCCGGTACTACTCAGGTTTCTGGCTCAGCCTCCTGTACTATTACCCTTTCGACCGACTTATTATCCCAGAACGGGCGCCGCACCAATCCCAGGATTCAGTGGGTGGCCTGGCCTCTGTCCGAATCGCCTCCACACGAAGCGAATTCCTGCACCAGTTGCAGACACAATTCTGGCTTCGCCGGAGGATTCACAAACGCTCAGTATGAGGATAGATGGGCCTGTTATACGCTATTGGTGTGTCGGTAGAGGGATTCTGGATCCCTTTCTTCAACTGTAATTGAAGTACTGGAGTTCTTACAGTCTCGGTTAGAAGCCGGCTTAGCCGCGTCTACTATCCGGGGCTACTCCATGGCAATCTCTGCCTTCCATATCCCTGCCGACGGTGCTCTCTTGGGGCAGCACCCTCTAGTGCAGCGCTTTTTAGCAGGCGTGGACAGAATCCGTCCGACTGTCCGGCGGATTAGTCCCCCGTGGGACTTGTCAATCGTTCTTGATTGGATGTCCGGTCCTCTCTTTCACGATCTGTCGCCTCTTTCACTCCAGCTGTTAAGTTGGAAGGCTGCCTTTCTTGTGGCGGTAACGTCTGGCAGGCGGGTAGGCGATATCCATGCGATGTCAGCGGATCCTGCTCTGACTGTCTTTCACAAAGACAGAGTCAGTATTTGGTTGCCAGACTCTTACCGTCCCAAGATCGCAGGCGCCTTTCATGTAACGGCCAGCTTTCACTCAGCCTCCATCGTCCGGTCTCTCGGCGTGCTCACGCCTTAGATGTCCGTAAGACTCTCAAGGCTTATATCAAATGAACGGCTGCTATCAGGAAAGATAAGCAGCTGTTCTGTTGTTATGGCGGTGGTAAGGCTGGTCTTCCGGCGAACAAGCAGACCATATCTAGGTGGCTTGTCTCTGCCATTTGTATGAGTTACTCTTACAAAGGGTTAACTATCCCTCAGGGGTTAAAGGCCCATTCGATTAGGGCAGTGGCGACATCGAAGGCATACGCCGCGGCACTGCCCATTGAGGAGATCTGCTCAGCGGCTATCTGGAGCCGACCGAGTACGCTCATCCGCCATTATCAGCTGGACAAACATTCACGGCGCCGCAGCTCGGTTTGGCCAGACAGTTCTCACCAGTGCGCAGTGTCGTTATTCTCTAGCCGAATGAGCCTTAGAAATCACGTTTGCTTTTCTCATGGTGTAGGTGTTATAAAATTCCTCAATTTTTATCGGTGGTTGTATCACATTGGTGGTGGTTTTGACCGTATATAGCGATTATCACTCGCTATAGTCACTGTTTTCATCCCTGCACCACGCTTCGCTGGTTTGGGTTTCTGAGGGATATATATTGGACTCGTCCATACATTCCCTCCCATTTTGATGGTCGGGGGGTGGGACTTGCGTCCGTCTGTACAAATTCCACCAATAGCCTATTGGCTAGGCACCTTTTCCCCCGCCTTGCCACGCCCTGCCTGATTGACATCGGCGGTCAGGTGACTAGGTGAGTGTACTTTCTCTCTGTCGTGCTTCGGGCTGTGCCTTCGACTGAACTAGGGGTATGTTAGGCAGACAGAATACCGCCCCACTCAACATCGTTGGGAGTCTGTCTTATGCTTATATGTACCCCAAGGAGGACTTCTTCTGAAAAAGAATTATACAAACCTGTAGAGGTTATGAATTCTTTGAAGAAAGTCCTCCTTGGGGTATGGCCGCCCACCTCCCCTCATTCTGTCTGACACGTTCAGCATGAAAAGTGAGGTACGAGGTACACAGCCAGAGTTACCTGCTCTTGGCTGTAGGGGGCCCTCTGCGGGGCCCTGTAGGGGTGGTCTCACCAGACATAACGAGTTTTTTGTTTGGTAAAATATTTTATTGAAATATTGTTACAACTGTCGTAGGCTTTTAAAATGGACATTTTAATGCTTATATGTACCCCAAGGAGGACTTTCTTCAAAGAATTCATAACCTCTACAGGTTTGTATAAGTTTTAGTGAAGGTTTACAAAATGGATTACCTGAGATTGTTTCTGTTGAAAGAACAGTTACACTGGTAACTTTAGCTAGTAAAATGTGAGAGTATTTCTTTCTCAGCTTTGTTATGGAATCCATTGATGTAATTTACAGATGCAATGTTATTAATTTCTAAGAACTATTGGGGCGGTGGGGTAGCCTAATGGTTAAAGCGTTGGCTCGTCACGCCGATGACCCTGGTTCGAATCCCCACATGGGCACAATGTGTGAAGCCCATTTCTGGTGTCCCCCGCCGTGATGTTGCTGGAATATTGCTAAAAGCGGCGTAAAAACCAAACTCAGTCAGTCAGTCTTAGAACTTAATTTACGAAGAGAGTTTCAGTGTCAGTGTAGATTACTGTAGGAAGGGAAGTAACTCTTGTCATTCAAAGAAACATCTCAACCAGCATACTTCTGTTATTCCCATTCTATTAATGATGGCAGTATCTCAGGGAATCATTTCAAACTAAATGACAGACATTTGGTCCAATTATGTCTATATTACAATAGCCTTGCTGTACTTTAAATGTTTCATTTTAAGATTAATTAATTCATATTTCTTGATCTAGTCAATATACTTGTTTTCATTGATTTCCAGGATCCTATTGACATCACAACTGGGTTGGTAGATGGTCAGTCTATGAAGATGGCGCTCAATCTGGGCTTCACTGGCACCAAACAGAAGGAGGTAGGTGGTGACCCTTGTTTGTTGATGTATGAATAATGTTTAAATAGTGCTGGTTATTGCTCACAATTGGCTGATCGATAACTGGAGCTCAGTAATCATTGAATGATTAATTGTAATTGTATACCATGACACGAAACTCATCTGGGCAATAATGGGACACAATCATAACTCTGTGCAAACGAAACAGATTAATTCTACAATTAAGATGATCGGGGAGACTTCCTTTTGAGACATGTGCACGAATGTTGTTTACATTGTAGTTTTACAAGTCAGGAAACTGCTTCAGGTGTCTGTGTCTTAATTTAACAAACATACCAATAAAAACATACTTTCTAAAGTTTAATTTGATGTTTCATTGTTTATTAATCGCAAATGCAAGCTAGATCGATTGATCGACCCAACCCACCCAACACCCGTGAAGATCCGTGTTACAAATGGTCTTCAGTAACCCATGCTTGTCATAAGAGGCGACTAACGGGATCGGGTGGTCAGGCTCATGGACTTGGTTGACACATGTCATTGTATCCCAATTGTGTACAACGATGCTCATGCTGTAGATCACTGAATTGTCTGGTCCAGACTGGATTATTTACAGATCGCCGCCATATAGCTGGAAAATTGCTGAGTGTGGCGTAAAACTAAACTCACTCACTCACTAAGCACCCAATTAGAGGTGACTCAGTGGATGGGATTATCAGATTTGACGATTTGATTGACTGTATGTCATTACATCCCATGATTTGTATTTGTGCATGGATTGATGCTCATGATGTCTATCACTGGATTGTCAGGTTAAGACTTGATTATTATTTTTTGCAGTCTGAAAAACACAAAAGATCTTACTTTGATGATGTTGCAGTATGTAGCACCCAGTCTCAGTAAAATCAGATCTTACTTCTCGCTACTGCTAATTAACGATCTTATGACATCACATTACAGTTCACGTCATAACAATCTTTCTGGTAATCGATACTCTGACTGGTGAATGGAATGTCCTTCCAACAAGATCCATGAAGGTATAAGTACTATTATCTGTTTTTTTAGATCTTGTAGCATCAGAATATTTCAAAATGATTTGGTGTGAGCAATAGGTCTTCCTTTCAGGCTGCCAAGCAGATAGAGCGTCTCTATGACCTGTTTGTGAAGGTGGACGCCACACAGGTGGAAATCAACCCGTTTGGGGAAACCCCTGATGGCCGAGGTAGGGGAAGTGAAGCTGGATTTGTATATGATGTAACATTAGTTGGCTAAGTTTAATCACAGGTGGAAGTAGGTGAAATTTATCTCTCATAAACCAATATATATTTCTTTTGAATGTAGTAGAATCGTTGGATAATGATTCATTGTATAAACGTACTGGATGCATTCAACAACAACCCATGTTAGACGCAAGAGGCAACTAACGTGATCGTCTGGTCAGGCTTGGTTGATACATGCCATCGTATCCCAATTTCGTAGATCGATGTTCACGCTGTTGATCACTGGATTGTCTGGTCCAGAATTGATTATTTACAGACCACCGCCATATAGTTAGAATATTGCTGAGTGTGGCATGAAACAACAACAACAACAAAAATAAGACATTAGTTCAATTAAAAGACATTTCCTGGTAAACAACATTAAGGGATTAACATTCACAAGGGACATAACATTCACTCTCACATGTTCTGACTGAGTGTAAGCATTCCTCATCTATCGACCTGGTGTTATTTCACATCAATGACACAATATTCTTGTTTTTCATTACAGTTGTATGTTTTGATGCCAAGATCAACTTTGACGACAATGCAGCTTTCCGGCAGAAGGATGTGTTTGCGATGGACGACATGTCAGAGAACGACCCCCGCGAGGTCGAGGCTGCTAAGGCCAACCTCAACTACATCGGCATGGATGGCAACATCGCATGTCTAGGTATTTAATGATAATAATAATACTTGTTACTCCAACTAAGTTAGGGTAGATAGTTTGTGGTGACTTACACTGTCTTGAAACTTCATACCTTTCTCTGTGAGATGTGGTTAGAGCGTCCGCCCGGAGAGCGAAAGGTCGCGGGTTCGATCCCCGTCCGCGTCATACCGAAACACGTTAAAATATGGTACTTGTTGGTCCCTGTCTGGCGCTTGGCATTAATAGGTACAACAAGGACTGGTCGGCTCAGAGTCGGTATAATGTGTCTGAGTAGGGTATTCATGCTTAACTGCAACATGGTATCTCAGTGAACTATAAAACCAGCTGAAGTCTGGGCTAGTACGAGCAGCCACACATACACATGCAACTTAATTGTAAATTTGGTAGCTTTAAGATTTTGTCTGAACATAACACATGTGTAGTGTGTGGCCATGAGAAAATTATATGCAATAGTATTTTTAAAAAAATTCAAAAGGGCTATCCAGCAGAATGCATCGTCGATAGTATGCCATTTATGTGATATAAATGGTTCCTGATAAATATTTATTATTATTTCAGTCAATGGTGCCGGTCTGGCAATGGCAACGATGGACATCATCAAGCTCCACGGCGGCAACCCAGCCAACTTCCTGGACGTGGGCGGCGGAGTGACAGAGGACCAGGTGAAGTCTGCCTTCCAGCTCCTCACTGCGGACACACAGGTCAAGGCTATCCTTGTCAACATCTTCGGGGGCATTGTCAACTGTGCCACCATCGCTAACGGCATCACCAACGCCTGCCGCACCATCAACCTTTCTCTTCCTCTCATTGTCAGACTGGAAGGTTTGTTGATCATTATGCACTTGCTTGAGTGGTTATAGCATTCACAGCTAAATGCTCTGCTGTTCTGGGTGTTTGTTCTGCTGTTCTGGGTGTTTGCTCTGCTGTTCTGGGTGTTTGCTCTGCTGTTCTGGGTGTTTGTTCTGCTGTTCTGGGTGTTTGTTCTGCTGTTCTGGGTGTTTGTTCTGCTGTTCTGGGTGTTTGCTCTGCTGTTCTGGGTGTTTGTTCTGCTGTTCTGGGTGTTTGCTCTGCTGTTCTGGGTGTTTGTTCTGGGTGTTTTCTCTCTGCTGTTCTGGGTGTTTGTTCTGCTGTTCTGGGTGTTTGTTCTGCTGTTCTGGGTGTTTGCTCTCTGCTGTTCTGGGTGTTTGCTCTGCTGTTCTGGGTGTTTGTTCTGCTGTTCTGGGTGTTTGCTCTGCTGTTCTGGGTGTTTGTTCTGCTGTTCTGGGTGTTTGCTCTGCTGTTCTGGGTGTTTGTTCTGCTGTTCTGGGTGTTTGCTCTGCTGTTCTGGGTGTTTGCTCTGCTGTTCTGGGTGTTCTGCTGTTCTGGGTGTTTGTTCTGCTGTTCTGGGTGTTTTCTCTGCTGTTCTGGGTGTTTGTTCTGCTGTTTTGGGTGTTTGTTCTGCTGTTCTGGGTGTTTGTTCTGCTGTTCTGGGTGTTTGTTCTGCTGGAGTATTTGGCCCTGTTCTAAGATGGATGAATGACACATGACTGTATCCTGTACTTCATCAGGATAAACAGAAACTGATGCCAGGACAGTATGCCACTGATTCATCCAAATTCATTCGAACATTTTAATTTAATATTGTATTGTAGATGGGGGAATTAATTATATGGCAACTTCCCTGAGGGCTGATAGTTAGTATTATTGAGAGAAATGCATTATCTATTTTTAGAGAAGTGTGGTGTGAAAATGTGCCTTTAACTTCCTAGGCCAGACTTCATGGGGCAAAATGTAAACTGTTGCATTTTGAGGTAGTGAAATTTGAAACTGGCCACTTACTTTTACTGTTAGCAGTATTTTAAGACTAGTTCTCACACTTGTCATTGGTCAAAGAATTCCATTTCATAGATCTGATTACCAGATCTAACCAAATTATGATGAGGAATGTGCACTCATGGCTGAACAAGCTGAACAAGGTCTGCCATCTTTCTCCCTTAAAACCATTTTACTTACTGATGTTTCTTTTCAGGCACCAATGTTGATGAGGCCAAGAAGATTCTCCGTGAGAGTAATCTCCCCATTACAGCTGCCAACGACCTTGACGATGCAGCCAAGAAGGCTGTAGCCAGCATCAGATGATCACATGATTACTAGGGTCCCATTCGTGATTATGTGAATTATCTGCAAACTGTTTATGAATGATGTGATTTACATGACTTAGATTCTACAGTCAGGCCAATACAGACCTGGATGAATCTGACCTTGGCAACAGCTTGCTAGCCAGATTGTGTGTCAAGGTCAAGGACAGACCCAGAATGGAAGAGTTTATTATTTTCCAGGGGTTATAGGTGGAAGGATGTATGCATTCATTCACAATACTGGGGACCAGTTATGGTAGCATGTCACATACCAGTCATATCACAATATCTTTTTCTAATTTAGTTCATAATTCCCTTTTTACTGATATTTTATTCTAGAATTCTAGAAAAGAAATTAAATTTATACCCTAATTTTAATATTACCATGACAATATAACCTGATCCAAAGTTTGGACAATTCACTTTTTGATGCCTTATATTTTACACAATTCCATAAAGATTTCATCATATACCTGAACATGAGCCAAAATGTTAAATCATCAGTTTGTAGACAATGTGCACATTAATATAAGAATGAGTGAAATGCACTGTCAATGCTTCTAAGGTTTATTCAGGTATCAAACTAAAAAGTCTAGTGATATGTATTCTGGGTCTGTCATTGGTCAGCTTCTTTTGATTGACATGTGATTCTAATGTCATTAATAACTTGATTGACAGGTGATGGAATGTGATGTGTGATTGGAAGTCTGCATGTGTATGAGGTGTACCTGTTAGTGAATTAAGGATGTAGCTGAGTGATGCCGACATTAGTATTTCTTCATTGTTACCATGGATACTGTTGGTATGGCATTATATTGCCAATATTTATTCCATTATATTCAGTGGGCTAGTTATTAAGGATATTACAGACTTTATCAGACAGTGAAGGCTAGTTTTTTGTTTCATATGAAGGAGAGTGTCCACATGTTTACAATTATTTGAAGTTAACTTCCTTTAGTGTTTAGGCTGGTGGGTTTGTTTTTTTTTCACTACTTAGAAAAATATAAAGCCTTGTTTTTTTTGTGTTGAGGGATATATTAACTTAGTTCTGTGATGTTTGGTTATGCATATATAGGAATGATATGGACAATGGTGATACCTAAGGAAATCCAAAGTGATCCATCTATTTCAGTGCCTATTAACATGAAGAACTAACAGAGCAGTTAGCAGCTATCACTTGAAGAGAAAATAAACACATAATGGTATTCTAGCTTACATATTTTCCAGTAAGATGTTGATTACTGCTCAAAGTGATTGAAATGTGATCATCAGAGTCATGTTGTGTACAGTTTCATTGAAACCATTGTTCGAATATCTAAACAGCTATCCAAGAGCTTGATCAATTATCTGGTGTGGAAGTGAGTGAGTCTGAATTAATTCAGCTCTCAACAAGCTGCAATGGTGTTCATTATGTATCAGACTTTAATAGTATAGTAACTGCTCAATATATAGTATACAAAGTTATCAGAGTTTTTGTTTCATTATCTCGGGTTCCTTCTGGAAGGGTAGCCCATTGGTTAAAGCGTTGGCTCGTCACGCCGAAGGCCCAAGCCCGATTCCCCACATGGGCACATTGTGTGAAGCTCTTAAACCATACTCACTCACTCACTCTGGAAGGGGATACATGACCACCTGGGATTGCGGGCGATGGGGTGGCCTAGTGTTTGCTCCTCACCCCGAAAAAACGGTTCAATTCCCCACATGGGTACAATGCGTGAAGCCCATTTCTGGTGTCCTCCGCCCTGATATTGCTGGAATATTGCTAAAAGCGGTGTAAACCCATACTCACTCACTCCTGGGATTGCTGTTAGATGTTCTGCATCTCATACTGACCATCACTTGTCTTTGGTCATGCATGCATAGATCACTGAATACTGATCCAAACATGAATACCAGGATTTCCTTGGTGAATTGAATCTGATGCTTTATAAATGGACATGATGATGATGATGATGATGATGATGATGATGATGATGATGATGATTACTTCTAACAGACTGGTCACTATATTATGAAGGATTCACTCCTACCTAAAGTTCTACTGCAAATCCATGTGTTTCATGCCTGCCCCCCCAAGCCCTGTCAGAGACCATATTACAGATCGGTTTATGACGACTGGTATCCCGAACACCATAATTTCGAATACAAAGATATAAGGGGGGGAAATGAAAATAACTTTTACATGCAATTAAAGAAGTATCAAATACAGTCAGACCTCGTTAATACGAACACTTTGGTTTTTTACAAAAAACGTTCGGATAGTGAAACGTTCGTACTGCTGAAACCACAGTATATGCACCGAGTTACTTCCCCTTTATACAACTAAAACTTAAATAAAATTATTTTTGAATGAAAATGCAAGCTTACATGTATAACGTCCAGATAAACCACGAAAGAAGCAAAAACTATGGCGATTTTTTCCATTTGTGACTCTTAAATAATATGTATGGTCGCCTATTTCCCGATATCTGTGGCTTTCCGCTCGGTAACATGACATAACAACGGAAAATACCTCCGTTTTCGAAGCATCGTATGAATAACATGGCAGGCGAATCGTTTGATGTCGGGTATCGTTCGAAAGCTCTGAACATCAACAACATCACTGAACCCTTGCCGAGAGTATTTTCACAGTTGTAAGAAGCGATTTTATTGGATACAAATTTGTTTCTAATGACGCTTTTTCACTACAGTCTGCTATAAGGGTCGTGATTGGTCAAAATCAGACACGTGACCTAAGGCAGCCAATCATATTACGGCAATGGATTCCGTCCTCGTAAACGAAAACTTTTAGATTTAGACGAAAGTTTTGGGTAAAATAATAGTTGGGTAACATATTAAGCAAGAAATCGCTACCTATACGTAAATTATGGAACTTATTGGACGTATCGTGCTAGGTTATGACCTGTGACAAAAATGCTTCATGTATATATTTGACAATGTTATTGTGGACCCGATGCCCAAGCATCTGTCCAAGTCGCTAAGTTGCTAAACAAACAACGTGTCACTTTGGGTGGACCAGTCAGCAGCGCGGTCAACTTCAATCGTTCGGATTAACGCAGCTGTTTACAACGTAATTAGTCAGATCCGTTCCGACTGACCAGCGTTCGGAGGCGGAAACTGAATCATCGGATTAACGAGGTGTCTATTATATACAATATATAGGGAGATGATTTGGTGCCCAGTGAGTAGCGTTCGGAAGTCGGTGGATTCGGATTAACGAGGACCGGATTACTGCGGCCTGTACAAGACAGGAGCAGTGTATTGCTCATATCAATGAAAACAGCATGTTGAATTTTGCAAACTCCTTGGCGGAGTAAGCATTTATGGTCTTTGTTCAATCCTGACACCACATGGGTACAATGTGTGAAGCTCATTTCTGGTGTCCCCCGCCGTGATATTATTGCAGGAATATTGCTAAAAGCGGCGTAAAACCAAACTCACCCACTCCCTCAATCCTGACAACCAAACAGGGTGAGACTCGGCTTCCAAATGCGAGCTGGGAAGCCAGTATGACAATCCATTCGAATGGTAGTCACGGAATCATTGAACTCGGTCCGTATGGCGACTAACGGGCTCGGGTGGTCAGGCTTGCTGACTTGGTTGACACGTTATTGAATCCTTTGCATTTGTGTAGATCGATGGTCAAGATGTCAGTCACTGGCTTATCTGGTCCAGACTCGACTGTTTAGCCGGAAAATTGCTGAGTACGGCGTTAAACAATAAACAAATAGTCCAGTGCAGGTACAGTTGAAAAACATAATGAATGACGTATTAAAATAGTATCTGCATTTAGAGTTCTATTCTCAAAGACTGCAGGACCATTGTAAATAACACTTCAGGACAGTTTGACGTTTACAGATAGCAGTAAACTGAATATTTTCAAAGTTTTTTTCACAATCATTATAATAAAGCTTATGACAGAAAATGCTGGATTCAAAATGGTAATTTCTGCGGCAGCTATTTTAATTGGGGCACATTGCAGTGAGTACAGGTTTGAAAATCGTTTCTCAGACGTGTTCGTGGGGGTAGCCTAGTGGTTCAAGCGTCCGTTTGTCACGCTGAAGACCCTTGGTTCGATTCCTCACTTGGGTACAATGTGTGAAGCCCATTTCTGGTGTCCCCGCCGTGATATTGCTAAAAGCGGTGTAAAACCATACTCACTGTCTCAGATCTGACATATCCACTTCCAAACACCTGCAAGAGCTACGGTTGGTCCAAGTGGTATAACTTGGCGAATGTCGCCTTACCATTGGCTGTCTTGTCCACCGTGAGTCGGAGTGGAAGTAGTGCATGTGCTGCACGATTGTCGCGTGGTTGAAATATGAAACGACACCCTGCAAGGCCTATAAAGACAAACATCCTATCTTTGGAATGGAATATTTAACTTCACGCCGAAATGTCGTGGATCCACATTTTGGTCTTTTTCTGTTTCCGGACACATAGGCTTATAACGCAAAAAACTGGCACCATGGTATATACTGTCACTGACGGGGGTCTTAACACTATATAAAAGTTATATATGACACTTGTGGTTACTTAATATCCAATACATTTAGAGGTGAGGTGAAATTGGGTTTTACGTCGTGCTTGAGAATATTTCACTCATATGACGACGTGCATGCGTGTGTATGTATATGTGCGGCTGCCTGTACTAGCCCAGACTTAGCTGGTTTTATAGTGCTAGCCCACTGAGATACCATGCCGCAGTGAAGCATGAATATCCCACTCAGACACATTATACTGACTCCGAGCCGACCAGTCTGATACCTAGCTGCACGCTAAATGGCAGCTTGGTGGCAGAAGTGATGCACCTATATTTCAGATACCCTTTCGCGATACAGTATGGAAGATAATGGTGAACTTGCATTTTATTTTGTGTATTTAATCCGTCAGGCAAATCTAATTGATGAAAGTTTCATGCCTTGAACCGGCCGATTTCTGTGTTTCGGCCGCTGTTACTAATTTTTGACGTAGTATGTGAAAAAACGTCTGCATTAACTAATTACAGTACTACAGAATACGAGTCAGTTTCAATTGTTACCCGTCTTTGAACGTTACAGCCACCTGCTGCCAGGTGAAGATCCAGGTAAGAATTGGTCTTCTGTAACCCATGCTTGTCGTAAGAGGCGACTAACGGGATCGGTTGGTCAGGCTGGCTGACTTTGTTGACACACGTCATCGGTTCCCAATTGTGTAGATCGATGCTCATGCTGTTGATCACTGGTTTGTCTGGTCCAGACTCGATTATTATCTTACGACAAGCATGGGTTGCTGAAGACCCATTCAACCCGGATCTTCGCGGGTATGTAGAGCTTCTAAGACAAGGCAAATGCTGACGTGTATTGTGTTAAATGGGCTATTGTACACAGTTTGAACAAATGAATGTTTCACCGTTGTAATAATTTTGAAAGGTGGAATAAACCCAACACAGGTGGGAATTTAGCATGAAAGGAACGGACGAGTTGCGTCCAAGAATTGTATGATCGCGAGTTCGAATCCCAATTTCGACCTCGTATGATCTTTGCTGTGTCTGCACCGTTCCAGCGATTTCCATCCGGGTCTAATCATTCAACGCGTCCCCAAGCTTCCAACGTCAAGGAACATCTAGCTGTATAATGGTAAATTTATTCACATTCAAGATGAAGTCTAGGCAATTTTAAAAACAATGATTTCATGATATAATAGGTAAAAGTCATTTAAAACATTACACATTTGTTCTAAAATGGTGTTAACAAAATGGTAAAACACTAGTCATATTAAAATATATGCTCGTCTCCATGACGGTTGTGCATCTCGCATGCATGCACATGATAGCATTGCAGTGTGACAAAAACAATGCAGGTGATAATACAAACAAGGTGATGCATTAATAGCACAATTGTCAACAAGAAAAATAAACAAATAAACAAATTAAGAAATAACTTCAGTGAGACATGTTGAACAAACAACCACGGTCATTACAAATGTCAAAGGTTGAAGACCCGTGGACTGATCCATTTGTAACTAAGTTTATATACTAAACAGAATAAGTTAGGGATCATTGATATGTTGTGGGGTATTTTTGTCAAGAAAACTGATCTCACAACGTCAAAATACCACAAAATTGTCATGATCCCTAACTTTTTGTGTGCAGTATATATCTACATTTATCTTTCGGAAAATCATTACTGATGACAAAATTAAATGAACATAAAACCCTTGTAAAATATTAATAGTGACTGATATCGTGCTCGTGTTTAAAAGGCCTTGACGGTATATACAGTTAAACTAATACACTATTCCTAAAAACAATTAATATATATTATTAACACGCCCAGCAGATTGAAATTTCTGTGCAGTCATCTGCAGCATCTCACAGCCTTGTCGAACGAAGCCAAAGTTTGCCTGGAGGTCTGTTTGGATTGTCTGGTAATCAGAAACAAAGTTTATCTCAGAGTGTTGACCGTTCTGAAGACTTGGCAGGTAGCTGAACAGGTTCTGGAAGTGTTCATCTAAGTACCTCTTCATCAGCAAGGTTGCTGTGACCGAGCTGTGTGTGAGGACCTTGTCAATGTACTGTACGCCTTGGCTCAGAGTGTGGGTTGTGTTCTGAATCTGCTGGGCTTGGGTACTGATGGCAACCTGCTTAGTGTTGAACGTCTGATGAAGTTCTATCATGGCTTCAGTTCGGCGTCTGTCCAACATGGAGCTGTAGAAGGCGAAGGTAGCGTTGATGCCGGAAGTGGAATTCCTGTGCTGTGAAACAAGCGCCGATGAGTTATGGGCAGCTCGTTTGGTTAAGGCTCGTAAATGGTCAATCTTGTGTTTAGCATTTGCCAGTAGGTGGCGCAAAGAGTCTATGTGGTCGTCTGCTACATCAGTGAGAGGCTTGCATGCGTGACCTTCGTTGTGTTCTAATATACAATCACTGCACACGGGTTTTGCGCAGGTGGAGCAGAAATGATCCAAGACTTTGTTTGAGTGTTGGAGACACATGTCCGGTTTGTCTGACATGGAACCCTTGTCAGTGTCTCCTTGTAGATGTCCAAGGCTCATAACACGATGTCCTTTAAAGCGGTTCATGAACTGATGCGCCATTACACAGTTTCCGCACAGGAAATTCCCACAGTCAAAACAAATGGCAGAAGCGGTCGCATCCTTGATTTTACATCCGGTGCAGTGGACCACGTCGGAAGCTCCAGACCAGCCGCTGAAGACGTCTCTTCTCGCTGGTTGGTTGAGCTCCGAGACGTCATGGCCGCCGAGGTAAATATCCAATGGACAGAGTGGACAGTGGGCAGCGCCTGTCTCGTGTAGTGCCCGCTCCATGCATGGCTGGCAGAACGTGTGGTGGCAGCTGAGCATTCTGGGTAAGCAGACTGAGCTGCTGCAGAGGTCACAGCGTGTTCCGTGGTAGGCGGAGTCCATCTCGTAGTCGGATGAGCTGGAGGTAGTGAAGGTCCCACAATCGGAGGGGGTGGGGGACGCCATTACAAAATCAGTGGGTGCCACGAAACGATCTGGAATGATGAAATAAATAAAACTAACAATATTAATCCGAATCAGTTTTTAAAAAAATGAAAAAAAATGGGCCGCTTAAATTGGAAATATAGTGAGTGAGTGCGTGGTTTTACGCCGCTTTTAGCAATATTCCAGTAATATCGCGGTGGGGGGACACAAGAAATGGGCTTCACACATTGGAACGATGTAGGGAATCGAACCCGTGTCTTCGGCGTGACAGGCGAACGCTTTAAACACTAGGCTACCCCACCACCCCTATGTGAAATATAATAGGGATAATGACTCGGTGTAGCGTGATTGACGTCTTTAGCTAGCTATCAATAAGGAGGCCAGGTGTCCATGGTGGAACAAGTCCTGCTAAGGAAATGGAAAATAACACAGAACACGGATAGTATATAATGAATAATTTACATTGACTTAAGCTGGCGTCATCGGAAAATCGTACGGAGAGAAATACGCCTTGGCCTAGTGGATAGAGTTGCTGCCTGGATAACGGAAGGTTTAAGGTTCCAGCGCCGGGCGTATTATTCAATTAAAATATTTTAAACGATGGTACCTTAGGTTATCATTCGTGACATTCGGACTTAGAGATAAAACATGGCTGCCAAGAAACACTCAAGCATATGTGGTGTGGTGTGTTGTGTTGAAAACACGTTAAATCGCGTTTACCTCGCCAGTATATTGAGTGAGTTTAATTTATGCCGCACTCAGCAAGTCGGCGAGCCTGACCACCCAATCACGTTAGTCGCCTCTTTCGACAAGAATGGGTTACTGAAGGCACATTCTAACCCGGACCTTCACGGGTCCACCAGTATAGAGAAGCCCGGCCGAAAAGAAAATACAGAAGAAAGAGCCCGTGTCTAACAGAAAAGTTTAAACGTGGATTGAAGTGAGGTGAAATGGGGTTTAATGTACTTATGATTATTTCGTTCACATGACGTGCATGCGTGTGTATTTGTGGCTGTTTGTACTGGCCCAGACTTAAGCTGGTTTTTTAAGTGCCAGCTCACTGAGATACCATGCCGCAGTCAAGCATGAAACCCCACTCAGACACATTATATTGACTCCGAGCCGACCAGTCCTTGTTGTAGTCATTAAGGCAGGGATCAACAAATACCATATTTTAACGTCTTTTGGTATGATGCGGCCGGGGATCGAACCTGCGACCTAAAAGTGGAATGAGTGAGTGAGAGTATAGTTTAACGCCACTTTTAGCAACAGTCCAGCAACATCACGGCGGTGGTCACTAGAAATGGGCTCCACATATTGCACCCACGTGGGAATAGAACCTGGGTCTTGGGCGTGACGAGCGAACGCTTTAACCACTATGCTACCCCACCGCCCGCAATGAGAAAGAAATGCTGGTACAATAAGCCTGAATGTAAAAGACAGACCTGGACAGTAAGCCTACATTTGACTAACAGAATGGGCATAATGATAAGTTTCTGTTTGACGTAAAATATTTGAAAATAATGTAATTATTTCAGCGTTTCATATCTTATAGGTAAAGTAAATTTGATACAGAATTTTAATACATCTAAAGGCTTTGTTTGTGATAACGTCGTTACGTTGAAGGAACTAGAAGTGTTTCTGGGATATCATTTAACCACATCGAAACTTAACCTTTCCGGTATGTATTAAGTTATTAACGTAGGGGGAACTTAGAATATGACATTTAGTAAAAAGAATTTGCAGCTGTGAATAGATTGTAAATAGCACATAAGTAACCCGATTGGGTAAGAGTTCCTCCCGTTTCCCCATCCCAAATAAAACATAGATTAATATATACTAAAAGCATACTGAAAGGCAAAAGAAACGTCGTAATATTGGAAATGACATTTAAGTATCAATGGAACATTTGAACCTATTTTTTTTAAATAATACGCCACTGAAATGCAGTACCGACTTTCATCAGAGAAGATAACCCCTCTCCATTGTCCCCCACGACAGTTTTGCCGCTGTTGTGTCCACTTGGATACGTTCCCGGCAGTGACGTTGGGTGAATATGGGTCTCCTGGCAGGACATCGACAAAACAGGTTCCTGGCTTGGAGACGTCGCCGAATGGTAGGTCACTGACTGGTCGCTGGTGGTTTCCTATGGTCACCCTTGCGAATAGGTCTTGCACGTGTTGATGGACGATATGACGGTCCTTGCGACGTGTTGTTACACGGGGTTGACCACTACGTGGACGGTCATCAGTGCTGCTGGTGGCCTTGTATCGCACTCTAAGACGTTCTATCGTTCGTACGCTGCAACTGAAGTCATTAGCAATGACTCGAGCATGTTGACCAGCGTGCAGACGTCCAATAGCTTGTTGTGGTTGATCTCTCGTTAACCTAGTCATAGCTGCTGTGTTCAGAAAACAAGTGAACGATTGCCATTCAAGCCGGCAATTTATGCCTGAATGCATTTATGATGCACGTGCATCTCGATTTCAATGTTGTGTTTGTGGGAACTTTTCCCTCTCCAAAAAACAAAAACATTTCTAACTTCAATCTCAAACAATACTTTATTGGGCAATGCAGGCTACACGACCACGATTCATGTTTCCTCAAACTTGACTTCTGGTGTATATTTAAAAAAATAGGTTCAAATACTCCATTGATACTCAAATGTCATTTCTAATATTACGACGTTTCTTTTGCCTTTCAGTATATTAACAGAACTTAACACAACAATTACTAGAGAACTCACAAAAATGACTAAAGGTCCAAAAATTTAAGTTGGGGTTAGGTTTACGGTTGGGGTTTGGTTTAGGGTTGGGGGAACGGAAGGAACTCTTTCCCGAGATTGTGGTGCAAACTAGTCCCCACGTATATATACTAACAAGTTGTTTCAGAATTATTTATGCTTTTAAAAATCTCCTCCAGTAGCTCATAAGTTAAAATAGGGACCTTGTTGTTACCCTGGCTGGCACTCGGGATTAAGTAGCTAGATCTAGGACTGGTCAGCTGGGAGCCGGTAATCTGTGTTCCGTGTCCATGGTAAACTGCAGCATGGAATCTCAATAGTCATGCGCTATAAATCCGGCATTAGTCCGGATTAACACAAGCAAACCCACAGGCACTCACGCACGCACGCACGCACGCACGCACAGGGCGCACCATTTCAAATCAGCATATTTAACCAATAGTAGTTGTGATACGTTCATTGAATAATAAAAGCCATAAGCTCAAATTGCAGCTTAATATTATTTTATTATTTTACCCAGAGATATCCTTTCGAAATATAAGATGAATAGAAAGTCCCTATCCATTGTTTGTAAGAAATAAGTTGCAAAGCAACACACACTCACCTTATTGACAAACGTAGGAACCGATAAAGGTGACAGCAAGAACTCCGTGCTTCTTGTTGTCCAGGGGAATATAGAACACCCAGCGCCCTTCTACATTCACGCTCCACGAGTGTCCTGTCTCAGCTGACTGGCTCCGAAATGGACAACATGTGGGCAGCATAAACAATGACCGCCTGAGTGTTTCCAGCAAACCAGTCACAATTTCGCTTTCCCAAGCATGATAATTTCACAAAGCATAAGCAGCATTTTCCTTACTTCTTAATTGTCGTCTGCAATGGGTGTCACAAAAGTTGGAATCCGTGTGGAGTTTACCAAGTGTTTCATTGGTGAAATGCCTTGGAGTCGGAAGCACTTTGCGCGACCCGGTTTCAAACAAACCATTTTTACAATTGGATACCTTGGTCCGAGTTTATCGAGCCTTTTTAAAACATGACCAGCATTCTAAAAACATTATCACCAAACATATCTTAACAATATTGATTTCATAACCGTATTTTAAAAGATATTCAAGAACTATGTTATTAGCCGTAAGAACACTGTGTGAGTCGCCTCTGCGTGGTGCACGTGAAATACGTTCCTGTGCTTTTAGCACGTGCATCTCGCTCTTTTCCGATTGGTTTAGGAAATTCATGTTCTGGGGCAAGCATTGAACCTAAGTTGAACAACTCGAGCATATTTATCATTCACGTAATTATCATTCGCCTGTTTTGATGGTTCTGATATGAGGGAATAGATATACCTGATGAAAATATATCCAATTAGTTAACGCGATAAATGTCAGTATCAATGTTATCATTTTATTTATACTAAGTAGTTTCGTTACATACTGGCATGACAGCGGACTACTTTCGTGGTCTTCGCAGTTCAAATCCCGCTGGCTCTCCGAGCTCTCAACCAGCAACATAGCTTTTCGTTTGATTGTTTGTTAGCCGCATCCAGCAATATTCCAGCTATATGGCGGCGGTCTGAAAATAATCGAGTTTGAACCAGACAATCCAGTGCTCAACATCATGAGCATCTATTTACGCAGTTGGGATACAATGACATGTGTCAAGCAAGTCAGCGAGCCTGACCTACCGATCCCGTTAGTCGCCTGTTACAAGCATGGGTTGCTGAAGATGAATTCTAACCCGGATCTTCACGGATTTACCTACCAGAAAGGTCTAACGGTACCTGCAATAGGATGTCACAAGATCTTGTTTTTACCGACAAGTATTAAGGCCTGATTTTAAATAGATTGGGTTAAAATATTGCAACATCATCAAAGCTTAGAAGTTTTGACTCACCGAATACGTTTTAGTGGAGATGGTGACATGTGTCAACCAAGCCGTTTGTCTTCCCTAAGTGTGAACCTTGAAAATAGAACAATATTACATGATAGTTTCCTAAACAACTCTTTACATCATCGATCATAAACCGCCGTCAGATTCAGATCCTTTTGGGTACAGAGGTTTCAGGGCCATGTGCCATATTTATGTTGTGTGCACTTATCCCTATTTCGAGTTATTTAATCATTCATCGTTCTCATTTGAACCCAAACGGACTAAGTGTTTCACTGCCATTCTACAAGTTGGTGAGTGAAAAAGAAACGTACATCTTCAAAGACAAGAACTTCTGGTTTGTGAGTTACGTTCGTACACTGTTCTAATGCGTGAATGACTACTAACAAGAAACGAGGACTGATTGACTGACTGAGTTTGGTTTTACGCCGCTTTTAGCAATATTCCAGCAATAACACGGCGGGGGACACCAGAAATGGGCTTCACATATTGTACCCATGTGGGGAATCGAACCCGGGTCTTCGGCGTGACGAGCCATCGCTTTAACCACTAGGCTACCCCCAACCGCCCCAGAAACGAGGAGCGTGTGTGCGTGCGTTCAATGGTATATTTTCACTGCCATTGCTCTTTAGGGTTGGGTATTGCCAAATTTTCGTATTGCGATATATTGTGATATGTGTTGGCGTATTGCAATATATTGTGAAAGTGTAACACATGGGTTAAGGTAATGAAATTACTGTTTCCTTTCTTTTCAAACAACGCCACTGGCATCAACTGAAAATGTTTCCAAATTGAAGACTTTTTGGTTTGTTTATCCTTACTACGAGTGCCGGCACCAATCTCTCTTTTTTTAAAATATGGTTTAAAAGTCACGCAAATGCAAGTATATGACTAAGAGATATTATCCAAAATATTAATGTATAATAATATAAGGGAAATACAAATGTTATTAGTAGTTTTGACAACATCACGAAAATTACCGATCGTATCGGGTGAACCGGTTCGCGAAAAGTGTACCGCAATATATCGTATTGCGTAGTTGGCAATATCGCCCACCTCTACTAAACATTGTTAGAAGCGTTCGTAAAATCTTGTGTAAAACGGGTCCACGTGAAAATACGTAGGATCGTTGAGTGAGTTAAAATTTAAAGTCACTTTGGCAATATTTCAGCCATATCGTGACTAAGTTATATATAAATAATCGTAGGATTGTTGATATACATCAAGTAGCGGCGAGCCATGCCGCGAGGTGGCCATATTGACCTACAGGTATGAAGACTCGAACTCGAACAGTTTTCGATTCAACAAAAAGATACATAATGCACTCACCAAATACAACAAAAATATCATTTTATATCCTTTGCTAGACTATTGGTGTTATTTTGTATATTCTGTTTTGCTTTAATCAATGTATGTGACAAAAATTTAACAAAAACTAGTCCAACCGGCCCGAATATTTTAACACGTATGTTTTGTGCTGTTGTCTTTTAAACTTCTTGAGTGATACGGCGGGGTAGCCTAGTGGTTAAAGCGTTCGCTTGTCACGCTGAAGGCTCGGGTTCGATTCCCCATAGGATACAATGTGTGAAGCCCATTTCTGGTGTACCCCGCCGTGAAATTGCTGGAATGTTGCTAAAAGCGGCGTAAACCATACTAACTCACTCACTCACTGAACGTCTTGAGACGTGCCTGAGCTATCTTGAAAAAAGGGACGGCGGGGTAGCCTGGTGGTTAAAGCGTTCGCTCGTCACGCCTAAGACCCCGGTTCGATTCCCCACATGGGTACAATGTGTGAAGCCCATTTTTGGTGTCCCCCGCCGTGATATTGCTGGAATATTGCTATTAGCGGCGTAAAACTAAACTCACTCACTCACTATCTTGAAAAAAGAACGCCCGTGTCGATAGGTATTTTCAAGAGTGCACCCATCTACCTTACGGCAGTAACGTATACTCCAGTCTCGAGCTACTTTATTGCGCCATATAGGTTTACTGCACAGACAACTGCTACTGCTTATTGGAGATTCCACGTCACCGTTGACAGTCATTGTCAGGTTCCACGGTTATAAACCAGTAAATTGCCCCCATAACCGACTTTGTCCTCAACACATTAGATCTGTTAACAACACTTTTCTATTCTCTATGAATCTGATGACTCGTTGAGAGGCACGGTCACGGCCACCCCATGAATTCAAGGTAAATAACGTAGGCTCTGTTCTTCTCGCTCTGAGTGAGCTGTACGGGAGCCTTGGATGCAGCTGTGCAGCTTCTCACACTCACTGTCATGATATGGTATGACATAAAAAAGATATGACCTCTACAGCATATCCTTCACACGGATTGAGAAGGTTCCAAGATACTATTTACTGGTTCCACCTTTTCTACCTCAAATGTCACGATAGTAGCTTAACAGTATAATTACCATGGCAAAATGGTTGGAAAAGTGGAACGCTTTTTACGGTGTGTTCAATATAAAATACATGTATGCTAATCGTGCTCAAACAGTTTATGAGGTTTTAATGTTGGCAATGAGAAATATTCGTCCACTTTACCTTTTTTTCACTCATCATTCACACAAAATATAAAATAGAATACTCACGCTCATTTGATGCGCACACTTACTCAAACACTTGCAACACACACACACCACAGCTTTACACACTCACTTGTAGTACATCTACATTCACACGGTCACACCCAGCACTCATCACACACTCAAATATAAAGCACCTTTACTCATTCACTTGTAACACACTCTCGCCTATAGTACACCCATACAAATTCACCTGTATTACAGCCTTACACACTCGCTTGTAGCACTCTCACATATATCACAGCCTTACATAGTCACATGTAGCACATTCTCACACATAGCACAGCCTTACCTACTCACTTGTAGCACATTCTCACACATAGCACAGCCTTACATACTCACTTGTAGCACATTCTCACACATATCACAGCCTTACCTACTCACTTGTAGCACATTCTCACATATATCACAGCCTTACATACTCACTTGTAGCACATTCTCACATATATCATAGCCTTACATACTCACTTGTAGCACATTCTCACATATATCACAGCCTTACATACTCGCTTGTAGCACTTTCTCCATATATCAAATATGACACAGCCTTACCTTACTACTCTACTAGTACATTCTCACATATAGCACAGCCTTACATACTCACTTGTAGTACATTCTCACATATATCACAGCCTTACATACTCACTTGTAGTACATTCTCACATATATCACAGCCTTACATACTCGCTTGTAGCACATTTTCAAATATGACACAGCCTTGCATACTCACTTGTAGTACATTCTCACATATAGCACAGCCTTACATACTCACTTGTAGTACATTCTCACACATAGTCATTTGTAGTACACTGTCATACATAACGCAGCCTTACATACTCACTTGTAGCACATTCTCACATATAAAGCTTCCTTACATATTTGTAGCACATCGTTGCACACTTACTTCTAGCACACTCACGCACATAGCACACCCTTACGCACTCCTTTGTAGCACACTCTCACATATAGCACTTCTTTACATACTCATTTGTAGCACATTCTTTGCAGCATACTTCAATATTTGTAGCACATTCTCACACACTCACATGCAGCAGTTACTCACTCATTCAATCACTCGGTTGTGGCACTCGCTCACTTACTGTAAGCACACACTCTCACATACACCACCTGCTCGTATCAGTCTGTATTTCCCCTTATATCTCAACACCTTACACAACCTCTCTAGAAGCTATAGCCACTGTACAACTACAGCAGAGCTTCAACACCTTACACAACCTCTCTAGAAGCTATAGCCACTGTACAACTACAGCAGAGCTTCAACACCTTACACAACCTCTCTAGAAGCTATAGCCACTGTACAACTACAGCAGAGCTTCACTGTACAACTACTAGCAGCTAGCTTCAACACCTACACAACCTCTCTAGACCAACTTAGCCACACTACAGCAGACTTCAACACTCTCTAGAAGCTATAGCCACTGTACAACTACAGCAGAGCTTCAACACCTTACACAACCCTCTCTAGAAGCTATAGCCACTGTACAACTACAGCAGAGCTTCAACACCTTACACAACCTCTCTAGAAGCTATAGCCACTGTACAACTACAGCAGAGCTTCAACACCTTACACAACCTCTCTAGAAGCTATAGCCACTGTACAACTACAGCAGAGCTTCAACACCTTACACAACCTCTCTAGAAGCTATAGCCACTGTACAACTACAGCAGAGCTTCAACACCTTACACAACCTCTCTAGAAGCTATAGCCACTGTACAACTACAGCAGAGCTTCAACACCTTACACAACCTCTCTAGAAGCTATAGCCACTGTACAACTACAGCAGAGCTTCGACACCTTACACAACCTCTCTAGAAGCTATAGCCACTGTACAACTACAGCAGAGCTTCAACACCTTACACAACCTCTCTAGAAGCTATAGCCACTGTACAACTACAGCAGAGCTTCAACACCTTACACAACCTCTCTAGAAGCTATAGCCACTGTACAACTACAGCAGGCTTCAACACCTTACACAACCTCTAGAAGCTATAGCCACTGTACAACTACAGCAGAGCTTCAACACCTTACACAACCTCTCTAGAAGCTATAGCCACTGTACAACTACAGCAGAGCTTCAACACCTTACACAACAACCTCTCTAGAAGCTATAGCCACTGTACAACTACAGCAGAGCTTCAACACCTTACAACTACAGCAACCTCTCTCTCTAGAAGCTATAGCCACTGTACAACTACAGCAGAGCTTCAACACCTTACACAACCTCTCTAGAAGCTATAGCCACTGTACAACTACAGCAGAGCTTCGACACCTTACACAACCTCTCTAGAAGCTATAGCCACTGTACAACTACAGCAGAGCTTCAACACCTTACACAACCTCTCTAGAAGCTATAGCCACTGTACAACTACAGCAGAGCTTCAACACCTTACACCTCTCTAGAAGCTATAGCCACTGTACAACTACAGCAGAGCTTCGACACCTTACACAACCTCTCTAGAAGCTATAGCCACTGTACAACTACAGCAGAGCTTCGACACCTTACACAACCTCTCTATAGAAGCAGAGCTTCATAGCCATAGCTGTACAACTACAGCAGAGCTTCGACACCTTACACAACCTCTCTAGAAGCTATAGCCACTGTACAACTACAGCAGAGCTTCAACACCTTACACAACCTCTCTAGAAGCTATAGCCACTGTACAACTACAGCAGAGCTTCAACACCTTACACAACCTCTCTAGAAGCTATAGCCACTGTACAACTACAGCAGAGCTTCGACACCTTACACAACCTCTAGAAGCTATAGCCACTGTACAACTACAGCAGAGCTTCGACACCTTACACAACCTCTCTAGAAGCTATAGCCACTGTACAACTACAGCAGAGCTTCGACACCTTACACAACCTCTCTAGAAGCTATAGCCACTGTACAACTACAGCAGAGCTTCGACACCTTACACAACCTCTCTAGAAGCTATAGCCACTGTACAACTACAGCACAGCTTCAACCCAAGGTAGGCACCACCTAACCCTGGCGGACTATCGGCCACGACTTGCGTGTTGGTCTACAAGTTGGCAGGGTGTCAAGTGCACACAATGGAGCGAGTAAGCTGACTATAGTCATGTAGCAATATCCAAATGATCGCTTGGGGCTGCCTTTTCTATAGACACAAACACTGGTCCTGCTAGACTCGGCGGGGAAGAAGACAGGTGCTCCAACCTTAATATAACAGATAACAGCTCCCGCTTTTGTGTTCCCCTACTCTGCTGTTGGCGACGTAAATCGCCGGGCCGTCGTGACTCGCGTTAATCACTTTATCTAGACAGCCAAATAAACATTTGAGTTTAAAGAAGCAGAATATCATTTGAATTTGACATTGGCGCTTCCGTCCTTTTCAGACTCGTGTGTATTTTTGGACGCCCTTTTCTGCTTACATTTCCCCACCCCCACCCCTGTATCAACCGTGTCAGCTGTACACCCCGATCCGTAACCCCATCCTCACACCTTTTGTCAACCAATGTGTCAGTTATACCCCTAACATACCCTGATCTGTCACCCCCGCCTTCAGTCCTTCACCTTGTACCGTCGATATTCAGTCAAACAAGTTTCTGTTTTCAAGGTCACGTCATTTAATGAATAGAAACTTGAAGGCCCATTCTCGATTTTTGTGTGAGCGTATTCTGTTAACATTACATGCTTGTGCACCCCCTCCCACACACAGTCACACCCGACCAGGCTTTGCAGCACCCGCCGACGATCTTAACGCCTTTGTCGCGACAGTCGTAATGAATCTCTTGTAACAAATCAACACTTCTCCACTATAAGTCATTATGTAAATCTGTAACCATGGCAACTCCACAATGCTTCTTGACAATCAATAAGACCAGATGTAACATATACCCCTCCCCCTGTCCCTACTCTGAAGCCAAGCCCTCACCCCACGGGTAGGCCACTCGCGTATCGAAGCAGGGTAGGCTACCAAGACACGTGTGAAGGGCTTGGATTGGGTAGAGATCGGTGTAAGGAGCTTTTTGGCTCTTTAGTATTGTGTTGAATTGAGTTGTAGGTATCGACCAGCTACTGCAGTGTGTGGAGTTGCGGGTGTATCGACCTATGGAGGTTCTATACAGTAGGACCCGAGACGAGATCTAGCAAACAGGGTTATCTGCTCTCGCTGTCGGACCGTACTGACGTCATTCATCAGCACCGACATCAACCCCGAACACAGGTAAGGACATATTACCTCGGCGTACATTCAGAACTTACCTGATTAGGGCACCGTGGCCTTAACGAAGCCTCGGTACGCGTTAAAAACCAAGTTGTGCTTATATAGAACTGCCACCAGTCGCGGCATAATATACCACTGTAACATTGTATACTCAAGGATTAACGGAGCTGTTTTTAGTCGATCTAAGAAATGTGTATTCTAAACCATCACTGCCAGGAATGGCATGAGTAGAGAATATGGGACTAACATCAACGGATGACATTTTACTTCGTGGCAAGGTCACAAAATGTTGTATTTCTGGATTAATTCACCGTGCGTCATATGAACCCAATGTTTTGGTTTGTTCAAAGATAACGTTTGTATTCTGCACCTAGGGCTATGTACTTGCGGATTTCTGTTCACGACCACAAATATTCCTGCCACTCAAGTATCGAACATTTAAAGCTATATATTTCGATCGAGTTATATTTAGGGCCGACTAGGTGAAACCAGTTGTTTTCTTACCAAGTTTCTTTATAACAATCTTAATTATCAAACGTATACAGCTTTATGTATACAGTATAATGTATGTTCATATCAGTGGCTCAGAAGATACGGCAAGACATGTATGTTATCACTAATATTTCATTGAAAATCATTTTTTGTATATTTTTTTTCAAATTTGAATTATTCAAGTGAATATATTAATTTCACCTCATCACATATAGTCACGTGGTGGTTATGTATTCATAATTTTCAAAGGTGTGTTTACACAAACAGCAGATGCTTATATTGCAAGGAAGTGTAAATATTTATTTAGTCCAAAACCGGCATTTATTATGTTTGAATTCATATCCAGACAACATATCTAATAAAGTATGTACACTGTGCATCAGCCATTGACATGACTGCAAGTATATACAGGCAGATTGAATTAACCTGTAGTTTGGTGTTAAGTAACACGTATCAGAGGTACAGGTGTAATACTATTACACGGATCATGTTGTAATATTACATAACACGTGAAAATACTCAACACATGTAATAATTCTGAAATACACTGATAGTAATATGATAATGCAAGGGTTTTTTAATTGCATCCCCAGATTACAATTTTGCCATATATATTCTGAGAAAAATAAATAAGGGATAACAGGAATACTCAAGCGTCCCTTTAATATTTTCAAGTTTTCATCCCCAGCTTTGAATAGCACTGTGCTGATGAAAACTGGAAAATAATAAAGGAACGCTTCAAATTTCCTGTGATCCTTTATTTGTTTCTCTCAGTATATACAGAACTGTGATACATACAGATCAATGCTGTGCAGGTATTATATTAACATTATATTAATAAACATATATAACTTAATATATGAGAAAGATTATATCAGGTATGTATGGTTAAATTTAAAAGTCATATATTAATGCGACTTGAATAAGATGTTATTCAGTGTGTAAATATGTCCAGGTATTTCAAAGTTGATAAGAATATATATTTCCATACTTGGAACCTCCCGGTGTGGACTGGGGTGGAGAATATATTTTTAGCCTTTAGTGATCTATTCATATTTTTTTCAGGACTATTATGTATTTTATGCTTGGTGGAACTGTTTTGGTAGATAATCGGGAGTTATTTTCTCAACGTTGACGTTTTATATGTATTTGAAAGGGTGTCAAAATACTGAAATTCAGATAAACGATTACAATGGGTTTCGGTTTTACGAAAACATTAGAATAGAAGTTGTTTCATACCATAACAGATTATGTGATGGACCAATTCATTACACAGACGTGATGATAATTCCTTTATCCCTGTAACAGAAACTTGAAACTAGCTTCTTGTGTATGTGTTTGTTTACTGGTTTGAGTAAACAGTCCATAATAAGTTTCATGTAACGTGATAACTAATCGAACGCTGACTCAATGATATTGTTACGTTGGTATCCTTACAGCTATTGATAGTTTTTTGTGTGGAATATTACACAATTACAATTTTCAGAGTACATTCTGCTGTTACAGGATATGTTGTTAGTTTGTTATTCATCGTTACTATCGAATTCGATTTGATGTAAATACCACAAAATATTTTGACCAGGTTCATTTTAAAATGATGTCTGTTATCGCCACGAGTACTATACGCCGATGTGATTCATTCCGAGCAGAGGCCATTCTACAATGAGCGAAATATGACAGAATCATCCAAATGGTAATTATGGTTGTCAATATTGTAATATATGTAAATATTATTTTATTGATGGTCGGATTATAGATACATGTTATCATGTCTTAACATGTAAATAAGTTGCTACATATGAATTTGTGAAATGATATCCTTCACAATGCCGTTAGGATATCACATTACATTATATAACATAACATTAAAACTGTTCAAAGTTTATATTAATCTATTTCAAATTGGTTATTATTTAACAGGTTTTATAACTTCACAAAGACGGCAAGCCAGCCGAATATTGCCACATTCTGTGAAGGTGTGTTTGGATATCCTGCTAAACTATTTCGGGACTTTATCTCAAGGAATCGAAAACGCATTTCTGGACTATAATTTCACTTTTAGACGTGAATTTATTTTTGGTAAGATGCTGTTTTTATAAATATTTATGCCAGAATATCTAGGAATATAGTTATTAGTGAATGCCATAGGGATATGGAGTGAATTTGGCAAGATAAGTCATTACTCTTACAAGATGAAACACAATCTGGCCAAAACGTATAGCAAAATGGTCAGATTATATATTTCGGATTTCAAAGTACAGATTCTAGGTGTGTGGTGGTGTGTGTGTGTATGTATGTGTATGTGTCTGTGTGTGTGTGTGGGGGGGGAGGATAGGGGGGAGGAGTGCAGGTGATGACTTTTTTTTTAGTAGTTACTTCTTTCCGAGAGTTTGAGTCCAAATTTGACTCAAGACAAAATACATACTTCTATCTGTACACTACTGAGAATGGACAATAAAAAAACACTATACATATGCACAAGTAAAGTGAGTTATAATTGAAACATATCTATCATAACAAAGCAACAGATGTTGTCTGATGGAATACACAAACGATGCAAATATGATTATAATGTAAGTCCATGTATGAATCTCCATACATCCAATCGGGTAAGTATCACCTCCAAACAGGAACGTCAACATGTCGTGTTCGTCCAGCATTTCAAATATGACATAGGCTTCAACATCTAGGTGATGTATTAGATAAGAAAATAACTTGTTTCTGCTTTGCAGAAGTAATCCCACATAAGACATATGTTACAAGACATGTTGTTTAAACATTTATTATTTATGTTTCATATACAACTCCCAGAGTGTGTAAACAGTAAGCTATCAAATATGTAAACATCTCAGAAGATGCTACAGTGTTATTGTATGGAATATGTAAAAAGCTGCACGGCGGAACAATAATATGTTTTATCAAAATTGTATATCTACTCCGTAATACAAATTCACTATTATCATTTGACACATTTCCAATATTATTTCTGTTCCTTTTTTAACGAATACTCATTGGATTTAAATGGTATTATCGGTAAGGAAATATTATATATTAATATTCAAAACATTTAAATATTAAAAATTACGAAAGATGACTTTGGATATGATGTCAGTGTAAATCGTATGATTAGAGTACATATTGTAGCGTTGAACAGAAGGTGTACATTTTTGAACATTTAAAATTTTGTACGATTACCGAATTATATACAAACAAATACCATTCGAAGATAAGCCCGGTTACATCTGTGCTTATAAACTGTATCATCTGTCAGTGGTACTCAGCATTAACATCGAATATCATGAATACAATTTTGTTTCGTGAAAATAAAAGCATATTAAGGCGTTTCCCAGTTTTCCTCACCTCATGCTGTCCTTTAACTTATTCAATTATCCACGCGACGTCTACAATTTTGTATACTCCGTTCGTTTGCGCATGGATCACATTTTATAATGCTACAACAGCTCTCATACAGCCTGCCTATATCATTGACCCACTCGAGCGTGTAATGTGATAACATTCAATATCTCAGTGTATATATTACCACATCCTTTATGGAATATCAAATAATATTCGGAGACACATGTTGTCTCGTAACAAAAGTCTACTCGACTTTATACTCAGTTTATACAAAAACGCACGTGTAATTGTGTCATTTACACAAAGGTGTGAACCCATCGCTACATTAAGGCATGGAGATTTGTGTTGTAAATTTGTGAACATTTTCGTCAAATTTCGTTTTTGTATGTTATCCTTGGATTATTCCCATTTGCATTAATCGGCAATTCCAGACCACCCCTTTTATCGTGTCTAAATATTTACTACGCATTAAAATTAAATGTTCCTAATTTATGACTTAATATCATCATTATCATAGAAGGATTTAATAAGGACGTGCTTATGGTGCTACTATTAAGGCAGGATATGTTCATCTTTTCGTGAACACCTGGCATCGCCACTGTTTGATGGTAATTCATAAACACGTAGCTAGGTTGTCGGACTGATTGCTTATTTTGCAAAACTATTTTTATTATGGAAAGATTGTGGTTGCTATTGTTTATATCTATTTAACTTTTAGTTTTGTAAAGTCCCACTCTATACCTGAATATGATTTTTCATAATTTTAAGCCGTTGGTTCCTTTCGTTTGGGGGCGGTGGGGTAGCCCAGTGGTTCAAGCGTTCGCTCGTCACGCTGAAGGCTCGGGTTCGATATCCTACATGTGTACAATGTGTGAAGCCCATTTCTGGTGTCCCCCGTCGTGATATTGCTGGAATATTGCTAAAAGCGGCGTAAAACCATACTCACTCACTCTTTTCCATTGGGTTGGTTATGCTGTATGTTCCTACTGGGTGAATGTTGTAATATGCCGCGTCAGCAATAGTACATGTAATCGAGGCCGGCAGAGTTTGGGGTACCGCATTCCATTCTGCCACGGTGATCACTTGTAACATTGTGTTAAACCTATCTACATGTGTAAGTAATATACTATTTATATGATACACATTTTGCATGAGATTTTTACAATGCCTTGATATGACAAAGAGTGGCTTTAATTATTTTTGTTTGTCTCAACCCTATTCAATATGTTTTTCACATTAACGCATTCGTAAACTGTGCGGTATAACAGTTTGAAATCTAACGCCTGAGGTGTCAGCGATATGAAGCGAACCATTACATTAACTATACTGTGCACGCTTATTGAAAAATATCAAAGACTAGGGCAGCTTGGATTCTTTATTTTAAACATATTTTATTCACAAAGCTCTCCAAAAATAATTACAATAACACAATCTGCACAAGCAATTACAAGAAACAGACACAGAGGAAGATTGACAGGGGAAATATTATAATATATCATTTGTACAGAAAAAAGACTACTTGATTTGCATATAATGTGATGTACATTTTAAAAATAATTTCATTTTTATGATTTGTCAGATCTGCAATGCCGTTAAAAAGAACAGATAATGTAATCCCAGAATTACAATCTTAGACATTTTGAATAGGTTTAAACATTACCTTTCTATGTTGATTGTATAATGAACTCTCTATAATGATGAGCATCTTCGCATGGGTTACAACATGTGAAGGATGGATCTGTGATTAGCCCTACTCCGTACAGGTCGTAACTTAATCTGCTGTCTCTATGACGTATTTGCAGTATATACATGTATGTAGTACTACATATGTAGTATGTTAATTTTTCTAATACCGTAAGAAAGGTACAGTGGAGCTGAGTTATAGGATGATTTAATGGATATTTTGTCGTATACATCGTAGAGGTTTCAAAACGCTTTGTGAAACCATATATTAACATATAAAAAATTTAAACTATTCATTAAAATGTTATGATAATTGTATCATTTTATATAGCGCTAATATTCAAACTGCGGCCGGGGCTAACAACACAGTGCTGTATGGACGTTAGGCATAAATAACTTTTGTGTGACGAAATGGGGCTAAATTAATGTGAAGCTCTTTACTCGTGATTTGTGGTTGAAACATAATATTCACACTTCACATAAAGGACGGTGGACGCATTACCGACAAGGAGTTTTATAGTTATGGTTTTGTACTGGTAGCATAACGTGATTGACGGTGTGTATAGCATGGTTAACAACGGTACAGAAATAGATAGTTTATTGTTGTAGGGTCCCCACATCTAGGGCTTAATGTACATGCTGAAACTCTCGTCGGTGATATTGCTTACAGAGAAAAAGTTATGTAAATAACATTATATATTCTTCGCTTGGGTAACGGGGAATCTGTTGAAGATTTGTCTCTATGAATATCGTTTGGTAGTTACAAAGAACATATTCAATATACCAGTTCTACGGGTTTTATATGCAATGAAGTGCTATCCCTTACTGAGATGCAATCAGATGTAAATTTAGATTGTAGATTGAGGTAACTTGTGCTATAAATCATCCTTGTAATAGCTACAGATAACTATCTCTTGATAATGTGACTTTGAGTCTGAAACGTTATTCATTTTATAGCATGTATAGCATGTATAACATATATATCCATGTCTAGACTCATGCATGCGGCGTTAAAAGATACTGTAAATTTTTAATTTTTTTCATTATGTATTTATCTGTAAAACTGGTGTTACGTATAGACTGTGCACACCAGTTGAAAGGGGATTAGGGGACGGTAGGGTAGCCTAGTGGTTAAAGCGTTCGCTCGTCACGATTCGATTCCCCACATGGGTATAACGTGTGAAGCCCATTTCAGATGTCTCCCACCGTGATATTGCTGGAATTTTGCTAAAAGCGGTGTAAAACTAAACTCACTCACTCACTCACTGAAAGGGGAATAGACCCTTCAAAATTAACCGTAAATGACAGAGAATACCCAGTCTCGATTATCCGAAGAAACATATTCATTTGGGCGTAAACGGCAACATAGTGGTGAATATTATTATATGAATGGATTACTAAAATGACACCTTGTTCAGGAAGTCCCATTTTGTGCGGGTGCGATCTCCAAATGTTTCATTTACACGAAACAGTTAACTATTGTTATTAACTAAGTTAACAGTTAACTAGGAAACTGTCATTAGTTGACACCAGGCACTGGTACCAATTCCCAGAGGGTGGATCATCGTACTGCTTTTCCTCGAAGTGCTGCATAATCGAATATATCTACTTCGAGACAAGCGGGGTGTTGATGGTTGCCGTGGATTCTTATGGAATCATATGTATCTACATCGATGTAAGCATTATATCGGGGAAGTGGACATCGACTTTACGAGGAGTTACAGTATTTTGATTTTATTGATGTATTTTATATTCAGTCAACACTTCCCAGTTCAATAAAAGACCAATACACTTTAGCACAATTGAATATTTGCCTGTGCACATCGCGAGATACACATATAGACAATCATATTATTATCATTATTATTATTGCCCATGAGTGAGGATATGTGTTAACGCTTCACAAAAATTGAACTTAAATTTGTTTCTTTCATTTAAGATATAATAAATACACTTGGCAGCTTTAAATGCTTCAAAACTGTTTCCACATTTTAAAAATTTGATAAACTTAAACATACTAATTTTTCCAATAGAATATTATTTAAATATTGTTGGCGTATTTTTCGATAGTTTGGACAAATCGGGAGTACGGAGCAGACTCTGAAAAGAAAATGCCTCTATTAAATCCCCCGACGATGGCGTGTCCCAAACTGAAATGAGCATTAAACATATGTGTCAGTGCACCGCTGCATTTTATTATCATTAAAAAATCAAATTAAAACCAACATGAAACATTAGACGTTTAAGTGGAGGGGATATACTGGCAGCAGCTGATCCTCAACACGCACCCCTCCTTCTTTCACTGCGCAACTTTTATACGACTGACCTTTTGTGGTTGTGTACTATAACTATACATTTCTCTGAAATATGAGCTGACTCGAGATATATTTAAGTTCTTTGTGTGAGGCATTCTTTTAAAAGGGGGGAGGTGGGGTAGCCTAGTGGTTGAAGCGTTCGCTCGTCACGCCGAAGACCCGGGTTCGATTCCCCTCATGGGTATAATGTGTGAAGTCCATTTCTGGTATCCCCGCCGTGATATTACTGAAATATTCCTAAAAGCGGCGTAAAACTAAACTCACTTGACATGGATGTTAATGGACCATTGCTGAGGACTTTACTAAACACAATGCAACCATTTGAAAGCAATGCTTCTCCACTTGCCATCTAACGCTTTAACCGCAAGGCTACACCCCCAATATAGTCTCTCTATAACCCCTCGAGTAGGTTTACTATCAGAGTGGGGCATATGTGTCATACTGTGACATGGTGCCTCAATATGCTACTCCCATGAAGATCCGGGCTGGAATGGATCTTCAGCAACCCATGCTTGTCGTAAGAGGCGACTAACGGGATCAGATGGTCAGACTCGCTGACTTGGTTGACACATGTCAGCGTATCCCAGTTGCGTAGGTCGATGCTCATGCTGTTGATCATAGGATTGTCGGGTCCAGACTCGATTATTTACTAACCACCGCCATATAGCTGGAATATTGCTGAGTGCGGCGTTAAACAAGAAATATAACAACTCAATGGTCAATGGTCAATGGTCATTTTTCTGGACCAGCAACACACACTTGCATGCACATACATGCACTAATCTTGACAGGAACACCCCGACCCATGACACCTGACCTAGTCCCCACAGGATGAACTGAAATAGATCTAAAAACTCTTTGTAATACACGAGCTTCACTGCATTGTTCAAATTATGTTCGACTTTATAATTTGTCTAATGTCGACACATCCGAAGTTGTTAAAATCCAGTAGGGAGGTTGGGATAACCTCATGGTTTAAGAGTTATATTCGTCAGTTCGTTACAAATGTGTTCGATATAAACGCACTTTACTGTAATTGTAACATTACTTGTATCTCGAAATCCGGACTACACGATGTAGGGCGCTATACAGATGGACTTATTATTATTATCATTATTACCGCTTTATATGTTGTTTAATATGCAGTGGGTTCGCTTTGTGAGAACATAAGACGTTTATTAAAAATATTTCTGACTCGAGCGTATAGTAAATGAATTACTCACATTTTTAATGATTTTGCTACAATTGATACACTCGACAGTTGATGAAATGTCTGCATAGCTCCTGATATATACCATGCAGTGGGTTGTTGCTATTTCAAATATTCATGTAACAATTGATAAAATTGTATCAAAGGCAAACACAGCCCGAGTTAAAAATCAATGTGATCTGTTCTATTGTTATTGTAACAGTGCAGCTGGCCTACTGAGTAGTTTGTCTCCAGTGCAGTTCACCTGCATTAATAATTAAGTCAGTTTCTAGTGCAGTTTACGTACAGTTCATCTACAATGTAATTTGTTTCTAGTGCAGTCCATCTACAATGTACTTTGTTTCTAGTGCAGTCCATCTACAATGTACTTTGTTATATACTGTAGATTCTAGTGTAGTTCATCTTCAATGTACTTTGTTATATACTGTAGATTCTAGTGTAGTTCATCTTCAATGTACTTTGTTATATACTGTAGATTCTAGTGCAGTTCATCTTCAATGTACTTTGTTATATACTGTAGATTCTAGTGTAGTTCATCTTCTAGTGTAGTTCATCTTCAATGTACTTTGTTATATACTGTAGATTCTAGTGTAGTTCATCTTCAATGTACTTTGTTATATACTGTAGATTCTAGTGTAGTTCATCTTCAATGTACTTTGTTATATACTGTAGATTCTAGTGTAGTTCATCTTCAATGTACTTTGTTATATACTGTAGATTCTAGTGTAGTTCATCTTCAATGTACTTTGTTATATACTGTAGATTCTAGTGTAGATTCATCTTCAATGTACTTTGTTATATGCTGTAGATTCTAGTGTAGTTCATCTTCAATGTACTTTGTTATATACTGTAGATTCTAGTGTAGTTCATCTTCAATGTACTTTGTTATATACTGTAGATTCTAGTGTAGTTCATCTTCAATGTACTTTGTTATATACTGTAGATTCTAGTGTAGTTCATCTTCAATGTACTTTGTTATATACTGTAGATTCTAGTGTAGTTCATCTTCAATGTACTTTGTTATATACTGTAGATTCTAGTGTAGTTCATCTTCAATGTACTTTGTTATATACTGTAGATTCTAGTGTAGTTCATCTTCAATGTACTTTGTTATATACTGTAGATTCTAGTGTAGTTCATCTTCAATGTACTTTGTTATATACTGTAGATTCTAGTGTAGTTCATCTTCAATGTACTTTGTTATATACTGTAGATTCTAGTGTAGTTCATCTTCAATGTACTTTGTTATATACTGTAGATTCTAGTGCAGTTCATCTTCAATGTACTTTGTTATATACTGTAGATTCTAGTGTAGTTCATCTGTACTTTGTTATATGCTGTAGATTCTAGTGTAGTTCATCTTCAATGTACTTTGTTATATACTGTAGATTCTAGTGTAGTTCATCTTCAATGTACTTTGTTATATACTGTAGATTCTAGTGTAGTTCATCTTCAATGTACTTTGTTATATACTGTAGATTCTATATGTAGTTTCTAGTGTAGTTCATCTTCAATGTACTTTGTTATATACTGTAGATTCTAGTGTAGTTCATCTTCAATGTACTTTGTTATATACTGTAGATTCTAGTGTAGTTCATCTTCAATGTACTTTGTTATATACTGTAGATTCTAGTGTAGTTCATCTTCAATGTACTTTGTTATATACTGTAGATTCTAGTGTAGTTCATCTTCAATGTACTTTGTTATATACTGTAGATTCTAGTGTAGTTCATCTTCAATGTACTTTGTTATATACTGTAGATTCTAGTGTAGTTCATCTTCAATGTACTTTGTTATATACTGTAGATTCTAGTGTAGTTCATCTTCAATGTACTTTGTTATATACTGTAGATTCTAGTGTAGTTCATCTTCAATGTACTTTGTTATATACTGTAGATTCTAGTGTAGTTCATCTTCAATGTACTTTGTTATATACTGTAGATTCTAGTGTAGTTCATCTTCAGTGTACTTTGTTTATATACTATAGATTCTAGTGTAGTTCATCTTCAATGTATATGCTGTAGATTCTAGTGTAGTTCATCTTCAATGTACTTTGTTATATACTGTAGATTCTAGTGTAGTTCATCTTCAATGTACTTTGTTATATACTGTAGATTCTAGTGTAGTTCATCTTCAATGTACTTTGTTATATACTGTAGATTCTAGTGTAGTTCATCTTCAATGTACTTTGTTATATACTGTAGATTCTAGTGTAGTTCATCTTCAATGTACTTTGTTATATACTGTAGATTCTAGTGTAGTTCATCTTCAATGTACTTTGTTATATACTGTAGATTCTAGTGTAGTTCATCTTCAATGTACTTTGTTATATACTGTAGATTCTAGTGTAGTTCATCTTCAATGTACTTTGTTATATGCTGTAGATTCTAGTGTAGTTCATCTTCAATGTACTTTGTTATATACTGTAGATTCTAGTGTAGTTCATCTTCAATGTACTTTGTTATATACTGTAGATTCTAGTGTAGTTCATCTTCAATGTACTTTGTTATATACTGTAGATTAGTGCAGTTCATCTTCAATGTACTTTGTTATATACTGTAGATTCTAGTGTAGTTCATCTTCAATGTACTTTGTTATATACTGTAGATTCTAGTGTAGTCCATCTTCAATGTACTTTGTTATATACTGTAGATTCTAGTGTAGTTCATCTTGTACTTTGTTATATACTGTAGGTTCTAGTGTGTTCATCTTCAATGTACTTTGTTATATGCTGTAGATTCTAGTGTAGTTCATCTTCAATGTACTTTGTTATATACTATAGATTCTAGTGTAGTTCATCTTCAATGTACTTTGTTATATACTGTAGATTCTAGTGTAGTTCATCTTCAATGTACTTTGTTATATACTATAGATTCTAGTGTAGTTCATCTTCAATGTACTTTGTTATATACTGTAGATTCTAGTGTAGTTCATCTTCAATGTACTTTGTTATATACTGTAGATTCTAGTGCAGTTCATCTTCAATGTACTTTGTTATATACTGTAGATTCTAGTGCAGTTCATCTTCAATGTACTTTGTTATATACTGTAGATTCTAGTGTAGTTCATCTTCAATGTACTTTGTTATATACTGTAGATTCTACCATCTACAATGTTTGTTATATGCTGTAGATTCTAGTGTGTATCTTCAATGTACTTTGTTATATGCTGTAGATTCTAGTGTAGTTCATCTTCAATGTACTTTGTTATATACTGTAGATTCTAGTGCTGTTCATCTTCAATGTACTTTGTTATATACTGTAGATTCTAGTGCAGTTCATCTTCAATGTACTTTGTTATATACTGTAGATTCTAGTGTAGTTCATCTTCAATGTACTTTGTTATATACTGTAGATTCTAGTGCAGTTCATCTTCAATGTACTTTGTTATATACTGTAGATTCTAGTGCAGTTCATCTTCAATGTACTTTGTTATATACTGTAGATTCTAGTGCTGTTAGCTATGTTCCCTCACAATGTAATTTGTTTCTAGTGCATTTCATCCACAATGTAAGTTGTAGGGCAGCCAGCCTTCAGTCAGTGCATTGGTAGCCCTATCCCATTTCCTCCCATGAACCAGTCTAACATACATAATACAAGAGAAAACAGTTTGAGATTCTATGTCCTTAGAAAGTTTTAATTTCTCTGCTCAAGTCACGACAATCGTATTTATCAGATATATTGAGAATGTTTTGATTTTATTATGTGTGTTCATATGATACGCGAGTGTTAAACATAAATCATCTTAGGCACCAAAGGTCTATGAGAATAAAAAACTATTTTACGTGCCTCCGATCACCTATGTTCCTGATAATGAATTCAGTCTCGAAGATTCCAGGCAGCAGGCAAGTGACTGAAATGATGGGAAATGTACGGAAAGTTATACTAAAACATTCAAAATGAATTACAAAAATATTTTTGGTGTTATCAGTTGTAATACAAGACCTCAGAACTATAAATTGAAACTGAAATAGGGAACCTTTGACAAATGCACAACTCTCCCCTGAATCATACTGGTGATAACAATTATTATCTTTTTGTAAAAATAATTTACTTGACTTTATTTTAAAGTTCCAGGACTGTACAACCTGCACTCCCTGTTTTTATAGCAATAACATCATGCGTAAATTATGAACATGATACAGCATACAATGTTTTAAATAATTAACTATTCTGTTTTTCATTTTGTAAAATCAGCGCTTACCGTTAATATACCCTTTGGGCTCTGAGTGAACGAAGGTTCTACAGCTAGTAAAAACTGCCCTTAAATTGTTTGATAGCACTGTAAGCAATATCAAACACCAAGTCATCATGACTTTGTAATTTAAAATAAATTAAAATCGACAACATGACTACATCATGGGAATATCCAGGTGTTTTAATCATTATGCAGCAGTGGTTCTTGTTTTCCCCTTCTTTATATCACAAAAGCATACAATGTATATTCTACGCAGTATACTCTTGACATACATACGTATTGCTCAGTTATCAAACACTGAACAAGCTACACTCCTCTTACAAACAGAAATTATTGTTAATCCACTGTCCGCTTTAGTTAGCCGTATGTATCGGTGTAAGCTATCATCCCTATAGATTTCTTTCTTTTTCCTTAGGTCTTTCATATGTGTGATACTCCTTAATGTTTTAATCTTATATTTTATACATTTTATGCACATATTGTCTAGTGTGTCTCATTGGCCATCTGGCCTGGTGTCTGTATTTTTCTATGTCTTTTTACCGTTGCCATTTTTTGACATCTACATTCACGTGACACATAAATAAACTATTTTGTCTGTCTGTCTGTCGTATACAGAGTCATGCTGACCTAGGTAAATGCTTGAAGTCAGCCTCTCCCAGAATTAGACGGTAGAACTGGAATATATTCAACATCCTCGCTCTGGCCAATCAGTATCAAGTATAAATGATAACGTTACTTGTCAACCAATGATTGCTCGAGTTTTCTGCACAACGCGTCAAGTCATGAATATTTGATTATATGCCATCGACTTTCACACCCGAGGTGCGAAAAGTGTTCTGGGTATATTTGTAATTTATTATTGCTGAAAACATCTCTTTAGCACCCTACACTACAGCGGTCTCCCTACCCAGCGTGTGCTGTTCCTGTGGTAAGCATTTTACATAAGTGTTTTTCAAAAGCAGATTACATAAACGTTTTCTGAAAACATTTACCACATCCGATGCGTGCTTTTATAAGAATGATTTTCATTTCGCTGATTCATCCCCTTGCCTTGTACATCGATGAAATAGTGCTTACTGAGCAAAGTGCTTAAACATCAAACACCTAACGCAAAATAGGTATAGGTGAAACTGTGATGATTTAATGATAGATACAGCGCTAAGAAAGGAAGAGCCAGTCAGTTTATGCTTCAAAGATATTTTTCCTGAAATATATTCATGGCGCATTCACTGTTCAATAGTTGAACAGATACTCACAGAAGTAGTAAGCTTTATCAATTCACAGATTGCCATTTGAAATAACCATGCCTTCTTTTGGAAATAATGAGCCTTTACTTCATAACGTATTGATATATGAACATGAAAGTATTTGTTTTAAAGTTATGCATTGAAAAATGGAGTTAAATAAAAAAAATGAGCAAATGCTGCATTTTGTATCAAAATAAATACTCGAAACATTATACATTTTGCAAAATAGTAATTTGCAAAATTACGGGGTATCCATCCTTTGTAAACGTATCAAAATATTTAAAAGTAGTTTTCCAAAAACATACACCAGTTCATCATCTTAACAAGAGAGTGACCGTTATATGTATTGAACTGTTCAATCATTTTAATCTTATAAGAGAAAAAAAATAAAAAATCATGTGTGTCTTCGAAAGTGTGACTTATATGATCTAATATAATGTTTGATCTTCTGGTAATTTATCTCAAGTAATATAGCGTATGGGTAAAATATACACTACAGTTAGTTCAAGAGGTATCATTATCATCTAGAAACTGACATGAACATTTTCCCCCCTAATGTATGAATTTATCCGCAAATGAAAAAACTGTTCACTTGACTTCGTACGAGAGATACCGTGAAGAGATACACACGGATATTATCCAACAGTTTAGTTTTCTGGTAGCTTTCTTTCAATCATCAATTGCAAGAACTCATGAGTAAAATACACACTTGAGTTTGTTAAAAATATACTGATGTACTACAAACGGACATTATCTTATATAAAGTTTCATTTTTGAAAGTTTTCTTCCGATACAAAATTCTTAAAATACATGAGGAAAAATGCGCTTGTGTTAGTACAAGAAATATATTGATTCCCTACAATTATAGTTTTATTATGTATTACTATATATATTAATTAATATAATGTATTTCTGGTATTATTTCAGATCACATAAAGTTGAAACATACAAGTAAAATATTCCCTTCTGTTAGTACAAAAGAATATTTTCTCGTTCACAAACGGACGATATTAAATATGAAAATGTATTTAAGCAATGTCTTTTGATCACTAAAAGTTATGAGTACAATAAGCATTTGAGTTAATTCCAGGGGTATCTTGCAGGTTTACAATCAAAACGAATATTGTATTTTTCTCGGGCTAAATGCAAGCTGAGTTTCAAATCCCTTTGTGCGTGAACACTGCAACATTGTCCAACTCCATTGTGATAAATGTGTTCATTTAACAACGGTGAGCTGTATGATCCGTGGGTGTTCATTGTTAAGCTTGTTCACAAATACCCAAAATATGGACCCCTGGGGCGACAATTCTTCCAGAATGTTGTAAGTGAATTTGATCCTTTGCCATTAGATTATCATACAAATTACACACACAATGTACATCACGTTTTGTCGTAACGTATCTGGAGCTGACTTGAATAGTTTCTCTATATTTCAAAAGGGTTTTGTTAAACTGTCGTTGCTTTCATGTCGAGTACACCCATTTACAGCTGAATCGGACGCTGACGAAGTGAACAGGTGTGAACATGTTGCAAAAGCGAGAACATAAACTTAGAACACAGTGACAACAGATGTGCTAACATATAGGGTTATATACTTAACGGTTTTTTCGTGTAGGGGATGAGGGGCGGTGAGGTAGCCTAGTGGTTAAAGCGTTCGCTCGTCACGCCGAAGGCCCGGGTTCGAATTCCCACATGGGTACAATGTGTGAAGTCAATTTCTGGTGACCCCCGCCGTGATATTGCTGGAAGATTGTTAAAAGCGGCGTAAAACCATACTCAGTCAGTCAGTGAAGGGGATGATGTCGACTACGATGAATTAAAACGACGTTAAAGTTGCATTAAGAGTCAGATATATATCATATTAGCAGAATAAATTAAATTAGAAAGAAGTAATATTTACGAAAATGACACGGCCCTACAAACATGAAAAATCGCATAATAGTAAAAGTATACATGGTTTTATTGCGAAAACATTTACAGTCTTAAAACATATTTTTATAAATATATATATATGTATTAATTTTAGCAGTTTAGATGTCCCTTTTATGTGTTTTGGTATTTCAAACTGTTTATTAACAACTTATATTTTTGTATTTGAATCACTTATTTTAAAGAAAAAATGAACAAAAGAGTATTTACGTGTTTACAAACAATTTACGTGTTTGCACATACTTAATTATACCTCCCTTTTCCCTTGTATATACTCAATTTACATATCTGGCTTCCTGTACATCTATATATATACTGAACTGTTCACTATCACCATTATTCACCTGAAGAAGGGGCAAGAACTAGCCCAGAAACGTTGTGAAAAATAAACCAAGAAGTTGTTATCCATACAATTTGTCTTGTATCACTCAGTTTTGTTTGCAAAATATATCCTTTTTGAAGCCATATGAGATATGCGATGGGACTGTTATAACGAAGAATGGAAACTTTTTAAAAGTTGAAGTGTTAAAATTAATCTGGTTTTCGATATATAGCGAATCATGTGGTACCAATAGTGGTATGTGGCGTGCCCGTCGTAATTGTTTTTACAACAGATCTTTACCACTTACAATGTTTGCAGAATTTCTGCCATCTTCTTAGACAAAATCTTCCATGACGTTAATGTACTGCGATAAGGGTAATGCTATTCCTATCGCTGTTTATCCGCTATTTCAAGATGGTTTACGAAAGAACTTTGCTTGGGAATCAGATATCACAGTGGAGTAATGTCGGTGAAATACTAAATATATATTTTCTTTGAGAGTTAGTTTAGAAATTGTAAAGAAAACCAAATTCTATGGATAGCCAACGTTTATCACTTGCTTGATAATGGTGTTAATATCTACACCGAAACGACGCACTCATTGCAATAAAGAAGTTGACTATCCATAGAACTTGGTTTTCCTTCAAATATATATTAAAATACTGAACATTAAAACCGATGTGCCACAAAAATAATGATATTTCTTTTCGATAATCCGAGTTTACACCCCAAATTCATTTAGAAACACATACGAGTATGATGTTTGAAAAGAAAAATGTTTGAAACATATAGATGCAATTATCCGAAAATCATAACCTTCAATCATAAAAGAGATCACATAGGGTTTGTGGGCAATATTTGTAGAGAAGAGAAAATGTAGTGATCAGTCATATAAACATTTAAAACACATTTCATAACACCTTTTCTTTAACGATATTCTATTTCAGTGGATAAAACGATATATTTATGGGGAATTCTTCCGTTGACATAAAATATTACCCCTAGGTAAAACCCTGGTTTTATTTGGCACATTATTACACGCCAAATATTGCAGCTCGTGCTGAGATTGGTCGTCATTCATTAAAGGTAAATCAGTACATTAAGATTGTTAAATATTGGGTTCGCCTCCTGTCTCAAGTTGAGAATGTAATCTTAAATAAGGTATATGAGTATCAGTATTGTCTTGCTGAAAAAGGTATAGATTGTTGGGCTTTTAAGGTGAAATCTCTTTTGTACAGTTATGGTTTTGGCAATGTGTGGGCCAGTCAAAGTGTTGGAAATATCTCTACCTTCATATCATTATTTAAGCAAAGATGTATTGATATAGATAACCAGTTGTGGTCATCTCGTATTATACTTGTTTCGAAATTGGATTTTTTATCGCAGGCTCAAAGAAGGTATAGCTTTCGAGTTCTATATCGATAGTGTTAGTGTAAAACAGTTTCGAATCTTCTTAAGTAGATTTCGTTGCTCAAACCACAATTTGATGATAGAGTACGGTAGACATTTAGGTCTTAAAAGGGAGGATCGCCTGTGCCCGCTTTGTATCATACCTAACATAGAAAATGAATATCACTTTTGCCTGGAATGCCCTTTTTTATGGGAAATTAAGAAATGATATCCTCCCTAAATATTATCACATATATCCATCTGAAGTGAAATTAGCCCAGTTGTTTACATCAAAGAATACTTATACTATAAATTGTCTTGCAAAATATCTATTCTTTGCCATGAAAAAACGAAATAAATTTCTTTCAGCCTTCGTACCCACAAATGTATAATTGTGCAGCTCTCATGATGTTGTACGGTGCTCCAATAATTGTATATTCTGTACACCTGATGTATAATGGGCCTGTGGCCCCTTTACTGAATAAAACTCTCTCTCTCTCTATTTGGCACATTATTTAGTGATAAACAAATTACTTTGTCACTTGTCACAAGCATCTGAGAAAAAATCTGTTTAACATCTACCCAAACGGAAATATGTTCGTTTTTGCAAATTCTAGTTAAAAGCTCCATAAATGTGTCTCAATTTAGATGTTTTGAAATGGATTAACTATCAAAGGGTTGTATCAATTTAAGTTTTAAACACAATGATGTCCGTGTCACTTAGCAAATAATACGAAATAACTCAATTCTGTTCTACCTATATGACGTATTTGACTATGTTCGTGTACAGTATGAAGACGTACGTGTATAGCATGATTAAGTACATGTACAGTATGACGATATACATGTATGGTATGATTATGTACGCATACAGAATGACGATGCACGTGTATAGTATGACGACTTCTGTATATAGTATGCTTATTAACGTGTACATAACGACTGTATACAGTATGATTACAGTATGACGACTTATGTATACAGTATGATTATTATGTATACAGTATGATTTTTAACGTGTACAGTATGACGACTTATGTATACAGTATGATTTTTAACGTGTACAGTATGACGACTTATGTATACAGTATGATTTATTAACGGTACGTGTACAGTATGACGACTTATGTATATAGTATGATTATTAACGTGTACAGTATGACGACTTATGTATACAGTATGATTATTAACGTGTACAGTATGACGACTTATGTATATAGTATGATTATTAACGTGTACAGTATGACGACTTATGTATATAGTATGATTATTAACGTGTACAGTATGACGACTTATGTATACAGTATGATTATTAACGTGTACAGTATGACGACTTATGTATACAGTATGATTATTAACGTGTACAGTATGACGACTTATGTATACAGTATGATTATTAACGGGTACAGTATGACGACTTATGTATACAGTATGATTATTAACGGGTACAGTATGACGACTTATGTATACAGTATGATTATTAACGTGTACAGTATGACGTACAGTATGATTATTAACGTGTACAGTATGACGACTTATGTATATAGTATGATTATTAACGGGTACAGTATGACGACTTATGTATACAGTATGATTATTAACGTGTACAGTATGACGACTTATGTATACAGTATGATTATTAACGGGTACAGTATGGCGACAGACATGTTTAGTAAGACGACGACGACGACAACGACAAAAACGACATTGAAACAAACCAAACCCCGTACAGTATAACAAAACGTACAAAACACAGCACACATTCGTATCACCAACCAATTACGCATCCATCCTCGATGACCAAGGGTCAGTGATAATGACCAAGTGACCACGCTTTGCGAGCCTCCTTAAATTGCCGAATCAACCACCATATGGGCAAAAATGCTCACATTCAAGACGATTAACAAAACCTGCTACATTAGAATAAAGTCGTACAGGATACTATATATCCCCTTACAGAGTTAAGCATCTGGTAATGCCTCGTATATAGGCTGTGGCAGATATTGGATATAATCCCGATAAGGAGACAGGCAATCAGCCATGCACTGGGGGATTAACAGAGGACTAAATGTCCCATGACAAGGCCGAGTTTTCTCACAATAATGGCTTCTGGAGAGTTAGAGGTTCATTATTAAAGTATGAATATTGAATGAGTGGACCTTCAAAGTATTTCGGACCGCCGGGTGACTCCAGTCAACTCGATACAGTGGTGAAAGAAGGGAGAGAAATATAAACAATTAAACAATATTTGATGACGCGGCACGCTTGGTTAGAGCCTTACACTGACGCTTCTTGAACATTAGTGGCGAGTTCAGTTCAGTCGAGTTGATACAAAAAGTAATATGGACATCTGTTGATTTCGACAGCATTTTAAGGAGGGTTTTATCTCGAAGCTATTGTGCTAAATGTGGGTGTAGGTCTGGACTTAATTGGAGACAGCCCATTTTGTATTCGGGGCGAGATACGTTCACAAAATAGAATTGTTCCAGATGAAAACTATAATTTGAGTTCATTATAAAATATGGTTGTTCACTGAAACTTTTTCATAGAATATCATGAATAGTAACAGTGTTGAGTAGGACAAATACATTCAAGGAAAGATATAACGTACTTTAAAGCAATGTCCGAAGAATTACCCTGTCTCTAATGTAAATTCCACCCCTGCCAACCAACCCCTGCCAAGTATGTTCACTGGTGGGCGGCGAAGTACCATATGTAAAGCTGGAACAGTTTCTCTGGGTAATTAGAGAAATATTTAACTGAAGGATGTGTAATTATTCAGCGAGAGAACGTCAACGAAAGAGGAAATAAGTAGCGTACTTTGAAGCAGTGTCATAAGAAATTTCCTGCCCTAATGAAAATCCCCACCCACTTCAAGAAATATGTTCCCCCCTGCTTAGAATTTACATTGGTGGGCAGCGGGGTGCCATATGTAAAACAGGAACATCTTATCATGGTAAACAGAGAAAGTTTAACTGAAGGATACGTATTCATTCAGGGAGAAATATTGCGGCGGGGTAGCCTAGTGGCTAAAGCGTCTGATCGTCACGCTGAAGGCCCGGGTTCGATTCCCGACATGGGTACAATGTGTGGAGCTCATTTCTGGTGTCCCCCGCCGTGATGTTGCTGTAATATTGCTAAAAGCGGCGTAAACCCATACTCACTCACTCAGGGAGAGAACGCCATTGAATAATCGCTCTCTATTTTCCGTCGATTTTAAAATTCGGTTTTAAAGGCAAAAACATTGTGAACATTTTATCAATGCCTAACTGAAGATCTAGGATGCCACCGGGTGTTGGCCAAAAGTGTAGGCAGTTCCTTCCTTTCCGGAAGCATCCGTCATTCATTCAATTTTTATAAAAAAATATGTTTGTCGCCTATCGCCGCACATCAGTCTGAAATGGAACGGCGCCTCAACCAGACAATCAAGTGACGGTGAGTATAGTTTTACGCCGCTTTTAGCAATATTCCAGCAATATCACGACAGGGACACCAAAAACGGGCTTCACACATTGTACCTATTTAGAGAATCGAACCCAGGTCTTCAACCTGACGCCATTTGACACGTAGATCATTTACTGATTTTACAGAAACTGAAAAAGAGTTGTTTGAGAGATATTTGATAGAAAGTGCTGATACTGTCAATTGGGGCAGCATTTTTATTTTTTGTGTTTCTCATCGCCCGACCGACGCTTTTATTTTATTGCCGCCCCCCCAAAAAAAAAATATAAAAAAATAATAATAATAAAAATAAAAATAAAAAACGACAAAAAAACCCCACCTTTTTTTAATTCCAATACCGCCGACTCGAACCTAAAACGTACCGCCTCGTCATATAAAATGTATATCTATCTAAAATGTTTTAGTCAGTTGCTGCCACAAGTCCAAAGAACGCGAGAATTTGTAATAAGAAGTACAATAAATGAGAATCAAGAACATTATTCGGATACTTTTTTCCCCCTGACCGACCGACCCATGTTCAGAATATGGTGGCTATGTTGAACACATAAAAATGATGCCCTTGATCCGATCTAAGCCATTCTGTACAAGGAGTCTGTACCCGGTGACCTATAGCGAAGTTCGTCGTCACACCTCGGTTCTAAAACTAATATTTGGAGTGGTTATATGGACTTCCACACTCCATACAGCGATACAACGTAGGCGGTTGATTGTTAGTCATTTAGTGCCTGCAGTGTTTGGAGTCCATATAAAACCGGAAGATAAACGTACGTGATAATCCGTGCAGTGTTATGGATAGGTCTCTTGACCAGGGAGGGAGATCGATTGAAAGCGAATTGAAATGAAAGATTTAACAGTGTGATTAACACATGATGATGACGATTAAAATCAACATTGGGTAGAATCATAGTGGTGTTTCTACTCCATACAGCAACGAAGCGTACAGGGATCAAAGTATGTTATATATACCGTGCGGTGTGTGGAGTCTAACGAGATTATTCAGTTTCGTTCCAATGCATGGTCTTAACCTGATTATAACGCACTCAGCGACAAGGGCTAAATCTCCGACACAGTTGTAACAAACATAACTTTCTGTTAAACACTCACACGTAATTCACTCGACATATAAAGAGCACTGGACATAATAATACCAATAGAACACTACGCTTGTCTCGAACTATGGATAGCTCAAAGAATGAATTTATGATAATATTGTTTCACTGTATTTTGATTTTCGCATCAGATTGTTGAACTAGATTCTGCAGTGAGGTTTGTCAATTGCGAGGCGTCTACCCCGTTTACGTCACCAAGGCAATTTCTTAAGCTTAAACTTCATTCACATGTGCACTTGCGCCTAGTCTTTAATGAGCCTACTAGATAAATCAGACATAATCTATTTTAATGATATGATGCATTTTGCCGTAATACTACTAATGATGAATACATGAAGTGAAGTAAAAAGGACAACAAAATATACAAAAATACACAAAATACATTTAAACCCCCACAAAAACCCACCAAATATACAAAACTGCTAAGGCCAAAAAGGAAAACCCATACCCCCCAAAAAAAACAAAACAACAACAACCCCAAACCAAACCAAAAAAAAAAAAAAACCACCCAAAAAAACAAACAAAAACAATCAAGAAAAAATAAAGAAAAAACAAAAGCAAACACACAAAACAACAACAACAAAAAACAACAAAACTAAACAAAATACCAACAAAAACAACACAAAACAACAACAGAAAAATCCAACCAAACAACAACAAACCCCAAAAACCCAACAAAACAAAACAAAACTAAACAAAGTTACTAAAATCTTCTTTACCCTTCCTCGACTACTCCTTACAGGATCCAACCTCTGTTATCACCAGTACAGATAACACGTAAGGTCGGACGCCCAAACAGTCGAAAAACTTGGTTTCTTTGTCGAGAACGAATTGTTACTGCGTACTGCAAATATACCCTGAACATGCACAATGAGTAACAATGAAATACAGCTGAGTGAGCGGATGGACTATTACAGTAATACCACGGTTTGTTTATATCCAAGATGGTTCGACGGGATGCAAGTCACGGACATTTACCGCATCAGTTGCATTCACAAAGATGGGCGATGATGCTGCTGAACCAAGATCCTTGAGAAGGAACCGAACCTACTATCACAAGATATAGGATCCTGGCACACCTAAGGGGATAAAGTCTGCAAAGCGAACTGTGTTGCTCGTGCCCCTGTTGACACAGATGTCACGATCCATGTCTTGTGTGAACCTGAAATGTTGTTCCTCGGTACTTATGGGATTCTCTTGGCTATAGTTTGGCTAACTTGAAATGTCACATAATATATTTTTCATGGGCGTTCGAAACTTTAACCCAATATCCTTTCCCTCAAATCTACAAAATCATAATCAGATATTCTGAAAGTTTAAGATACGAAACATTTGAATCGGAAAATGACTCTAAAATTAGACTGCTCTAAATATTTGTTTTGTTGCAGATCCAAACATGAAACTGATGAAAAGCAAAAGGCAATAAAGTTTGATTTACAATCCGATGAATACGTCTGATAAACTATGATTTAATTAGAGTTTTTAAAAGGAAAACACAATCGCACTTCCCGTCCCTCCACAACCGACTCACACACACGCACGCACACGCACACGCACACGCAAACACACGCACATCTGGGCCCCTTTTGCAAAAGCGTTCTTGATGACACTTTGCTCATTGTTGATATATATAATGCATCGGTGTGTTTATTTGACATCTGATATGCCTTTAATTCTGCAGCCGGTAAGTGCTTCCAACCGTTCTTCCTGTCCACTGTTAGACTACCATGTGGAATGACCGATCGAATAACTGACCATAACTAGGTCACCAAGTCCCCAGAGGTTCGCCGATTGGCCGATAGTCCCCGCTGTGACCTCTGGCTGGACATATGCTGTACATTTCCTATTGAACAATACTGTGCAATCTATAACTCTACCGGCACGGTGTCGGGGTTTGTTAGAGTTGCAAACAATCCCATTCGACTCCATTGTGGAGCATATATTTGCCAGAGATGCTGACACACATTTCTGCCAGTAGGGATCGATATGGACCTAAGATTGCGAATTAGTCCCCGACATCCCGGGAAGGAGTAGACGTACAGGTATTGATGAAGGTTGCTATGTGATGGTTGTAGATGTGACGCGTCTTTGCTGGGATATACCAGGGATATTGAAATGATGATGTAATTAATGATGCTATAGTTGACATTTGATATAGTCTTGTCTGTCAGTGAAATAGATCAAACATTTATTTCGTTTACTGTAACAGACGCATGACACTAAGATCTCTCTGTATGGTAATGGTAGAACAAGCCATCTGTGCCATACTCACTCACTCACTCCTTGTCGAGATTGATCCTCAAGGTACAGGTCGCTAGACAACACAAGATGGGTCCCCCCAAAACCCACACAACAAACAAACGACCCCAAAACAAAACAAAAACAATAACCAACAACCCCCTAAAAGGCAATCAATCAAACGAAACAAAACAAAACCAAAACCAACAACTGCCCGAAAAAGCAAGCAAGCAAATAAACAAACAGCAAAAACAACCCCAAAAAAACAAACTAAACAACAACAAACAGAACTTCAAACAAACAAATAAAAACAACAACAACAAAAACACACACACTTTTGTTCACTAATGCCCCACTTCTTGGTGTACGTTGTACATTTACATAGAATAAACCTACCAAACATTTACAAACATTATACTGGGGCTTAATACTAATGAAGTACAGAAAAGAATGGTACCATGCAATTAACAGACTTATTATCCATATGGTGAAACATAACCAGTGTCATATATATTGTCACTTTTGCCTAGCAACCACTGTTTCCGTACATCATCGTCTGTGACGTCATTAAACATTTGAACGTGACGTCAATGAACAGGGCCGTCACACTTGCTTACCGTGTTTTACTGCACAAATGTACATGAATAAAATGGATTATAAAGAAATTATTACACTCGCAAGTGTGCCACACGACTTATACGAAACTCGTACAAAATTGTGTATTGCCCTCGCTCTCACTCAGGCAATACAAAATTTCACACTCGTTTCGTATAAGTCATAAGACACTTGCTCGTGTAATAATCTCTTTTAATACTCAGTAGAATATTTCAGATGTTAACAATTACTGGACACTGGTGACCATTGGTCAACGTGGACTTCACAGCGGGTTCATAATGCGGGAATATGCTCGTAGCCTTGACTCTTATTATTCTAACATTCTATAAACAGGGATATTGGTTACCACATAATTAACACCAAGTACATATCGCATCAATAAAGTGCTCGAAATGAAACTCTGAATATACTAATATACACACGGACCACTGTCAACAAATAATTCAAAATGCATTAATATGCCCCTCGCCTTGAAATTCTAAATGTACTGTACTACACACTGACGGACATTGGTCAACACGTAATTAATACCGCAACCTGACCCTTCTACTGTGTCATATTAATAATAATTATGTTCTTCCCTACATGTCGTTATGTATGTGCATTAAGTTTGGTGAGCAGTGTCAACAACCTCATATAGCCCACCTGACCTCTGCAAAGGACAAGGTAACAATGCGCCTATCGTCTAACATGGCATCAAGTATCTCCCGGAACGCTAATAACGAAGTAGAACTCGCTGGACTGGAAGTCGGTATTAGTCCGCTTTGTAATATCAGGTTCTAATACCATGATACCGTGATTTCAATACTTGTGATTATCTGCTAACGAACGCGATTCACCTACCATATGTAGCGTGAACACTAGAGAGAAAGGTAAGGTCGACAATATGAGAATTAACACAATGGTTGTGTTATTGGCTGTTGTTGAAGAGCTGACATCTATCTGGTTTCTTCCATATGAGATTCCCAAACAAATGAATATGAAAATAACGTATAAACCGTTTGAAACTATGTTTCATTTTTCATCGAACATAATTATCTGTTTTACAAAGTTACAAAAAATAGCTTTAAAATGGTTTTTGATCAAATACATAGAAAATCACAAACATGTACCTCAAAGTAAGCCTTTTGACAGAAGTGAATAAATGTGCATAATATACTTTTCTCCCATTTAACCGCTCTCACCAAGTTATGAAAAATAGGGCGGTGGGGTAGCCTAGTGGTTAAGGCGTTGGCTCGTCACGCCGAAGACCCGGGTTCGATTCCCTACATGGGTACAATGCGTGAAGCCCATTTCTGGTGTCCCCCGCCACGATATTGCTGGAACATTGCTAAAAGCGGCGTAAAACTCACTCACTCACCCACTCCTTATGCCAAATATACTAAAAAATTATTAATGACCAACACGAATTTTATTTTTGAGAGATAATCTGTGTAATCATCCAATAAAACATATGTTTGGCCTTGAAGGCAAAATAGATGTATAAAAGCTCAACGGAAAAAAACGAAAAACAGATGTCCGAAAGAGATTAATGTATGTAATTGTTTTTATGATTGTATCTGTCGCATGGCAATATATGTTACACATCAGCTGTGATTCCCCGTGTGCGTAGACTGTTAAAAAAAACCAAATTGTTCCTCCAGTGAACTCTATCGCTCGCACGCAACAAGACAAGCTCTCTACAAGTGAAGGTCAAAGACATACACGTACTCCCGTTAAACAATACAGTTGGGGACAAATCCATATTGCTTATTGACACAGTCACTGTGTACAATAGATCATGGCAAGCACATGTGGGGGATAATTTATTGTATGAAATAAACCAGATTGTGGATGTTGTTTATGAGGAAAACACGAACTAGAAAACGATTGATAAAACCGTCTCATTTTATTGCGATTATTATGATTTTGATGGAACTGTAACCTTAGTTACCGCTCATTGTGTCATTGCTACGTAAAATATATTGTTTTTATATATAATATAATTATATTTATTTCGTCAACAAGAATAACATTATAAGAACAGTATAGTACCCGTTAATAGGTATGCTATAAAATGAACTGCCTTGTTCAGTCAGATGAAGACTTGCCTTGCTAACAAAAATATATTTATATATTCACATATGAATGAATGCGTGTGCGTGTGCGTGTGCGTGTGCGTGTGTGTTCACAATTCACTGCGCAGAAGTGCGATCCCCTGGCCTGCCAGGAACCTATATCGTGGGTGAAAAAACTCTTCTTCTACTACGACTGCCACTTATACTACTACTACTCCCACTTAGACTGGGGCGGTGGGGTAGCCTCAAGGTTAAAGCGTCCGCTCGTCACGCTGAAGACCCGAGTTCGATTCCCCACATGGGTACAATGTGAAGCCCATTTCTGGTGTCCCCCGCCATGATATTGCTGGAATTTAGCTAAAAGCGGCGTAAAACCATACTCACTCACTAGATTAATACACTACTACCATGATGAAGCACTGGTAAGAGGTTCTCCCATTGTATTTCCTCAGTACTATTAAGATTAAGGCCCAGTGACGACTCCGGGTTAGACTTGGTTCCCAACAATCTTTGCTAATCCTGCGACGCGACCAAATTGATCGGGTGTTATGCTCGATAGCACTCATAAGTTGATAGCGTGTCGTCAATCCCGACGGCATAGGATGTCGCTCTTAATATCAATCACAAGGTTGTCTGGTCCAGACTTGACAATTAACGAACCGCAATCGTAAATCTAGAATATTGCTGACTGTATATATAACAAACAAACAAACACGTGTATATAACAAACAAACACGTATATATAACAAACAAACACGTATATATAACAAACAAACATGTGTATATAACAAACAAACATGTGTATATAACAAACAAACACGTATATATAACAAACAAACACGTATATATAACAAACAAACACGTATATATAACACACAAACACGTATAACAAACAAACAAACACGTATATATAACAAACAAACACGTATATATATAACACAAACACGTATATGTAACAAACAAACACGTATATGTAACAAACAAACACGTATATATATTACACAAACACGTATATATGACACACAAACAAACACGTATATATAACAAACAAACACGTATATATAACAAACAAACACGTATATATGACACACAAACAAACAAGTATATATAACAAACAAACACGTTTCTCACTAACCCATACACACATACAAACGTGAGAGACGGTTTATCACCTCTCTTCAGACACCAAAGAAACACCCCTATTACTTCTACCGCCCATACGAATGTATCGCTGGTTTTAGGTTTACCATAGGAATTCATATTTGCCAACTGAATTGATGCAGAAAAAGAACAAACACCTTAATACCATCCCTGCAGATCCCGTGTGCAATCTTATTCAACGGTCCGACACTTTCAACCGAACCACAACATAAAAGCAGAATAACGTGGACTTAACGACCCGGTGTGTTTAATAGAAGACGGTCTTTTGTTTTTATAGAACTTCTGGCTTTGGATTGAAACGCACTGCATGACCTCCGATAATATCGATCCGAGACCCGAGAATATGAATATTACCTCCTATGATATCACTAGCGTATCTCTGACGCGGAGAGTCCACGTGGGGGGACAGATACGAGGTGATATGATTCTGTAAGTTCATATCATACTGCAACAAAGGTGGAGGATTTCCAAAACATATCTTTAGAGGTTGCAATCTTTGTGTAGTGCTTTGACTGTTAACATAGCCCGAATCTGTAGGTTCCCTGGCGTGTCTGGGTTGTTTCTCGGTTCACTGATCTATTTGAGGCTAATTACGAGGGCTGTATTTCAAGTAAGTTCTTTAGGGTGTGTTTGTAATATAGAACATGAAACAGAATTGAAACAAGGTTGTCGAGAGTAAGTATACTTTATATAATTGTATTATTGCATGGTATTTTTTCTGTGTTTTTTTCTCAACGTGGTTTTATACACTAAACCATCACTGTTTAGCGTGCGCTGTACATTTGCGTAAAATATACCTACCAAACATTTACAAACATTATACTGGAACTAATTACTAACGAAGTAGAGAATAGAATGGTACCATACAATAAACAGACTTCTACTCAGTGAAATATTTCAGATTTTTTTATATTTATATTGTATTGACAACAGACTTACTACTTTAAAATACGTTTATAACGACTGTGGTTTAATTTGAGGATGTCTGTTTAAACATAACCCATCCCTGCAAAAGTTTGTAAAAGGTGAACTGGGTAATAATGTAAATATGAATTAGTTCAATGAACACTGAATCTGTAACTGCGTCACGAGTACCATATTTGAAACGATGTCAATCTGAGCCCAAAACGCAAACGTATTGATTTTCAATGATGGTGTGTCTACTATATTCTTCTACTGAAAGTGAGTGAGTGAGTTAAAATTTATTGTCACTTTGGCAATATTTCGGCCATAACGTGACTAAACAGGGTGATATTTAAATAATTTATAATGTTATATCTTAAAATCTGTCTGCGAAGGACAGTAAAAGAACAAGAATATCACAGTTAAAGATTTAAAACTTGCATGTGACTTAAGAGTATACACTATTTAGGACATTACAATAAAAATGGGCTATAGATCGCCATACGAGAGGCTCTACTGTAAGTGAGGTGAGGTGAAATTGGATTTAACGTCGTGCTTGAGAATATTTCGCTCATATGACGACGTACATGTGTGTGTGTGTGTGTGTGTGTGTGTATGTGCGGCTGCTTGTACTAGCCCAGACTGAAGCTGGTTTTATAGTGCTAGCCCACTGAGATACCATGCCGCAGTGAAGCATGAATACCCCTCTCAGACAAATTATACTGACTCCGAGACGACCAGTCCTTGTTGTACCCATTAATGCCGAGTGCCAGGCAGGGACCAACAAGTACCATATTTTAACGTATTTTGGTATGACGCGGTCGGGGATCGAACCCGCGACCTTCCGCTCTCCGGGCGGACGCTCTAACCACTACACCACGGAGGCGGCCTCTACTGTATGTAAAGCCATGTGGAAGTATTCAGTAAACGCTGACTAAGCAAAACAGTGTTATGTTGTGGACATATTTTATCAATAACTCACAGTCAAACAAATTGTAAAATCGCATATGTCATTATGTGGATGCTTATGTTATCAACCACTGGTTTGTTAACCAGGGCTTAATTATTATCACTTCCCTGTGATACAGATGTAATATTGACTACAGGCATAAAACATCATTACTCACATGACAAAATTTGAATTGCTGAAGTTTGCGATAAAAATGATAGAATTTGTTCACAGTGCACGGATGTCAATTAGCAGTTTGCGTTGTTGTTTTTGTATGATGTCACGTGATTATTATCTGCCACTACGTCATTCAAATCACGATAGCATTTTGTTTTAGAAATTCAGGCTTCACAAACCATGTGAGGAATGAAATCCGGGTATTCTACGAGCACTCATACCACATGGCTAACCACCACCCTAAGTCTACTTTTTAAACACGATATGTTTCTCTCCAAATTGCTTCTTAATATATTTGGAGCGGTAGGGTAGCCCAGCGGTTAAAGCGTTCGTTCGTCACGCCGAAGACCCGGGTTCGATTCCTCACATGGGCACAATGTGTGAATCCCATTTCTGGTGTCCCCCGTCGTGATATTGCTGGAATATTGCTAAAAGCGGCGTAAAACAAAACTCACTCACTGTAACCACGAGTCTACCAGGAGAGAAATGTGTGTGTGTGCAATAATTCATCTCATCATTTGACAAAGGCGTTTCCAATCTGACACGTCGTTTGCTTAAAGGCGTCTTCTACGGTTCGTGTGTTCGTCCATCCCTTTATTGCTCTATAGCTTTTGACCAAGGACTCAAGCCCTGACTCAGAAGCGTTATGAATAATTCACACCTCATTACAACAACGTTTCCGCTTCATTATAACATGTGCTGTCTGTCCTGGCGGTCGATGCGTGAGCGGCTTGTGTAAACACAGACCCGGTTCCTCAAACGTAGGCGGAAGTGCCTACGGCGCCTTGTGTTCTTGTACGCTTGCTTCCCCTTGTCTTCAAGAGCGCAACCTTCTGACCTTGATAGTGCTTGAACCGGGGTTATCTGGGTGCGGCGACTGCGTTGAAAGGCTCTGCGTTATTTGTCATCTTTTCCGCGCCGTGCTCGACGGTGATGACAGACGTTGGAATCGGTATACACGTCACCGTCGTACTCATTGGTGAAGACGGACGTTAGAACATGTGTACTTGAAGCCATTGTTGGTACAACACGTGAATCCCATTTCTGGTGTCCCACGCCGTGATGTTGCTGGAATATTGCTAAAACCTGCGTAAAACTCACTCACTCACTCAAGTCATTGGTGATATTCTGGCTGGCTGAGTATGGTTTTACACCGTTTTTAGCAATATTTCAGCAATATCACGGCGGGGGACACCAGAAATGGGATTCTCAAGTTGTACCCATGTAGGGAATCGAACCCGGGCCTTCGGCGTGACGAGCGAACGCTTTAACCACTAGGCTACCACACCGCCCCTGATATTCTGGGGCTATGTGTGGTTTCTATAGTGCAAGCCAGATATTGTGAAAGTGACATTCAATTTGATGTCTGACACCTCACGTATGACACACTCCCTATCTCCCCCCTCGAGATACCACCCCTCACGGAGACGATCTGACCTGGGGGGTTTCTGTGTATTCTGTGGGGAATGCAAAGTGTGGACCGACCGAGTTAACACAGGCGGGGGTTGGAATAATGCTTTGAAATAGGTGACGTGGCAATTTCCTTTTTTTTTGGATAAACGTTTGAAATGTAAATATTTGATTCTACTTTAAGTTTGTTGTGTATATAAATACAACCGATACCCGTTATTTGCCTGCCTCACGGGGCTGTGTGAGATGGATGGTTGATATTTGAGATGAGGCGAAAGTTTTAATGTACATGTCAGCTCAGAGCTTACCTCGTCTGATAAGTCATATACAACAACGATGTCGACGGAGAATCTGTTAGAATTAAGTGTAGAGTTTAGAGGAGGACCAATGCACAATTGCTGAAGGTCTGCATTATAACTTGACATTCTGTCAATTATCAGTCCGTGACGATCCGGGTTACAATCGGTCTTCGGCAACCCATGCTTCGTGTAAGCTGCGACTAACGGGATCGGGCGGTCAGGCTTGCTGACTTGGTTGACACATGTCATCGTATCCCAGCTGCGTAGGTCGATGCTCATGCTGTTGATCACTGGGTTGTCTAGACCAGACTCGATTATTTACAAACCATATGCTGTAGCTGGAATATTGGTGAGTGCGGCGTTAAACGACAAGTAAACACCAGTCAACTAAAAACTAGTAAAAAGACAATTTGTACATTCCTTACCATAATTACAAGCACTGCGTATTATCTTCATCTTCAACTGATTGTTGGGATGCTGGGTTCGAGTCCGGTTGTATTGTCGGCATTGTCCGAATTGCGAGTTGCACGTGTCAGTCTGGGCCTAGATTTTCGAAGCTCTCTAAAAGCTAAGATAGCCGTAAGTTAATGTTAATGTATGACACTTACAACTATCTTAGACCCAAGAGAGCTTCGAGAATCTAGGCCCTGACTCACTACGGGCGGTGGTAGCCTAGTGGCTAAAGCGTCCGCTCGTCACGCTGAAGACCTGGCCTCGATTCCATACACAGGGGTACAATATGTGAAGCCCATTTGTGGTGTCCCCGTCGTGGTATTGTTGAATATTGCTAAAAGCTGCGTAAAACCATATACCCACTCAACGACAAAGACAAGTCTTCATCAAAGCCGGCGTCATCTCTTCATCAATAAGTCTCCACGAGCTTCCCATGTGTCACCACATCCAATGACCCTCCCCCCAACTGGGAGGACTCCCTGACCCCTCCCTGCCACCCCAGACCCTCCAACTCTCTTAGAAGTCGTCCCAGCGTCCCGCGCTAGCCGAAAACAGCATTGCAATGTCAACGAACTCCGATAGTAGTTTGTCAAGTGAAGTGTCTACGCTCAGTAAATTAAAATACGCCTTTCAACTCAAAGTTTCAACGCAGCGTTGCTCAAACTCCTGTTCATATTGAATAGAAGTGTTCAGAGGTTGGGTGTGTGCGAGTGGGAGGTGGGGGAGGGAAAGGAGGGGGAATTTTTAGGTTCAAACTTTCAATGAATGTATTCACACTGTTGTACTTTCACCCTTCAGCTTAAACGCTGAAAGCAGCCGGGAGACGAGACGCTATGTCTGCCCGTCTCTTTCATACTGAGTGTTATAAATGCTAAAAGTGCATGTCAGCAATTCTGATATTTTTAAAAACAAGATTTATTTGAAATCGAGAACACTGTTCACAAAGGTTTACATAACAACCAACCAGGACTTGTTGTAAAGACGACCGTTCATCAAATGCAAATATACCAAAGCGAACGTTTGCAAATTAATCGTTTTTCATTAAGAATGTAAAAATGACGCACATTACGTGTATTTCAAAGCGGGCGTTTTCAAATTAACCGACACAAAATCTGTTTGCATTAATTAAAAAATTACGTATATTTCATTTCTATCATATTTCTCTTTATTTACTTTATTCAAAAAAATCCGGTTCGTTTTAAGTATAGTTTCAAGTCCATCTTTTTGCATGATCAAAGTACGCAGTAAAGTGTATTGAGGTTGTCAACATCATCGATGGGATGTGGACATTCTTTGATCAATGAGCGTTAGCTTATGAACTAGATCCTAAGTTTATAACACATTGCTATACCCTATTCATTGCGTGAAAGCTCTTGATAAAACTACACCGATTTCAACGACCAATGCACATATTTGCTCTATGTAAAACCCACGTCAATGTCAAGTCATTTATATGCTCAGTGTTTAAATTAACTGGCCTAGTGGCGGGTTCTCTTATACCACAGCCGGCCTACTTGTCCATGATAAACCTATGCATTGAATATGTACTAAGACCGCTCACTTAACGTATAAGTGTCAAGTATAACGGTTAATGCAGCCTGAATCAGAAGTCCCCCTACCGAGAGCAAAGAAGTCCCAATATCACATCAGTGTGTGGAAAGCTATGGGTATTTAGGTATCTCATATTGATAACCTGTAATTGGTTTCCAACTCTTTGCCCGGGATGACATCTCACAGACCACCATGTTTCAATGTCGCGGCAATTGTTCCATTCATTCGTATTTATATGTTGTCTTCCAGAATATGTATTAAAGAAGATCCATGAAATATTATCTACAGGAGCGTGTGTTGATACGGGGTGTATAAGTACATGAGGCTCAGGGCCTATTGTCTGCCACGGGAGTCTATAAACCTATACAGTTTGACAAGTCAAGCGTTCATGGTTCGCGCTGTTTCCAATTCAGTTCCCAAAAATGTCTACCTCGGATCCGAATTTCCATTAGGGGTTCAAACAATTCTGTAAAGTAATAACCCTAGAATGATTTATACCTGACCGATTTGTTGAGATTGGTAGATGAACTTTTGGCGTTTGTTGGTTCGTGGAAGGTGTAAAGGGGTCATCGTTGTTGTCCAGTTGCCCATTGTTCGGGCACCTTCACAACAAACATGTACTCCCTGTACAATAGACAAGGGAAAAGGTGTGTTTGTCATAATTTTAAACACCCTTTCTCTCATTTTTCATATTGAAAACTGTACTTTTATATTCAAATTCAAACAATATTTTGATATAAATGATCGTGATTAAAAATGAAAATTACAACATGAAAATGGTTTTATGATTATATTTGAGTCCGGTATATATGTACCTGACAAGACACCTGTCTATTCAGAGCACGTTTTTAGTGAATTGAGTGTAAACAGGAAAGGGACTCCCTAAATCGACGTTTCCTTTCAATTTGACATGGATCGCTACTCGAGAATGACATTGATCAGACATTGTGCCGGGAACACAAAACTGTTATGCCGAATTCGAAAGTTAGATTTTATAAAATGTTTACTTTTGAAGTATAAAGGAAGTAATTTGATGAATTTAACGTAATTGTAGTCACGTTTGTGTTTAAGCATATTGATTTAATTATGTAACTGACCATTATACGAAACGTAATTTACAATTGAGTGAGTTTTGTTTTACTCCGCGTTTTAGCTATATTCCAGCAATATCACGGCGGGGGACACCAGAAATGAGCTTCACACACTGTACCCATGTGGGGAATTGAACCCGGGTCTTTGGCGTGACGGGCGGACGCTTTAACCACTAGGCTACCCCACCGTACCCTCTTCTGAAATAAAATCTAATCTGTTATCGATCATTCTGAATAAAGGGCTAGTTCAAACGCTTAATGCAGCATAATATTTTGAGGCTTGTCATAGTGATAACAGCTTGTTAAAGTGGAACAATGAACTAGCCATAGAAATCTTAGAGATTCGAAATACAGCAGTGAAATTGCATTCACATTTTGAAATGTATTTATACAAAGGGGATGTAAATGAGAGTAGAGAGGAAAACAGTTTCATTCTTTTAATCAAGGCTTAAACACCTTTCCATTAGCTGAAAAAAACATGAGAAAACATTTTGGCAACACCAGCTTCTATGGTTGCACTGTGACACGCAGACTGAAGACAGTGGAACATTAAACCTACAAGCAATTGACAACAGTAAGCAAGGTGTCTGCCACTAGCATCACACGCCTTCCACGCACGGAGAGCACGTGCGATATGCAGCTGCCTTCTATATACAGCACGTGCAGTCTTCTTTCCACGGAGAGCACGCGCACGAGACAATTGAAAGACATGCCACAACCACGCTCGACAGGTGGAGCGAGGGCAAAAGCATCGCGAGTGTCGTCTAAAACTGGAATCTGAAACAAGTGAAAGTAGAACAAATCTGTATATTGGTCACGTATAACTGTTTCATATTGAAATCTAACAAATTAAAATCTGCCCCGTAACACGTTGTCAGTTGCATATATCTGACAAAGTAACGGTAGTTTAACCATTGTTTTTCTGACTGTCATTATTACGTAGGTCTAATAAATTGATTAAAGAAAAGTCAAACGAGAAATGTTATGTAAGATATGCAGAGGGGTGAGTGAGTTTAGTTTTACGCCGCTTTTAACAATATTCCAGCAATATCACGGCGGGGGACACCAGAAATGGGCTTCACACCCTGTACCCACGTGGGAAATCGAACCCGGGTCTTCGACGTGTCGACCGAACGCTTTAACCGCTAGACTACCCCACCGTCCCATATGCAGAGGAATTATCTGATCATAACGCTGCTCAGCACGATGACCTTACGCGTACTTTTCACACTGTACTACTTGCACCTACTTTCATAATGAAAAAGTCTAGCCTAGTGGTTAAACCGTTCGCTCGTCTCACCGAAGACCCGGGTTCGATTCCCCACATTGGTACAATGAAGCCCATTTCTGGTGTCCCTCCGCCCTGAAATTACTGGAATATTACTAAACTCACTCACTCATAATGAAGCACTGATTTGTCAAAGCTTGACATGATCAGTACTTTCTAGTATATCTGATTTCATCTCTGATTCTCAGTAATTCATTCATATAATTTTCGTCACTATGTTGTCTTTCACTCTGTGGAAGTTTTAAAGATATTCCCGACTGATTATTCTTTGTCGTTGACGTTATGACTACACAGCTACAGTACGGTTGTATTCAGATCGCTCGCTGTAAGACAAACTGACAAAATAGTAAGAATTCACTTTAGTTTTACTGTAGGTGTAACGGTACGCACTTACCACGGTAGGTACGTATTGCGGTACAAGGCCATCGGTTCGGTTTGTTTCGGGGCGGTGGGATAGCCAAGTAGTTACGCTGAAGACCCGGGTTCGATTCCCCACATGGGTACAATGTGTGAAGCCCATTTCTGGTGTCCCACGCCGTGATATTGCTGGAATATGGCTAAAAGCAGCGTAAAACTAAACTCTCTCACTCGGTTCGTTTCAGTTCGGTACATGAGATGTGATCATAATGCAGAAGACTGACAAGAGCCATCTTGCAAAGAAATGCACAGATTTTGACAAAATGATTTGATTTCTAGACATCTTAGAACAGGTTTTAAAAGGTTAATAAAATGACGGTACGAAAACCGAAAACACCGAATGTTTGGATGGATGCATTACGGTATATCGAGTGAGTGAGTGAGTTTGGTTTTACGCCGCTTTTAGCAATATTCCAGCAATATCACGGCGGGGGACACCAGAAATGGGTACGGTATATCGAACTGAAGGCAAAATACCGCGGTCCTGGTAATACCCCGGTATATCGTTTCACCGCTATTTTACAGTCAATACATACAACAAGAAGTATGGTTAATAATACGACCTGTGACGATCCCAGTTAGAACAGGTCTTTATCAACCCATGCTTGTCCTAAGAGGTGACTTGCCTCCTAAGAGGATCGAGTGGTCAGACTCTTCACTGACCTGGTATCTCAGTCGCATATCACCATATCTGGGCTGGTAAATTGCACGTAGATCAATGCTTATGCTGTTGATCATTGGATTAAGAGGATCTGGTCAGACTCACTGACGATTATTTATAGACCGCCATCAATGCATGTCACAACTCCGTAGATCGATGCTCATGGTGTTGATCACTGGATTGTCTGGTTCAGACTCGATAAATTTACAGACCGCCGCCATATAGCTGGAATATTGCTGAGAACGCGTCAAACAACAAACAAACAATAAAACTATCAACTACACAGTCGCATGGTTAAGTAAGACAATTATTCTTTTGGACGAAACACAATATGTTAATGATTTGGATAAGACTATAAAAGGGGCCTAAAACCTATAGTCTGGTGTCTATTTCCCGTCTAGGTCTAGACCACTACCATTAGCACTATGTAGCAAACTGTGACTTCGCCTGTATAATTAGGGCCACGAACCTCCATTGACTCCAGATCGATATACATTACAGGAATGAATCAGCGATCAAACAGAATATATTCTGAACGATTTGAACCAAACTTGCCAGGTCCGCCAATTGACCTTTTTTTTGATACACTGTTCTGCGTATCTTTATCCAACAGATTTGGTTACAAATTCCGTGCATGGAACGACAATGGGTTAACGGGAGTAGATATACAACCGTTGCAACTCGGCAAGTCATGTCAGGAATTTCACGCACAAAAAAACGATCAATTATCCTCCAATATTTGCTACTGCATAGACACTAGCCTTATGTGCATTTACTTTGTCGAACCCGATAAGATTATTACAACAACCGGAAGTGACGTAGGACTGCATTAATTACATTTTCTCCTCTCGAAACGATAAGTGCCCGACTCATAACTTGAAAAGGTTTCACAGTAAGCGGCTTAAGAACTCCGTACAATGTGGCGTCCACGCGCTGTAGATTTTATCGGGTCAGGTGTATACAGTATATTAACATACACTGCGGCGTGTGGGGATATACTGGTTGTGGAATCTTGGTCAGGGTGAAGATTTGAGACCTGTGAGGTGGTGGATAGAGACTTTATCAATCTGGGATTATCGGATATACCCGTGTCTTAATCTCCCTGCCACTAATCCACCTAACAACACCCTCCGTTAATCTGTTCGAGACCAACATATCGTCAGGTGGAGGACGTTTGTATACAACTGTGGACGTTGGGTGTCGAGGTGAGGACGTCGAGTTTGAGCAGTTGGTGACAATTCTGGATACTTAGCTGTGACACCGAGAGTGCATGTCACCTGCAATCATACCGGTTGAATTTACCTGCAAGCTCAAGTGCGTCGTATTCCAAGACGTGAGTGAATATGATTTTTCTTAGGTCAACATGACCAAATGCTAGTTAACGAAACAACGAAATAAATTTGGAACATTCTTACATAACTATTGTATATGCAACGTTATAAAGTTTAGGTTTTAATTTTAAAAACAGAGCTCCTCGTTAATTGGGACATTTATGAAGTTCTGTTTCTTGTAAGAAAACTCCTTTTCGTAAAGGTATTATTCTCGCACTTGTATAGAACAAACATCAATGTAAACAGGATATGTGTACATTGATATTTAATGGAAAAAAGGGAGAGTGAAAATTAAAATCATGTGTTTGATATGAACTGTTGTGATCAGTACTCGGAAACATAAAAGAATTCAGCAATGTAACGGACACCTAATTCTCACCTAATACCACGTAGCTTGTGTATGTTATATTATTGATTACAAATTACTACAATCCTCAGTAAATGTAAATTTGTAATGTTTTTTTCATATTTTTCTTTTAATGAGTTGGAACGGGTATTAATTTTGGTGTTTGAAAGTAATGGGGTGAACGAACGAACATACTCGTTATTTAATCATATATCTGTTATTGTATTATTCTTTTGTTGTCAGCTTATTTCATATTGTATCCAGCTGTTAGAACAATGTACTGGAGCGGCGTTTATATAAGCCACTAGGCTTGTTCGCCTATCCAGGTTTCTGCTTTGGCAAAACAAAAATTTGTTTAAACCATATCGCATCGCCCTTCCTGGATTTTATTCGTTTGATAGAAGCGAATACATTGTGTGTGATTTCAGTCGATGGAAACACTATAACTGTATACAATGGTTAATTGCCTTTCAGATACAGATGTTAAGTCACTTAATGTTATGATTGAAGCCAATGACTAAAATTACTATAATTGCATCATTTTATCGATAACTTAAAATCGTTAGCCTGAAGATAAGGACGATGTACCTACACATATTGATACGTGAAACTTTAACCAGGTGTCAAGACATGCAAGACAGCCATCCCCACTTTTTGATATGTGTATATGGTTAAACAGAAAGCCCGCCTCAACCTTGCGTACGCTTTTCAATGGTAATCAAAATTCAAGAACACAAAATTTAAGAAGAATTTAAATTAATTTGTGAATTGAATAAAATTAATAGTAAATTTTGAAAATCATTTAGTAAGCATATGGAATCCTACTTGAGCTGACTAAACGGGTATACCTTTTATCTTTAAAGAACCAAGTTTTTAGTTTTCTTTGTGTGCTTCGATCAGTAATTATAAGATCAATAAGAACGTTATGATCACATTTGCCTTTGCAAATATGAATATGTGTCAAGAAGGTTAAAAGATTTATATTATTTGTTTTAGCTGCGAAAAACATATTTACATATAAACGAATACGTAATAACATAACAATGTAATCAAGTAGGTAATTTAATATGTAAGAAAGTGGCAATGACGCACCTGCTATGTTTACAGGTCCTTTAAGATAGCCAAAACGAGGTGCAAAGAGCAATCTCACATTGTGGAAATTGAGAAAATATTTTGGGCGCGACATTAGCGCAATTTACAAACTGTTGTGGTGCACGCTGAACCAATTATCTTCTGTCCTGCCTACCTGCATGTGCTAATTGGGCTGCCAGGTAGGAGATGACATAGGGACATTATGTACAACTTTTAGTTTCTTGTGGGTTGAGTCTATTGCTGGTTCACACAGGTCTCTACATTACGTTTTCTATATTTCTTATTTTAGTCACGTCTCATTACGTGAATAGATATCACTTGTCTTGTTCATTATGTATACAATAGCGCAAATCATTTATAGATAATAAATTAGCTAGCAAGAAATCAGTATACATAAGAATATTGTTCATTTGTACAATTCCAACAAGCATGTGCTTATGAACCACTGCCAAATAGTGCTGACTTTCGTTGTTACGAACGACCCACTTTCGAATCAAAACATAAGTCAAATTGAAGCCTATTTCTGGTATCCAACACGACCTAGACTTCTCTCCGTTTTCATTTGAATAAACCAATATCAGTTAACAATTGTACTTCTGTTCCTGAGATCAATGGGTAGGCATTCTGTAATATAGTATAGATGTCCCAGCATGTGGTTGAGAGAATCCAAGTCGCACCCATATCTCCGGCAGACCGATGCTTCCCTGATATTGTCTGTAAACCGGCTAATGGTGACCCCTGACCCCACTGACGTCACGACTAATGTACCGTAATTTGTACTTACACATTTACTGGATGTACAACGTGTACATATTGGTGAAAACATCAAATCACACAAATACTGAATGAGTGGAAGTGGGCTCCATTTGATAGGACGACTGAGTGTGTGTGTTGGTCAGTGTGTAGGTAACTCTGTAGGCCATTATGAAGAACTGTGTGCAGGCCGAATGTGCTTGTGTAAGGCGAATTAAGGGCCAGTGTTTAGAACCGTATAGGCCAGTGTGTTCAATAGCTTTAAGGCCAGTGTGCTCAGTTGTGTTTAGGCCAGTGTGTTGAATCGTAGGCCAGTGTTTAACAGTGTTAAGGTCCGTGTATTTAACAGTGTTAAGGTCCGTGTATTGAACAGTGATAAGGCCAATGTATTTAACAGTGATAAGGCCAATGTATTTAACAGTGATAAGACCAATGTATTTAACAGTGTAAAGGCCAATGTATTTAACAGTGTAAAGGCCAATGTGGTGTACGGTGTTAAGGCCAATGTGTTGCTAGTGTTAAGGTCAGCATGTTCGGCAGTATGTAGGGTAGGTCGTTTACTAATGGCTTCACTAATGTGTTCGATCTGACCAGGTCAGTTGACCTCCTTACTTTGTCAACATACCCTAGGTGACTGAGATAAAAGAAATATTTAAATGACTCTATGTTTATATTATTCCATCTCGTCAGAGTTTCCTTGGAAGTATGTAGGCGTTAAATCACACCTAGTCTGGAAGCCAAGTATTGACCGAAACGCCGTATCATGTGTCAACGTTAGGTCTCGATAAGCCCGTAACAGAGTAGATAGTTTGTGTTTTTAGATAAAGAAAATATATGAACGCTCAATGAAATCAAACGCTTTATAACACGCTCGAGTTTGACAGTGTCAACAGCAGACCTTTGAGGGTCACTGCGACGTATACCTCCTTGCAGGCATAATCTACAGCCACCCGACCTACCCTGTCTAAATTTATTGTTGTGTTTTAAATAGTAGATGACTTGCCTACTCGCCCTGTCGTTTTCATTGTATTTGTGTCGGCAGATAATGTATGGTGGTCCTTTGGGCATTCTATTTTTGGGAAAATATCTTGTTCCAAGAAAAAGTAAATTGGTTCATATTAATCACAGTGCGATAAAAGGCATACACGGGATTTGGAAGAAGGTTTGACCCAAAAGTTTTATCATATCACTATTTGATAGGAATTCGTAAACGCGTGACCATCGTGGTTTCAGAGTCACGACGTTTCGAAGTGTAGGTGAAGGAGCAAGCATACACTCCGAAACGTGTTATTCACAATAAAGAAGTTGACATCCATTAATCTTTCGTTTCGTATGCATTCCACTTCAAAATTTTCTTCAAACATTTGATTTTAACAAGATTATTTTTTTTAAAATTTAATATAATTAAAAATGTTAAAGCTAGATTTTGAAGATTTGTTGCTTGCAAAAGTTCATATAAAATGCACAAATGTAGGTATTTCCATCCCTCATTATAGACACACTAATATACTGGACAAAATAAGTTAGGGATATTGGTATTTGTATGATTGATCTTTTATCAGTGTGACAATGAATAAATAGATCATTATTCATAATTTCGAAATTTGCGTATATCCCTAACTATTTTTGTCCAGTATATAAAAAGGATAGGTAAATTGAGCTGTAACTTTTGAGCTCTTTTACTCAAACTGGATTTTACTGACATCCAGCCGCCATGTTAGGGTGTTGCACACAAAAAACACTGGTCAATCTTCGAAGCCATCAAGTGCTTATCATCATGATTATTTTCCTGTTATCATTCCTTTCAGATAATCATAATTTTGCGTACCAAACTTACTTATACGTGTAGAACACTGCGCTGTAAATATACGGGGTAGAATTGATCTAAAGCAACCCTATATGTAGTTTGGCATGAAATGCATGTGGACCCGGTTTTTTGTAAATATCTCTTCATCCAATGACCCAATCGATCTCAAACTGTGCAAGTGGATGTTTTGTCAGACAACCTAATCACATTGTAAATCACCGATTTTATGCATTTGTATTAAAGAATCTGTCTATGTAACTGTCAACAAAATAAACAGCAGACCGCAGACTGCTTGCAGAGGGAGGGAGCCAATGACCTGTAACAGCGACAAACGGGATCGGGTGGTCGGGCTCAATGACTTCGTGGACACAGGTCATCGCATCCCAGTTGCGTAGATCGACGCTCATGATGTCGATCACTGGATTGTCTCGTCCAGACTAGATTTTCAGACTGCTGTCAAGCATTTTAAAGAAAAATTAAATAAACCATCCATACTTGTTATTATGTTTGTTTGCTGTCAAGGATTTCTTCTCATTTTATAAAAAAAACTCCATATGAGATAATCATATTATAATTAAAGAGTTTCTTTGACACTTTGGATAGCCCTACTATTTGCATTAGACGCTATCAAATGACAAGGTAGATTGTGTGCAAATGGAGCTGGGAGAAATATATTTGAACACCTTAGACAGTGAATAATTGATAGCCGAAGATCAGGTCTTTTCTAGTAAGATAGGGCATGCATATTGTATGGTGCTTACTTACACCAATGCAGGCCGAGGTGACAGGTGCATTATCACAAACATTGCACTTGATCACTGAGGAGCCCCGGAGTGACAGTGAACGATGATATATATACCATGTGAGTTGGGACGTCATGAGATGTCATACGGGCTCGTAATAACCTTTACCGTTATACAACGCTTATTCTCCGGAGAGGGGCAGTCGGGTAGCCTGGTGGTTAAAGCGTTCGCTCGTTACTCTGAAAACCCGGGTTCGATTCATCACCTGGGTACAATATGTGAAGCCCATTTCTGGTGCCCCCCTCCGAGATATTGCTGGAATATTGCTAAAAGCGGCGTAAATCCACACTCACTCACTATTTAACGATATGAGTGAGTGAGTTTAGTTTTACGCCGCTTTTAGCAATATTCCAGCAATATCACGGCAGGGGACACCAAAAATGGGCTTCACATATTGTACCCAGGTGGGGGAATCGAACCAGGGTCTTCGGCGTGACGAACGAACGCTGTAACCACTACGCTACCCAACCACCCCATTTAACCATATGTATGGTATGGGTATTAATAGTTACGCTTTGGGCTTGGGTTTGGTTTGAGTCAGCGCCTGTATTTAGTCTAACGTTTTCATAACGTTTGTATTTTATATATAAGTTGTGTTCACAGCGTCTAGCGGGATTTAACTTTGAATTGAAGTTTCAAATGTTTCGATATTTTTCAAATACTTCATAACCCAGACTGAGAACTACACATATGGACTGGGTGGGCGAGTGTGGTCATACACCGCTACTATAAAAATAATATCTCTCCATACATTGTACCCAAACCCGGTCACCAGCCTGGTAACTTTCGTCACATCATCATATGTACATAAATAGTACAAAGGTCATAGTTTTCAAAAATGGAGGGAAATTATCAAAACGGGAAAAATGGGTTTTATAAAGGTGAAAGATTGGAGGTTGTAAGAAGTTACAAATACTTGGGTGTACCTTTTACAAATTGACTAACTTGGTCATTGCACTGCAACAAAGCCGCACTACAGGCTAAAAGAGTTTGATAGGCATTTTAAGAACCATAAGACCGCTTCCAAATATTAGCTTTGACACCTTTTTCAAAATCTTTGACACTAAGATTAGTCCAATTCTACTCTATGGTGCAGAAGTATGGGGCCAAGAAATCTATGACACACTAGAGAAGGTACATCTATATGCGTGCAAAAGATCTTTAGGAGTAAACTCCAACACCCCAAATGTTACAGTTTATGGTGAATGGGGAGATACCCTATGTATATATTTAGATACATAAAAGTAATAAAATATTGGATAAGATCGTTTTAAATGCCAAGCACCAGATTCCCCAAAAAATGCTATAACATTACGATGATAGAGGTAAAAATAACTGGACCTCTGGTGTCAGAAAGATACTTCAGTCTTGCGGCTATGATTACATCTGGAGAGAACAAAATGTAACAGCACTAGAGCATTTTATATATGATTTAACACAAAGGCTAAAAGATATGTATTTTCAAAAGTGGTACTTTTGACTATGTTTACACAATACGTTATACCATTACTCCTGTTTTAAATCATTCATTCTTACAGAAAAATATCTTCTAGACATTAATGTTAAGAAATTCGGAACAGCACTAGCCAGTTTCAGATGTAGTTCCCCTGATTTTCTAATAGAGAAAAGTAGGCATTTAGGGATACCACGGGAAAAACGATTGTGTAAATATTGTACTTATCAGGAGGTAGAAGATGAATATCATTTCTTGCTTGTTTGTCAAGTGTATGCAAATATCAGAAAAGAATACATAAAGAAATATTTCTACTTGAACCCCCGAATAGACAAATTCTATACCCTCATGGCATCCCAAAATCAAAGAGCCACAAAATACCTTGCAATGTATATATACCATGCCATGAATATGAGATCCTCTGCATTACAGATGTGATATTATTTACTATATATTCATTTATATTGCACCCTCTGCTACTGTATGTAATATGTACTATAGGCCTACGGCCTCTTCAGTACTGTAAATAAAGATTGATTGATTGATTGATTG